>NW_028242621.1:0-358549 GCF_964263255.1 Lissotriton vulgaris
TCTGTGGCTCTGGGCGTGTGCGTGTGCGTGTGTGTTAGTAATTGCTGTCTGCTGAGCTCGTCCGTAGGGTACAATAGGTCTCACATTTGCGAGAGATTAAGCTAATGGCTATGTAAATGACAACACCATTTATTTATCTGTTTTCAAAACCAACGCACATACAAATTTTGTCATTTACAATGCCAATAGCTCTAACTTTTCCAAAGGCGAAACCATTGCATTGTAAATGCTTGTTTATGTATTAGGACTAGTTTACAGATGGCTTTAGCGGCCTCTTGTCAAAGATCTGCTATTTACTATATGCAATATTATTATTATTATTATTATATGAAATTTGTAATGCGCTCAGCTTACCCGGGGACATCCCGGCGCAACAGACCAGAAGGAGAGACTCAGCTAATCACTACTGTGGAAACAAGTAGGTCTTAAGAAGTTTCCTAAATGGTAGGATCTTGGGCTCTGAGCGAATCTTGAGGGGCAAAGAATTCCAAAGAGTCGCCACCTGCACATAGAAACGCCTGCCCCCAGAACGAGCTCTCCTTACTCTCGTTGACTGCAGAAGATGTTTTTGGTCCGAGCGCAACAGACGTGGGGGTTTATAAGGACGAGCCATGTTAGCAAGGATGGGGGAACCTTTGCCATGCAAAATTTTGTGGGCTGTACATAGCGCTTTAAATTTCACCCGCTCCTTCACGGGGAGCCAGTGAAGCGCTTTGAGGGCCGGAGCAGCAGACTGCCTTCTGGGAACATCCATAAGGACTCTCGCAGCTGCGTTTTGCACCTGTTGGAGGGTTTTAAAGGTCGCTTCGGGAGCACCGAGAAATAGCGCGTTACCATAATCGAGCCTCGATAGAATTAGGCCACGTATCAACAGCCTCCTTGCTGGATCAGGAAGCAGTGGTAACACCTTTCGGGCTGACCTCAGCAGACCAAAGCAAACCCCTGCGGTTTTCCTGGCGTGGGTCCTGAAGGACAGATCTTCCTCCAACCATACTCCCAAGGACTTGATCTCCTTCTTGGGGGATGGTGGGTCGCCAAGAGACCGGGGCAAACAGCTCGCAATAATGGAGGGACTGGAATTGCCCAGGAGCATCAGCTCGGTTTTATCTCCATTAAGCCTAAGGGCGGAGGTAGACATCCACCGATAAACATTGGCATGGCAGTCGTGTAACACCTCAGGTTGTTCCGCCAACTGAGCGAGGCCCACCACCAGCTGAGTATCATCAGCATAGCTGATGATCTTCACCCCTGAAGGGGCGACCACTCTTTCAAGTGGAGTCATATTTATATATTAAATAAGGTGGGGCTCAGCGATGAGCCCTGCGGGATTTGGCTCAGTCCTTTTAATTGTATGTTTGTGTTGTCTATCTCAGTTCGATGCACCCGAATTAATTGCTTTCCTCCTTATTCTTGTTTTTGTCCCTTAAGTATAAGCACAGTGTTTTTACCATCATTTAGATTGGATGACTTCACTGTGAAATCGCATTCTTAGCTCTCCTCTTTAGTTCTTTTGCTACTGTTTCCCCCCCTCCCCAGGATTGCCAAATGATGCATCACCCCTCCCAAACCTATTTTTTTTTTATTATTCTATTTTGCCAGCGCCCAGTAGCAGTAAAGTGCTACCGGGATGCTCACTTCCCCAGTCGTTGATTTCTCCCCCTTTCCTCCTTGCCGTTCTGGATCCCTAAATGTAAGTAAAACAAATCCAAAATGGCAGCTAGAGCATCAATACATGTGTGCACCTATATGGTGGCCATTTCGGAATGCCTATTCGTTTTCATAAAAATACTTAACAAGGTTGCTCCCCATGCATGTTCCTGCGTGTGCACACAGGAGTGACTGCTGTGATATTTTTTTTGATATTTTTTTCATAAGCTTAAATAAGTAGCATTAGCAAAAGCAGGTGTTGCCTTTTATCATGTGAGCATTAAGCCCACTACATCCATCCCCCCACCCCATCCCACTTCATTCATCCATCCATCCCACTTCATTCATCCATCCATCACTCCGTCCCATCCATCCATCACTCCGTCCCATCCATCCATCACTCCGTCCCCCACTCCATCACTCCGTCCCCCACTCCATCACTCCGTCCCCCACTCCATCCATCCATCCATCCATCCATCCCCCCACTCCATCCATCCATCCCCCCACTCCATCCATCCATCCCCCCACTCCATCCATCCATCCCCCCACTCCATCCATCCACCTCCCCCCCACTCCATCCATCCACCTCCCCCCCACTCCATCCATCCACCTCCCCCCCACTCCATCCATCCCACTCCATCCATCCACCACCCCACTCCATCCATCCATCCATCTCCCCCACTCCATCCATCCCCCCACGCCATCCATCCATCCCCCCACTCCATCCATCCATCCATCCATCCCACTCCATCCATCCATCCATCCCACTCCATCCATCCATCCCACTCCATCCATCCATCCCACTCCATCCATCCATCCATCCCACTCCATCCATCCATCCCACTCCATCCATCCATCCATCCCACTCCATCCATCCATCCCACTCCATCCATCCCACTCCATCCACCCCCCCACTCCATCCATCCATCTCCCCACTCCATCCATCCATCCCCCCCCACTCCATCCATCCATCCATCCCCCCCACTCCATCCATCCATGCATCCATCCCCCCACTCCATCCATCCATCCATCCATCCCCCCACTCCATCCATCCATCCATCACCCCACTCCATCCATCCATCTCCCCCACTCCATCCATCCATCTCCCCCACTCCATCCATCCATCTCCCCCACTCCATCCATCCATCTCCCCCACTCCATCCATCCATCTCCCCCACTCCATCCATCCATCCATCCCCCCCACTCCATCCATCCATCCCCCCCACTCCATCCATCCATCCCCCCCACTCCATCCATCCACTTCCCCCCACTCCATCCATCCACTTCCCCCCACTCCATCCATCCACTTCCCCCCACTCCATCCATCCACTTCCCCCCACTCCATCCATCCACTTCCCCCCACACTCCATCCATCCACCCCCCACACTCCATCCATCCACCCCCCACACTCCATCCATCCACCCCCCACACTCCATCCATCCACCCCCCACACTCCATCCATCCACCCCCCACACTCCATCCATCCACCCCCCACACTCCATCCATCCACCCCCCACTCCATCCATCCACCCCCCCACTCCATCCATCCACCCCCCCCACTCCATCCATCCCACTCCATCCATCCCACTCCATCCATCCATCTCCCCCACTCCATCCATCCATCCATCCATCTCCCCCACTCCATCCATCCATCCATCCATCTCCCCCACTCCATCCATCCATCTCCCCCACTCCATCCATCCCCCCCCACTCCATCCATCCATCCATCCCACTCCATCCATCCATCCATCCCACTCCATCCATCCATCCATCCCACTCCATCCACCCCCCACTCCATCCATCCATCTCCCCCATCCATCCATCTCCCCACTCCATCCATCCATCCATCCCCCCCCACTCCATCCATCCATCCCCCCACTCCCTCCATCCATCCATCCATCCCCCCACTCCCTCCATCCATCCATCCATCCATCCATCCCCCCCACTCCATCCATCCATCTCCCCCACTCCATCCACCCATCCCCCCCACTCCATCCATCCACCCATCCCCCCCACTCCATCCATCCATCCATCCATCCCCCCCACTCCATCCATCCATCCATCCCCCCACTCCATCCATCCTTCCCCCCACTCCATCCATCCATCCCCCCCACTCCATCCATCCATCCCCCCACTCCATCATCCCCCCACTCCATCATCCCCCCCACTCCATCCATCCATCCATCCACCCACTTCATCCATCCATCCCCCCACTCCATCCATCCATCCCCCCCCACTCCATCCATCCATCCCCCCCACTCCATCCATCCATCCCCCCCACTCCATCCATCCATCCCCCCCACTCCATCCATCCATCCCCCCCCCACTCCATCCATCCATCCCCCCCACTCCATCCATCCATCCATCCCCCCACTCCATCCATCCATCCCCCCCACTCCATCCATCCCCCCACTCCATCCATCCATCCATCCCCCCACTCCATCCATCCATCCATCCCCCCACTCCATCCATCCATCCATCCCCCCCACTCCATCCATCCATCCCCCCCACTCCATCCATCCCCCCCACTCCATCCATCCACCCCCCCCCCCCCCCCACTCCATCCATCCCTCCCTCCCTCCCCCGGCCCACACTCCCTCCCTCCCCCGACACCCCATCCCTCCCCCGACCCACACCCCATCCATCCCTCCCCCGACCCACACCCCATCCATCCCTCCCCCGACCCATTGTTATTTTTAATATTAATACATCTAAGTCATGTAAATACAACACATATTGCATTACAAATGCTATAGGTGTCACGTTTGCAAAAGTTAACACTATTGGCATTGTAAATGACAAAGTTATTAATTTCGCTATTTTCAAAACAAAAATAAAAAATGTTCTATAAATAGGGACAATTATTGCCGTGGACCAGGAGCGGGGTAATCCCCACCTAATCGCCGCATTAAACACTCTAGTGAGGATAGGGCCCCAGAGGTCAACATTACTCAGGTACAGGTCGGGTGGTGTGCCGTCAGGGCCAGGGGCTTTGTTTTTTGTCAAGCCCTGAATTCCCAGAATAATTTCCTCCAGGGAGAGTACTACTACTTGGCCCTGCTGTCCTGCCCCTCCCTCCCCCTGAGCAATGTCCTGACTGTGATTATATAAGCCCTTAAAGTGTGAGAGCCATTGTTCCGGTAGGATATTAGCGCCAATCACAGGGGCGTTACAGTCCTGGAAGCATGGTTGGTTAATTATTCTCCCGAATTCTGTCATATCCCTTCGGTCTGCAGCCTCCCTTAAATCTGCCCATGCATCTACTTGGAGTGATAATTTCCTCTTCTTTACAGCGCTCTTATATGCCTGTCAGTGCACCAATGAAGGTGTGGGGTCCTGCTACTGACCAACCTGGACCTCAATAATTGAAAAACAGAGCTAGGTGGCTGATCAGGAAAGTTAGAAACAGAGTAAGAAACTGCACAGCCAATCAGTACGGTGCAGCCAGGGATTATAATATTACCCAACAACTCAAGTATTTTTTGAAAAAACTTTTTGTATTATTGCATAAGAAACATGGCATCAAATAGACACTTCATCACGACAGTCAGTGCAAAAACGTGAAGAAATATATACAAATATTTACAAAAGTATATCACAGTGAAGGCAACATACACTTACAAACATGGTAAGACAACATATAATCAAATTCATATGGTGACACCAACTATTGTCTGTGACATAGATTCAAAAGCACATAGTTGCAAATTGAACACTTTTTTTACAAATTGTTAAAGAAAATAGAGCCAGTCCTATGATAACAAAAACCTGTGAACAGGGCGGAACTTAAGATGGAATAGCCTGCCTGTCACGCAACACCTGTGAATAATAAATTATAAGAAGTTGCAAGAAGGGTCCACAATAGAGGTATGAGTTTGTCCCTGTCTGCACCCCTAGTTCTTGACACAGGCTGGGGGTCAACGCGTTTCGAACCTTGTTTATTCTAGGTTCTCCTCAGGACGAGGACTGGATGACGATGTACCTTCTCAGCCAGAATATTAACTGCATGGAGAGAAGGGTGAAGAGCCACTGGAATTGGTCTGCAAGTGGTGTCAAAGATGCCGGATCAAGTGGCGCCCAGGGCGAGCCGTATTAGTCATGGACTCACATTCTCTTAATTTTAGTGTTTATAACGTAGAAGGCGGCTGCACGCGATGAACGCTGTGCGAAGGAGACAAGTCTGCTACAAAGTGTCTGGGCGGGAATCAATCTCTCGCTGTCAGTCAGAGCCTTCTACAGTCAGAGTCTGTAGTCGTCCGTGATCTGCCGGTCCGGTCAGATTAGTGAGTGAGTGAGTGGTGTCACCATATGAATTTGATTATATGTTGTCTTACCATGTTTGTAAGTGTATGTTGCCTTCACTGTGACATACTTTTGTAAATATTTGTATATATTTCTTCACGTTTTTGCACTGACTGTCGTGATGAAGTGTCTATTTGATGCCATGTTTCTTATGCAATAATACAAAAAGTTTTTTCAAAAAATACTTGAGTTGTTGGGTAATATTCTAATCCCTGGCTGCACCGTACTGATTGGCTGTGCAGTTTCTTACTCTGTTTCTAACTTTCCTGATCAGCCTTATATGCCTGTCTGCACTGCACTACTCTTTGTGTGTCCCTAGGCTTATTTTTAAGCTAGTTTTTAGCTCCTTCAGGGCGCGTGAACATTCCCTGTCAAACCATCTCGGGTGGGTGATGTTTCTCATAGGGACACGTGACTTCATGAGGCTAGTTACAAGCCCAAAAGCCCTATCCAGCGGTGGCTCCTCAACCTCCTGGTCTAGACACTCACCTATAGGTACTTTCCCAATGACCATTAGTGATTTATAGAATGCCTCGCCATCAATCTTTGACCACCTGAGTAGTCTTCCCTGGTCCGTGACCCTCACAGAGGTACCAACCACGGAATCTATCTTAGAGCGACCCATGTATGTGAGCTCTAAAACCAGAGGATTGTGGTCACTAAATGGGCTCCACTCAATCCCCACCGAACTAATCCTGTTTTTGGATAACCTGGACGCTACGATATAGTCAATAAATCACGAACACCCTCTCCCTTTGAACGTTGGGACAAGGGTTCATCTTTCTCCAGTCCTATCATGTCAATAGTGTGTTCCAAGTCGTGGGTTTTTAAAAGTTTACTGAAGGCCCTTCCCTCAGTTGTATGTTCGAAGTGAGGGCCTTTCTCGACTGGGCAACAGGACCATTCTGCATTCAGGGGGAACAGAGCTGGGCATAAGTGGCAGTTAAGATCACCCATCATGAGGACGGTTGGTTACAAGGCCCCTTTCCTTTCGGCTATCTCCTGATTAAGTCTATGGTCTAATTCCTGAGTGGTGGGATTGTTTTCTCTAAGGGCTCCTGCATTGTATACATTGAACAGGGTCAGCCTTAGCTCACTACCCCGGAAGCTCACTGCCTGGAGATTATGGGATATCCAGGAAGGACCAGTCCATGTGCCTAGGAGATTTAAATCTACATAGACAGATAGTCCTCCCATTGCTCTTCCTGATCTCAATTTCTGGGCGGGCAAAAAGAAACATTTATACCCCGTCATTTGGAAGAGACTATTATCAACCACCCAGGTCTCTTGTAGGCTAATTATCTGGAACTTACTTATATATTGCCGCCATTCTATATTGTCAAATTTACTTGCTAAACCAGCTATGTGCCACAAGATAATTTTTAGCCCACCTTTTGGTGACTGGTCACAGGCTGATCCATAGGCACTTAGGTTTTCCGTGGCGGACCCGTTGCCATCCCTTACAGATATTACTTGAGCCCCTCAACACTGTGGTGGGAGCAGAGATAGATCGTCCCTTGACTCCTCCTCTGAACTAGGGCCTCCCAGTGCAGGCCCAATCCTATGTGCTAACATGCTGGCTGGTTTCACCCAGTTAGGTCCTGTTGGTGTGTTAGCCTCTTCTATGGAGAAAAGATTTGTGAGGGCAGCCATGTGGGGCTCCCTCAGCCTCCCCCCTCGCCAACCCTGCATAATCGTGTTCCCACCTTCACTTTTTGGTGCCTTCTCGACTGGGTAGGGGGACTTGATCAGTCAATCATTTTCCTCTAGGGACGTTAAAGGCCTAAATCTATTGGACAATTTAGATGATTCCCAATCTCTTACCACAGGGCCGCCCGAAGTGTAGCTTCAAACCATGTCTGTATTCGGACCTTCCCTGGGTCTCCCAAAGAGGTGGGCCGAATCATAGGAGACAATTTGTCTGGGATATACGTATGCTAATAGAAGGAGTTTTATATTGCTCGCCAGATTAGCTGTCCCCCCGACTACAATGTGCTGCACTACACTTGCGTCCCTAATGTTCACTATTATACAATTCCCCGCAATATCTTTGCGCCTGGTGCCTATCCAGCTTACCCTTCTGACATGGAGGATTTCCCCGTTTTTATTACCTGTCAGCGGCCTGTTCTGGTTCAGCCAATCTGTGATCTTGTTCCTTAACTCAGTATGTGACTCATTCTGCTCTACCTTTAAATCCGGCACTCCCACGAGTACCACTACGTAGGGGCACGCTTCCGGTGGTAAATTTATAATGGGTAGCGTTTCAGCAGTTGATTTATTGGCCCCACGGTTAGTCTGGTTTACCGCTACTGCTTCAGGTATATGGGAATGATTACTTTGCCGTTCTGTTGATGGCACTGTGAGTCCCGCCCCTGCCCGTAAAGCCCACTCCACTGAGACCCTACCCCTATCCGGATTCAGAGGGGTGCCTGACGGATTAGGGTCCTGTATGACTATGTGCTGCTCACAAGACCTCCTGCTAGGTTGTATTACAATCTGTTGATCTTGACTAGTGTCAGTAGTAATCTGGTTATGTGTAGTACCTATGTCTGAGACTGTACCCTGCGCCCTACCCCTGTTCTTTAGTTTATTTATAATTTTATCCAGCCTACTAGTTTTAACTGGCTTGCAATAAATGATTCTAGGTGATCTTGTAAGTCTGAAAGTATTTGCGCCATCCAGCTCGGGGGCTAACAACTGGGGGAATCTGCTTGGCCCTGGCTTCTCTCTGCTGGCTTCCTAGTTCAGTAGGGGGAAAGCGGGTTTTAGTTTTCTTACTTCTTGGCTTCTTCAGGCAGACTTTTCTTTTCCGGCTGGTTACAGCTTTTTTGGCATGCATGGATTCCACCCTATCTACGCCGGTACCCCACTGTGCGCAAGGGATATCCTGATCAGAAGGCTCTAAAGGGGTGAGTGGAGAAGTGATCATAACCTCATTCTCCGATACCTGTGGCGGGTGGTTAAGTCAGTTATTGGTGTGAGTGACAAGCGTCTTTCCGTGCGCTCTATTTCACTTGATACTACCCCAATGGCTACCCTCAACATACAATCAATTGCAGTTGGCTGAGCAGTAAAAAGGGGGGGTAAACATGTGTCATGTGAGACTGCCTTGGGCGTTGAGGGTAGGTTCAACTTTGCTTTGGTCGAGCGAGTATTTACTTTACTGGCCATACTGGAGAAAAAAAAACTGTACAATCTACCCCAGATGAACCTTATTCATGCAAGACCCAAACGCTTGAGTTAGTTCACCTTCCCTTACCAAAGTACACTCCAACGCATTATTGAGTAAACACAAGCCAACCCCCCAGAACCCGTTCCTTTCAGTCAACTTGTGTTTTACAAGTCCCGATGCCAAGATACGATCTGCCTCCCCTCGGGTCTTTCTTCTTTCTTGATCGCCATTAATCCACCCAATCTGCTGCCAGTTCGCAAAGCCATGAGGGGGGGGGCCCAGCCGGGCCTCCTTTGGCCCCTGATGGCCCGCCCTTTGCCCGGCGCGTCCCGCGCTGCGGTACACCTGCTGCCCTCTTGAAGAGCCCTGGCACTGCCTGATGACACCAATGGCAGGCGCCTGGGGCTTCTGGGAGGTGTAGTTGGTCCAGCTGCGACAGTCAGAGGCATTCCCCTCACGGCGCTCCGTAGACCTGGTAGCACACTGGCCTCACAGCAGCTAGGGAGGCGAGAGCCAGCGGATGAAAGTTACCCCTAGCAGGTGAGTAGAAAATCCTGAAGAGCACGGCTGATCTACTTGTGGCTAGACCCAGTCGGTCATGGCCTACTCTACTCATACAGGGCAAAATAAACTGCTGCAAACTAGAACCTAAGATAAGACCTGTGTGTGTTCCTGTGTGTTTCAAAGTTTAGATAATAATCCTAAACATACAACATATTCTAATAATCCTGTACAATGCATGAACATTGCACAATGATTGTAACTTATGCACAAACTACAATAGAAAAGAGGTTTAAAATACACATTTTTAACTGACAGAAAATAGAGCTACTCAAGAGTCATTTTGGGAAAATAAGCCATTTCAGTGGGTTAAAAATAAAAACGAGTAAAATATATGTATTCAGGTTGCAAATATCAAATAACTTTGCAGTGAAAACTATGCAGACTGTTGAAGTTAACAAAGACATGGAACGACCTATGCGTTTCCCATTGTGAGCTAAAAAAAACTATTAGGACGAATAATATACTTCAATCACTACATTACCAGTTTCTCCAAATATGCATAGTAAAAGGTATAACAAAAACAAATTTACAGGTATACCTACTGAAATTAGTTTAAAGAGATTAGAGGCAGATGAGGTGATACAACACCAAGAAAATGTACACAGGAAACCAACTGGACAGACTAGAACAGCAAGATTATAAAAATACTCAAGTACACATTTTGCAACAATTCATTACACAATAGCACTCACCTTGTCATGTTATGTTAATTTAACTTATTCAGTGCTCGAATACCCGGAGGTGTCTTGGCGCGGAGACTAAAAGTAAGCCCTAGGGATCATACAACTAGATCTGGAACAGCCAGGTTTTTAGACTCTTTCTGAAGGAGGCTAGTGAGCTTGATGCCTTAATATGCTTTGGAAGTGTATTACATAATTTGGCCGTACCATAACCAATGCCTCGACCCCCACCCCAACTTGAGGGGCGAATCCTAGGAACCATTATGAGCCTAGCGTCAGTAGAGCGTAACAGTCTACCAGGAAAATACTTTTGAAGAATACAGGTACCATGTTATTCAAGGCTCTAAAAGCTAGGCATATCGTCTGAAACATGACACGACCTGCTACAGGAAGCCAATGGAGTTTCCGAATGTCCTTAGTGACTGACTCCTGTTTAGGCAGATTTAGTAGGAATCTTGGAACTGCATGCTGTACCATCTGCAGCTTTTTTAGGTCTCGCCTGTCGATGCGCATGCGCATCGAGCAAGCGAGACTATTGCGAGTTATCCACTCTTTATCTACACTGCAAGGAATCGTGGCGATTCCTTGCAGTGCCCGTGACTTTTAAGGTCAATGCGCATGCGCATTGAGCTTATGCGCATGCGCATTGACCTTAAAAGCGCGTGCGCGTGCACGTCCGTCTATGTTTACCCGCTCCGCCCCCTCCCCGCCGTCTCGCATTTCCCCCTGCCGCATCAAAGGCTTTCACGGCCGGCCGGCCATGCTTTCAGTTTCACGACCGGCCGGCCGTGTCAATTACATTACAAAGCCCGCTCTCCCTGCTCCGCCCCCTGCTCCGGCCAACATGGATTCTTCCCTGAGCAGCAGGCAGTGATTTCTGCTTCCTTCTCTTCCCGACACTCACCATGTTGCCTGTAAGCTACTCCACCTTCTGTCACTTTTCATCTCGATGACCAGCCCCTTTGGACTGTAGTTACGAATTAGATTGCGGCATCAGGATCAACGCATTTGCTGGCTGGAAGTTGTGCATTATTAATTGCCAGGGAGGGTTACTTTTCAACTATATTAATGTAGGTTGGCCGCGGCCTTGGCTGTTCTGCGCTTGTCACATGCGCTTACGCTTTTCTCAAAATCTAGGGTTATTCAGGCGTGGGCAGACAGTGCTAGCGGCATCATCTCTTTCTTCAAAGTTTGCTCAAATATTCGTTGTGTCGTTGGTGTGAAAGATCCTGGTATTTCTCATGTGATTTTAAGATTGCCGTGCGGTGGAAAGTCTACGGCCGGCCGGCCATGCTTTCAGTTTCACGACCGGCCGGCCGTGTCAATTACATTACAAAGCCCGCTCTCCCTGCTCCGCCCCCTGCTCCGGCCAACATGGATTCTTCCCTGAGCAGCAGGCAGTGATTTCTGCTTCCTTCTCTTCCCGACACTCACCATGTTGCCTGTAAGCTACTCCACCTTCTGTCACTTTTCATCTCGATGACCAGCCCCTTTGGACTGTAGTTACGAATTAGATTGCGGCATCAGGATCAACGCATTTGCTGGCTGGAAGTTGTGCATTATTAATTGCCAGGGAGGGTTACTTTTCAACTATATTAATGTAGGTTGGCCGCGGCCTTGGCTGTTCTGCGCTTGTCACATGCGCTTACGCTTTTCTCAAAATCTAGGGTTATTCAGGCGTGGGCAGACAGTGCTAGCGGCATCATCTCTTTCTTCAAAGTTTGCTCAAATATTCGTTGTGTCGTTGGTGTGAAAGATCCTGGTATTTCTCATGTGATTTTAAGATTGCCGTGCGGTGGAAAGTCTGCATCAACAGCACCAGCGCATTTTGACTTAGGAAAAAGATTATTATGACCGAGCCATTTAGAAATCCATCGTTTTGCGTTTCACACAAGTGCATGAACATTTGTCTCTCCTCACTCTCTTCCCCAAACTAATGGTAAACTATTGTGTGCCGTTACCAAATAATTGCAAGAGGTGAATGTCTTGAATACGTTTTGTTGGCCAATAATGCTTCTTCTAGAAGAAAACTTATAAGTAAGGGCAAATACATCTTTGTAGTGTTGTCCCATTACTGTGCTGTTGTAACAATATGTTGTGGCGTTTTTCTGTCTGTTACTTTTAATGGAATTTTGAGGGTGTAGGAGTTTTTTAATTTAATTTGACAATGTACAAGAAGACCTCCGTCTCGTTTGTTTAATTTAACCCGCTCCGCCCCCTCCCCTTCCCGCCGCCTCTCCCTACCCGTCTAAATGTATTAGCTATTTTTTGATATTTCTGGCAGCACACTAGAATACATTTTTTTTAGCAGGAATAACACATAGTAAGAAAATGCTACCGCAAACACTTTCAACAACGTTGTTGCCGTTTTTACACTTTCAACAACGTTGTTGCCGTTTTTATTGTGTCATATTGCAGTGCCAAGAATGTCTCATAAACCTTTTCCGTGAGTTACTTATTTATTTTAAAAAAAAATCAAAAGCTGAAAAGATATTCAACCTCATAAGGCTCCAACTTCATTCATATTTTTCTCATTTGCTTTTATACGACTAAATCATCACCATGTCGTGCCACATATACCTCACCCACACAGTATCACTCTGTACCCAAATAACCATTGTACAGTTTTTTTAATTGCTTTTATTGACGTACTGGCCGGAAGTACTGGCTTCCCAGTTTACATCAAAGGTGGTTAGGAAATGCTGGGTGCAGACATTGCAGGTAAAGAAAAATAACATTTAACACCCTCACCCTCACCCTCACTCACCCTCACCCTCCCTCACCCTCACCCTCCCTCACCCTCACTCACCCTCACTCACCCTCCCTCACCCTCACTCACCCTCACTCACCCTCAACCCCTCACCCTCAACCCCTCACTCACCCTCACCCTCACTCAGCCTCAACTACTCCCCCTCACCCTCACTCACCCAAAACCCCTCACCCTCAACACCTCACCCTCAACACCTCACTCACCCTCAACACCTCACCCTCACTCACCCTCACTCACCCTCACTCTCACTCACCCTCAACCCCTCACCCTCAACCCCTCACTCACCCTCAACTACTCCCCCTCACCCTCACTCACCCAAAACCCCTCACCCTCACCACCTCACTCACCCTCACCCTCACCCTGCCTCCCTCACCCTCAACACCTCACTCACCCTCACCCTCACTCACTCTCTCACCCTCAACCCCTCAACCCCTCACCCACCCTCACCCACCCTCACCCACCCTCACTCACCCTCACTCACCCTCACTCACCCTCACTCACCCTCACTCACTGCAATAGGTCTCGGAGCATTTGAGTTAGAGCTTTTAGAATTGTTTATGGCTTTTTTTATTTGTAATTCTTTAGCATTGGCTACAGGAAACAAAAATGCTAAAGATTTACAAAAAATACCCATAAACAATTCTAAAAGCACTAACTCTAATGCTGCGAGACCTATTGCATTTCCAATGCTTGTTTTATAAGTTGTTTCTGCATATTCTGATACAATCCATTCCAGTAATCTAGCTTTGATAGCACAAGTGCAGTCACAACCGTCCTCCTAGAATCGATAGGAATGTACAGAAGAATCTTCTTCAGTTTCTGGATCAGATAAAAAGGTAGCAGAGTTTGTAGCAAGGAACCATTTGAGCAATGGAGTAAAGCACATATAGATACATGAATACAGAGCAAACACAGACATGTTTAATAACAGATATATAAAGTAATTTGAAAAATATTAAAGGGATACGGTATTACAAGAAACAAAAAAGCTGCATCGAGGCCTTTGACGGTTGCTTGGCGGCCTTCTCTTTCACCCCTAACTATTTTTTTTACTGATGAGGGAAGTTATCCCGAAACCCGAGCCATGTCTCGGGCGATATCCAAAAACCCGGGACATGTATCGGGTCTAGAGATCATCAGTTCAACAAGTACCTACTTGCACCCACTGGGGTGAACCACTCAAGGACTCCATATAACAGAGTCCCTTGGGGCAATCCGGAGGAGGGGCTAGTGGTGTGCGGTCCATTGCGATTGGGTCTACAAATTGGCTCCCTTGAGCTTTGAGCCGACGGGCTCCTGGACGACGCACCTGCGTGCCGGTTCGGGCATCGAGGCCTTTGACGGTTGCTTGGCGGCCTTCTCTTCCACCCCTAACTATTTTCTCTACTGATGAGGGAAGTTATCCCGAAACCCAAGCCATGTCTCGGGCGATATCCAAAAACCCGGGACATGTATCTGGTCTAGAGATCATCAGTTCAACAAGTACCTACTTGCACCCACTGGGGTGAACCACTCAAGAAGATCTCCATGTACCAGAGTCCCTAGGGGCGATCCGGAGGAGGGGCTAGCGGTGTGCGGTCCATTGCGACTGTCTACAAAAAGGCTGCCATAATCACGAATGATTAAACAACAGGGGGTGGTGATGGCCAGAGTTTCTGAATTAAGCAGAATACTCTCACCCAGTCAAGAGATCAGGGCTTAATCCAACACCGTTTTTTAGCTCACTGCACCATCCCAGCTCAGAACCTGGCTATATGCAAATTAGTCTGTCCCTGGCCCAGTGTATCATGGGAACAGGGCAAACCAAACTACCAAGCCAATTCTTTCACTGGGAAGGAAACAAGCTACCGGGGACCGGTTTCTGGCATTTCAGCCACCTTCGGCCCGGCTTGCTTGAATCCTGATGGTGCAATGAGCAAGGGACTCACGTCTGAATATACCCTTCCTGTGTCTACAAAAAGGCTGCCATAATCACGAATGAGGCAATGAAATAAGGAACACATTTGCAAAGTGACAATGACACGCAATAATTACTTCAAGAAACTAAGCAAGATCAACACTGGATCAAAAGTATGTCTCTGATCTCCGAGTTCCTAATAAATCGGAGAGCAAAAAAATATATATCGAAATATTAGAAACAGTGGAATAAAACATACTGATAAACTGAAGATAGATGAAAAACTCACTGTATGTCATTGCTAAAGATTTCAAAAGTATATAGAACAACAAGAACACAATCTCAAAACAAGCATTAGCAAATGCAACCCATCGGGCATGCTTCCTGAACTCTACATACATATACATACATATACATACACACACACACACACCACACACACCAACCCCTTTAATACACACAGTTGGCCCGACATCGAGGCCATTAAACCAAACCTACTAAACTGTAGGAAATACTTTAACCATAGGGTTATGTCAATGGCACAGTGTGTAAAATTGTTTAAAACTTCGATATACCAACGGCCTGTATACCTTAATGATAACACAAGCGACCAGCAATAGAAAGCTAATGCTGTCAGTGGCCAGGTTCTAATAAGTATACCCCAAAAATTGCTTATAACTATCCAGCGATAAACTAATAAGATGGCAACTCACACCTGGAGGGCAACTAAAAAATATATATATATATATATATATACACACATAAAAAGAACCTCACTACGTTAAAAAAAATATTCCAATACTGTTAAATGTATAATAAAAACTGAGAACTTGCATAGCCAGTCAGAATGAGCTTAGGTAGAAAATAGTCAGTCAGAAAGCCACGAAGGCAAACAGATTTTTACAGAAGCCTGTATAAGAGCAGGGAGGGTGGAAGGAATTACCGGGGTCAGGGAATTTGTCACTTAAAAAGGTATATCAAGGAAGATGGGGCACAATTCACCCACGGAATTAAAATGTAACACATTATTCAAGTGTATTCAAATGGAAAGTAATGTGTGTGCCGATGACAATATATCATTAGAAAATGAGAACTAATTTGAATAAATAAAGGTTAAGTAAACCAGCCCTGCAAACCAATAATCGTACGAGTCATATTTGGAGTCAAGCAAAACGTGCAAAGTAAGATGACTTGACAGTGCTTCTAAAGTTTAAGCTGCAATGTAATAAATGTGTAATTTAACTTTCAGTAAGTGTGGTGTTCTTGTGGTCGAGTAACAATAGATGGAAAATGGTTGTAATCCTGCTTCCCCACTTGACTTAATGTGGTCTGAACACATATCACCCATGGCGCATGCACGTTTGCTCAATCTGTCAAAATATGAAGCGTGCGTGAACACTATATTAGAGTTGGACGTATTTTACTTCAAACAAAAACAATACTACAACGCGATGCCGCGCCTGCCTTCATTACGTTTCATAAATGGGCTCCTTGTAATGGTTATGGCTTTAACGTACACTCGATTCGATCCAAAGAATAAGTTACCAGCTGCCGATCAAGGAAATGTAGGTTGTAACCTGAGTTTACCCACATAACCATGTGAATCCCTTGACAAATTACTACATTTTTCTTAGCAGCTTCTAAAATATCTGTCTAGAATATGCCTTCCAAGAACATGTTGGTATTACATAAATAATTAACTGAATGAGCAGATTTCTTTTGAATCACTTTCAGAGTTCAGTGTATTATATGCACCCGTGGTTAGAACAGGAGAAAGGTATGTAGTTAAACGTGAGCTTAATTCAAATACATACAGAATGTTAGGAAGATAGAAACCTATCGTCTGATGGAACGAGGGCCACCTACAATACTCCCACTGATATTTTACGCCACTACTTAGTGCCGCAACGACATCTGAAAGAAGAAAACTAGGTCCACTACCAAGGAAAGCAACCACAAACTCTACACAAATCAAACCAACTTAAAAAAAAACAAATCGGTGATCCTGGACCACTAAAGAAATACTGCATAGGGAAATTATGGGCTATCGGGCAAGACTGTTTCCAATACTGTTAAACCCGGCCAATGTAAACAGCACGAGTCTACCGCTGCGAACGACAACAGGAATAATCCTATTCGCTAGGAACGATACAAACGTACGTCTCAATAGCCTAGTTGGATGCAGGAATCCCACAGACACCTGGGAAAGTTTAGCAAATAACCTGTAGAATATGTGGGCCGAAAAAAACACTATTAAGCCATACTGTTGACACAGGATCGGGACGAACGGTCATACAACCTGTACCCCCACTGAAACACTCCTACAACTACGATACTTACACTGGCAGTCCCTGAATTCAATGTTATATCGCTCCTCCGTACCTGGTCTTTTAACGGATGTCATTTGTCTGTAAATTTTGCACTTCCGGGTCGTATAAGCACCAATCCCACAGCAGACCATGTTTTGGAATCGCCTGGCAGAGGGCGGTGCTTCTAATGTGTAACCTGGCCTGTGATTAAAGCAGTGAGGACCTTCCAGCCAATCCAGATTCGCCACACAGAATCCCGTGTACTGGTTGGCTGTATACGCTGCGCGTGCGATTATCTCAGCCGTCCCTTTAAACTCAGGGGGTGCCGCTCATCTTGGGACGAGTTGGATTTAGCTGGTTTTCCCACGGAGTGATTCTGGTTTTCGTACGGAGTGATTTGGTTTTTAGAAACGGGCGGTGACAGCCTGTGTTGTTCGGCCGGTCAGACACCTCTATGCTGCTACCCGTGGCTCTGTCTGGCCCTTTGGGATAAGGTGCCTTAGACACATGTGGGATGTTTATGATTCATTGAATAAGGGGCAGTCCTTTTGCTATACGACACTAGTGCCGTTTTACACCCGCTGCTACTTTAACTGCTTACTGCTGTGTTTGACAACACTTCAAACTTTCGTGGCAGTACCTACTGGGTCAGTTTTCTCACGGCGCCCACATTCATGACTATTTGTACTATACCGTAGCATTAGTGGTTGCTTGTTTCGTTCCTTTGCTTGTCCTCTTACTCTTCAGTCTGCCCTTTTCCATGTCAATAGGCTGTTAAAATAATGTTATATCTGACTGTCATAGAGTCTAGAGAGCCTATATCGTTTGTTGCAGTTTCTAAATGTGATAAATCGCTGCTATGATGAAAGTTGAAAACAAAATACTTACTCACTGGTACCACGTCATAAAGTCCTTCAAGGGCAGGCTAAT
The DNA here is from genome assembly GCF_964263255.1 of Lissotriton vulgaris. NCBI lineage: Eukaryota > Metazoa > Chordata > Amphibia > Caudata > Salamandridae > Lissotriton > Lissotriton vulgaris. The sequence continues at coordinate 18,272 of NW_028242621.1, forward strand.
AGGGCTCTCTGAAAGCCTATCAGTGTGAATGCAATTAGACGTCACAGCTGCAGGAGGTGGAAGCAAGACAGGGAAGGTGCGGAGTATTATTATTGATTAAGGATGGCAGGGAGATATATTAATATTTGGGAGGGGGACTAATTGGGAGCCATGATATGGATGTCTCCCCAATAGTCCTCTGCCACTGCATAGCTGTTGCAAGCAGTGGAATTTGGAAGACATATATAGCATCAGATTATAGATGGGTAAAAGTTGAATACAGTGATGTTTTAGGTCTCGCCTGTCGATGCGCATGCGCATCGAGCAAGCGAGACTATTGCGAGTTATCCACTCTTTATCCACACTGCAAGGAATCGTGGCGATTCCTTGCAGTGCCCGTGACTTTTAAGGTCAATGCGCATGCGCATTGAGCTTATGCGCATGCGCATTGACCTTAAAAGCGCGTGCGCGTGCACGTCCGTCTCCTAACAACACACACACACCCTCTCCCCCGCTCCGCCCCCTCCCGCCGTGTCGCATTTCTCTTTCTCCTCCCCCTCCCCTCTCTTCCTTCCGTCTAACGCCGTGTCGCACCTCTCCCCTCTCCGCCCCCTCCCCGCTCCGTTCCTCCCCTTCCCTCCGTGTCGCATTTCTCCTCTCCCCTCTCCGCCCCCTCCCCTGCCCGCCGTCGCCGTGTCTCTGCTGCTTCCCCCTGTCCTGTCTCTCCTCCTCTCTCTCTCTATACCCTCCCCCTCCTCCCCACCACTCCCATCAAGTCCCTCTGGCCCTTCCCTCCTCCCCGGACCCCTCCTCCCCTGCCCCCTCCACCCTTTCTTGTTTAGTCTGGCGCTCGCCATTTATGCGCTTTTGTGGTCCACAAGTCTCTGGTTGTGACTTAGTGCTCATCGCTTTGTGCACTCAAGGCAGTTACACACTCTCTTTCTTCCAGGCCGCTGTGGATGCACCATGGGGACGCCCTTTTAGTGCCACGCAAGGTGTGAGTTCCAGTGCTGCTGCTTTAGGTGACAGCCTCTCACCCCCTAACTCTCTGTACGGCCTTGCGCTCTTTTCTGTGTGCCCCTCTGGCCGGGAGGTTCGGTGCCGTTTGTTGCCCTCGTCCTCTCGAGCCTCCTCTACGGGCCACTGCAAGCCACGCCGCGGCAAGCACTTTTTTGGCGTTTTAGCACTCCATGAGCTTTTGTTAAATAAAAGGAGATCTGCTTTTAAAGCAAGACGTGTGTATGTAGGCGTGCGGCTTTACATTAGCCACATAAAGACAGCCATTCCACCCGTATATCTCATGTGCACTGGCTTTTCAGTCTGGGAAACACCGTGAGAAAACTAGGTATACCTTGGCAACAAACGTTGGCCGTGGAGCCTTTTGCCCGTAGCCCAAAGCGCAGCGCCAAGATACTCCTTGGAGTGGTAGCGCGCTATATAAGAACCCAATCACATCACATCACATCACATCACATCACTTTTGAACATCCACATGGGCGGGGTACCCTGAGGGTAGTATCAGGCGATGGTACGAGACAGCTCTTTCCGCTGTTTTATCTCTCCCTGCAATCATGTGATGAAAAAATGCCATCCGGTGGGCAGGCATGGCAGATGTTTCTACCGAGTGCAGGCATGACTACCAATCGAACAGATAACGGGCATTACTTTACTACCACCATACTGTTGGGTTCAAAACACATCTTGCAGGCGTACATTCTTACATATAATGTCACCAGATGCTTCAGCTCTCAACGTTTACGAAATTATAACGGTTCAGATCCAGTCATCCGTCCACCCGTGCATGCATGCTGTCATCCGTCCACCCGTGCATGCATGCTGTCATCCGCCCATCCGTGCATGCATGCATGCAGCTTTCCGTCCATCCGTGCATGCATGCATGCTGCCTTCCGTCCACCCGTGCATGCATGCTGTCTTCCGGCCTTCCGTCCACCCCTTCATGCATGCGGTCATCCACCCACCCTTGCAGCATGCTGTCAGCCGCCCATCCGTGCATGCATGCTGCCTTCCGTCCACTCGTGCATGCATGCTGGCATTCGTCCACCGACCGCTCTGGCACAGACAAGCCCTTTCCGTCTTTCTCTTGCCGTCTCTCACTGTGATTAACCTTTACAACAAAAAAAAGTACTCACAGGAACATATTGCCACTAGTTTGAGGACCGCAGAGAGAGAGTTTAGCATCGATACACATTTATCTGCAGGGAGGCATTATATCTTCAATCTAGTCTGCAGGAAGACTTTTTAGAGTGAGAACTTTTACATTCTGTCTAGCTCCACCCCTGGGCCTGGTGACAGCTCCCCACACAACCATCTGAAAGCTGCACAAACGAGTTTACTTGTGATCTCTCCCATTTCAAGCGAAAAATCATCTTCAATTTCAAATATAGCAGAATGCAGATGAATCATGCCTCCTCTCTGGCCACTATGCCGCATGTCATACAAGAAAGGTATAAGTGCATCCATTCCCTTGAACGTGGGATGATTCTACAGCACAAGCCTGTTGCCCAGGCATCAGGTCTGGAATCCAGCAGCCTTCTCCAGGACAGTCAATGATTAAACGGCCTCATGCGCCAGGGCACTCAGTGCTGGGGTGCTAACTGAAGCATCCAACAATGAAAGCTGTGCATATGGTAAGAACACACACAAACAAGTGCAAACCCACACAGATATGACCTCAAACACACACAGGCACATGCATACGTGCACGTGCACGCACAGATATGCACACACACAAACACACATCCACACATGCTCACACACAGATATGCACACACACACAAGCACACACACAAATACATGCACACAGATATGCACGCACATACATAGACATGTGCACACACAAGCACACATACATACATATGTGCGCGCGCACACATGTGCAGACACAAACAAATTCCTTATTGGCAATGACTTTTAAAAATTCTGATTCCACCAGAATCAGAGTCCTCCACAACACCCTGTTTTTTTGGCTGTCGGCTGTGAAAAGGAGACCAATATTGACCCCATTTTTATTATTCTGTATCCTCGGTTTAATTCTGGGGTGCTTTTTAGGTCTCACCCTCACTCTCACCCTCACCCTCAACCCCTCACTCACCCTCACCCTCAACCCCTCACTCACCCTCACTCTCACCCTCACTCTCACCCTCACTCTCACCCTCACTCTCACCCTCACTCTCACCCTCACTCTCACCCTCACCCCCTCACTCTCACCCTCACCCTCAACCCCTCACTCACCCTCAACCCCTCTCTCACCCTCTCTCACCCTCACTCACCCTCACTCACCCTCACTCACCCTCACTCACCCTCACTCACCCTCACTCACCCTCACTCACCCTCACTCACCCTCACTCACCCTCAACCCCTCACCCTCACACAGTGCAATAGGTCTCGGAGCATTTGAGTTAGAGCTTTTAGAAATGTTTATGGCTTTTTTTTTTAATTCTTTAGCATTGGCTACAGGAAACAAAAATGTTAAAGATTTACAAAAAAAACCATAAACAATTCTAAAAGCACTAACTCTAATGCTGCGAGACCTATTGCATTTCCAATGCTTGTTACCTCTGGGATCTGAGTAACACAGACAACTCGAGCTTCGCTGACAAGTCCTGTTTGATGTTGCTCCAAACCCCTTGGTGAAAAACATCCCTGTATTTCATTGTTAACCATCTATAATACGATCGTTGAAATAGCAATCTTGGAGCTCCAAGTAAGGCTTAAAAAGTTGATGGGTACATTAAAGCATTCATTTTGTTTTATTTTTCCGTTGCTTTCCTCTAATAATAATTCAGTTGGAACCAGCTGTGCAGCGTCCAATGCAAAGAATATTCCTTGGTTGCCGTTTGAATGAATGCTGTGATATTTTCTACTTTCCATGAGGTATTAGGAGTGTTGAGAAAGAATTGGTCCCAAGGGATTGAGTGCTTAAAGCAGAGGTCTTCAAACTTTTTGAGGCAGAGACCCCCTTGTCCATTTTTTAGGCGTAAGGACCCCCTCCTGACAAAAAATTCTAGAACCTGGTACTCCTCCTTATCGACAACCATAAATGCCCCCAATTCCCACAGCAAAACATTTTTACGGTGGGGAAATAATATTAAACAGTGTTTAGCCAGCCAAAGGTCAGTGGGCGTGGTCAGAAGTGTAGCTAAAAACAAAGGACCTTATTTATAAGGAATTGGCGTAGGGCAGCAGCTCAAGTCTTCTTGCTGCACTGTTCTACACAAATGTGAAAGGGCAGGAATGCAGCATATTTATGAAATACAGTGGATTCTTGTCCTTTCCCCTTCCGTTGGCACACAAATTGCTGCCTAGCCCCAACATAGGCAGGATTATTTTTTGTGGCGGAAGGGGCACCTTCCTACACAAAAACAATCCCAAGAGGCATTTACCTCTTTCTATGTGAGCTGCAGAATGCAGCCCACATGGAAAGAGGAAAAAACAAGGAGAAATGAAAACATTTCTCCTCATTATGCCTCTGCTAGGGAGGTGTTAGTTTTTGGCGCTGCCCCAGGTTTACGTGATTATGTAAATATAGGGCAGCATCAAAATCCATGGGTGTTGCGTGGGAACTCTAACACAATGCCTAGGAAACACCTCCTTGAGGCAGAGTAAGTCAACTCAGTGACTTGCACTGCTTTGTCTTACTCCATATCTATGAGGCCATGCAGGATGACTTTGCACTGCCTCATAGGTATGGTTGAAACACTTACATGCCTGAGCATCAAAGAAAATGATGCTCTGGTGGTGCAAGCCTCTCATAAATAAGTTCCAAAATATTCTGTACTTGTTTTCGGTCTTAAACCTTCAGATACCTACACATAAAATAATGGGCAGCGTAAATGTAAAATAAATTTGAAAAATGTTGTTACTCAGTGGGAAATGCACTGTAGAATATTATGAAACCACTATTAGTTAATGCACGGTAAAGGTCTATGTGTAACCCGGGAGCCACAAAATTAAATTTTGATTGGTCTAGTGGAGAATAGTGACTTGTGTATTTTTAGTGCTAAGAGGTCACAACCTGTGACAGAAAGCACTGTGAATATGTAAGTCTTTTTTTATACCTGCATTGCATTACACCATGGGTACTCACAAACTTTCTCTCGGGGGCCAAATTTACAGTTTGTGGCCGAGGGCTGCATAGGTGGGGGCGGGGCTACAGCAAATAAAATCAGTGACCATGAGGCTGAACACAGGCCCCTGAAGCGGACACCTTCGTCCACTGAGCCACCAGACCCGGCATACTCACATCTCTCTCTCTCTCTCTCACTCTCTCTCTCTCTCTCTCTCTATCTCTATCTCTATCTCTATCTCTATCTCTATCTCTATCTCTCTATCTCTCCCTCCCCCCCCTCTCTCTCTCTCTCCCTCCTTCTCTCTCTCTCCCTCCTTCTCTATATCTCTCTCTGTCTCCCTCTCTCTGTCTCCCTCCCTCTCTCTCTCTTTCTCTCTCTCTCCCTCTCTCTGTCTCCCTATGTCTCACTCACTCTGTCTCCCCCTCTGTCTCCCTCCCACCGTCTCTCTCTGTCTCCCTCCTTCTCTCTGTCTCCCTCCCTCTCTCCTTCTCCCTCCCTCTCTCTGTCTCTGTCTATCTGTCTCCCTCCCTCCCTCCCTCTCATTCCCTCTGTCTCCCTCCCTCTCTCTGTCTCTCTCTATCTGTCCCTGTCTGCCCCTGTCTCTCTCTCCGTCTCTGCCTCTATCAGTCTCTGCCTCTATCTGTCCCCGTCTCTATCTCTTTCTCTATCAATATCTGTCTCTACCTGTATGAGTCTCTATGTCAGTCTGTCCCTATTTCTGCCTATTATCTAGCCCTGTCTGCCCAGTCTCTGTCTCTATATGTCTCTGTCTCTATATGTCAGTCTGTCCCTGTCTCTGTCTGTCTCTGTGCCTCGGGCAGTGCACACAAACTGTGTCTACACGTCCGCGTCACCAGCCCAGAGACAGCCCCCCACTCCTCCCTCTCCCTGTGTAATGTAAAAGCCAACTCGTTTTCTCTCTGAATTTGCTGCTTCGCGGGGTTTGTATCCCACAAATAGGCCTGGGGTCACTTCTGTCGCTGGCTTTAATTCTGACTCTCACCCCAGAGCTGTCAAATCAAAGCCCCCTTTTGGCGCCAGTCACCTGTCCATGTAGGTATGCATGCATCAATTATATATAGCACCAACCTGGCGGCGAGAATTTGTGAGCTGTACTGCGGGAGTGGAGACCAGGCCTGAGCTCCCTGGCCTTGGCTTAATCCTCTGACTACAGGCTGGTGGGAAACATCACATTACAGGCTCTTAGCGCATACCTCACCCAGCTCTCACTCCCTGCTGCCCTCTGTCACCTCACCCGGCTCTCACTCCCTGCTGCCCTCTATCACCTATCCCGGTTCTCACACCCTGCTGTCCTCTGTCACCTCACCCCGCGGGTGTGTCAGGCCGGGCAGAGACTGCTTCCCGGAGACACATACAGCCGCACCCGAGTACTTCACAGGTCTTTAAAAGACCATTAACTTGTTAATGAGGCTTTGTTGCATTTCACCTCTTCTTAGCGCCCCTGCATCTCCACTCTGACTATTGCTGGAATCGCCCGGCCCCCATAGAGCAGAGTCTCTCGGAGTCCACGCTGTTGCAACCGGCGGTGTTTGCTGACACTCTTAAAAAAAAAAAACAGGTACGATGTCTGTAAGGTCAGCGGGCCGCCAAGATCGTACTATGAGTACCCGTGCATTACACACAGTAAAAGATAGACTGATACAAAATGTGTAAATAGCTTTAAGATAAAATGGTGCTTCCAAAATGTAGATTTTAGTAACACCAGGGCATATGTAATGCAAATGTTTTTATTTTTTTATTTTTACATATCTGTCCCTTCAACACCTCCTTAGGGGTACTAAGGGCTGTGTAAATACAGTTAGGATTAAAAGCAAGCACTTCACAGCCCAGCTATTAATTTTTTGCACTGCCACAAAAAAAATATTTAAAAAATCTTTGTCATCACAAAGGTTGGGCGATTCAGGGGGTGCCAAGCACCCTTTATGCTTGCAGATTAACTAATAGGGCATAGTTGCATTACTTTCAGGCACCCTGGCACCAAAGGTTTTCTGAGTACAGGAGAATCAGCAGAAGCATTTTAGCAAGCGAAATTAGCCATCCCAGGAGGGTTATATTTTTCCAAAACCAAAACAAATGTTTTGTAATCCAGGCACAAGTGATGCTGGAGAATGTGCCATGTCCTTCCCAGGACTCCACATCCCCCCTTGGCTCGCGCCCCCAGGTTGAAGACCTCTGGCTTAGAGAAATACATTGAAATCAAGAATAGAACAGGGTTTAGTCCCACAAAGAAAAAACTTTTTTGTGTAACTAGGTGTTAAAAGGAAGAAGGCCGTTTGACCATATTTCCCCAATGAGGGGTCATAAAACAGTTGTATGTTTCTTTGCAGACAGAAATCCGGCCCTAGTCACGAGGCCATACATCTGGTCTTTTGATAAGAATCGCAGGTGGGCTTCTAACTTGTGAAGACGAAATGCAGGGCCAGTGGGTACTTGACCAGATGTCCAGTGTGGGAAGCGCATGATCACTGCATGTAATGTGCATGCTGTGTTCTGATTGGCTGTGTGTTGCTAACTTAGCGAGGCATCTGACTTTATGATGTATTTGGGAACGCACACCCTTCCGGCCAAACATGTTTTAGTGGGGACATTCTCCTGAGACCATTGTGGTGTCACTGCCTATCTGTGGGGTCAATTTGGATTTTCCTGTTTGTGCATTACTCTAAGGGTTACATGACCCCCCCACCTGTGACCTGTCAATCAGTTGCTTCAAGCCTAGGTCACAGGCCTACCTCACTACGTATTCCTGACTCTGGGTTGAGTGGGAGGTCATATAAGGTGAATTCAACAATGTAGATGCGAGTTTGTTTTATTCATACATATATCATGGTGTATTTATCAATATTAACATTCCCCCCCCAGTTGAATTTTCAGCTACATTATTTACCCAATACTTCATGACAGTCACATTATTTTTTACAGCAGGAAACCACACAAAAACAGTACAAAAAGAGAAATGGGAAGCAATGACAGGCACAATTTTGTCACCTATTGGGAGAACCAGGAAAATAAGTCTATAAACCAGTCCTGCTCAGGGGCACCTCCCAACTTTTTCACGTCAGCTTGTAGACGATGCAATGCTTAGATGGCAAGAGCCAATGAACTGTTACTCGTGTCGTTTCCAGGGATAAAAGTACAGCGGAATGCATCGATCGTGGCACACGCCCCACCCTCCATTGCGGTCATCCAGCCCAACACACACCAATGTTGTATCACCTTATCAACCCCACTTTAGCATGGAGACAGCGCTTCTGGAAGTTGTGGAGCATGTTAGATGCACTCTTGAAAAGGGAGGCAAGGTCATCATGATCCTGTTGGATCTGATTGCAGCCTTTGACACTTTGTCCCACTTTAAACTACTTGAGCGCCGTCAAGCAATAAGGATCAGAAACACTGCATTTAAGTGTCTGATCTAATTTTTGAGCAATCGAACTCAAGAAGTATGGCTACCCCCGTATATCTCACAAGCCAGTGCTCTGACTGAGGGTGTACTGAGGGTGTACTACAGGGATCGGCCCTAAGCCCTGTTTAACATTTACCTTATGCCTCTGGCTATACTGGCAGAGTCATTGGGTGCTAAAGTAATCTCATATGCTGATGATACATAGCTTCTCTTCTCCTGTGTTAAGTGAAAGGAGCTGCACGGGGAGCTCATCTCAAAATGTCTGACCAGTGTTTCAGTGGCTGGCCCTGCATTAACTGAAATGCAACCCTGATAAGACAGAGATTGGGATCTTCATAAACACCTCCCCCATTTTACTGAGAGCTTGCTGGTCTGACGATGCGCCGCAGCCAGGCGCCCTTCAAAACTCAGTGAAGAATCTAGGCATTGTATTGTATTGTATTGTATTGTATTGTATTGTAAGGGGTGCTTATAGAGCGCACTGACACCATGGGTTTCCTGGCGCTGGTAGGATGCAGAGGGGACAGAGGGGCTTAGCTAGATTGGGGGAAGAGCCAGGTTTTTAAAGATTTACGAAAAAGAATAAGAGAATTGGAGGTTTTGAGAGAAAGAGGAAAGGAGTTCCAAAGTTTGGGGGCCAGGTATGCAAATCTCCGGCCTCCGGATCTGCAAAGTTTAAAAGAGGGGATGATAAGGAAGTGGAGATGGGAAGATCTCAGGTTACGAGATGGGCAGTAGGGCCTGATGAGGGATTTCAGGAAGGCGGGACAGGGCCCAGCTAGCGACTTGAAGGTGAGGCAGCAGATCTTAAAGGCTGCCCTCGAAGTGACAGGGAGCCAGTGCAGTTTGGAAAGGAGAGGCCTGGCGGATTGCCACTTCGAGATCCCAAGGGCCAGTCTCGCCGCTTGATTTTGAACACCTTGCAGTCTAGCCAAAGATGTTTTAGGCAGACCGTGATAGATAGCGTTCGAAAAATCTAAGCGGGAGAGGACGAGGGTCATAATGACTTGCAGGAGGGCGTCAGGTGTCAGGAGGTAAGCCACTTTCCTGATCCTGCGCAGCTGGTAAATGCAGGAGGAGACCACCGTCCCCACCTGGGGCCCAAGGGATAGACCGGAGTCAATAGTGACCCCGAGACTCTTCACCGAGGCCACAGGAGTGGGAGAGGGGCCAAGTTCTGCTGGCCAGAAATGCGGCCCCCAGAAGGTGGCGCTCTTACCGGGAAGGAGGAGCTCCGTCTTACCGGGTTTCAATTTTAGCTGGTTTTGGCCCATCCACTGGAGAATGTGGGACATAGCTGCCTGAAAGTTGGGAATAGCAGAAGGGGAGTTGAGAGAAAAGATGAGTTGCAGGTCGTCCGCGTAGTTGAAGACGGTGACGTCCCACTGCCTCAGAGAGAAAAGAAGGGGTCGAAGATAGAGATTAAAGAGAAGAGGGGATAAAGAGGAGCCCTGGGGGACCCCACAGGGCGAGTGCTCCCTGGGAGCCCTAAAAGTGCCCAGGCTAAGGGTCTGAGACCTCCCAGTCAGGAAGGATTTGACCCAAGCCAGCGCCAAGCCTTGGATGCCAGCCTGCTCGACACGGTGGAGGAGGATGTTATGATCCACCGTGTCGAAGGCGGCTGACAGGTCTAATAATACCAAGGCCTGGGGGGTACCCTTGTCAACGCCGTCTCTCAGGGCGTCCAGCACGGCCAAGATCACTGTCTCCGTAGAGTGGCCGGGTCTAAAGCCGGCCTGGTTAGCCTCGAGAAAGTTGGAGCTCTCGATAAACTGGGAGAGACAGGCGGTGACGTGGGCATTAAAATTGGTAGCACCCTTTCCTACCAACCACAGATACAAGCTTTAATCTGCTCCTCTTTAGCACTCTTCGTATGCTAAAATTATTGTTACCTCTCCTGTACGAGTCGGCTGGCAAAAAGGTTATCTAGGCTGTGATTACGATGATACTGGATTATGGTAATGCCCTCTATCTCTGACTCCCTGAGTACATTCGGTGCAGAATTCGGCAGCCAGACTTCTACTCAAACTCCCACCTAGGACTCCTATGTGTACCCTTTTCAAGACTCTTCACTGTGTCCCTGTAAAAATGAGGGTGCAAATTAAGGCCATGGATTTAATGCATAAGGCCTTGCATGGCTCTGTTGCTGGCTACCCCAGAGAGAGGATTTATGAATACACCCCAGTGCGGACTTTGCGATCTTCTTCCGCTCACTTGGCAAGAGTGCCTCGGACCCACCGAATCAAAGTGGGCTGTAGAGCCTTCTCCTATCTAGGGCCACTCACGAGGAACAAACTCCTGAGAAACCTCTGTCTAGTCAGCAAGCTCACTGCTTTTAAGGAGAAACTGAAAACATGTTTTTTTTAATGCAGTCAGTCTAGGTATCGATGTCTGTTGCCCTTAGTCTGAGCGCTGGGACACTCTTTAAGTAGCTATGCGCTGTACAAATCAGTATAACATAACAAAAGGCGGATGGCTCATAGTTCTTCCTAGATAGCGTTTAGGCCGAGATCAGTATCATTGATCATCTTAAGCATTTCCCACCTGGTTATTTGTAGCCAGTGGGTGTTCGCCTTTGTTTGAAGGTGAAGAATCGTATGGACCCTCCTGCGTTTGCTTGAGTGTCAGAAAACAGTCTGCATTTTTCCGTAATGTCCTTGTACTGAGCCCAGTCAAAATAATAGGCAGTTCTTTTTTCTCAAGCCTAGTGTAATAGTTATTTTCTTCTGTAGCGGATGCTGGAACAACTCAGACAGATCTTCTCCAGAGAGGACCAGGTTCAGGGTGTGTATGGTTATGAGGCTGCAGAGGTCCGCGATCCGGGGTCGAGCTGAGTGTAGGCAAACTCGCTACACTGCCAGTAAGAATCCATCAACACAGAGATGCCCCACTGCATAACTGGTAGGCAAAGTATCGCTTCACAATTCACGTTTGTACCGAGCAGGATTGTTCCTTTGCCTCTAAAACACAAAGAATACAGTGTAAGTTTCTTTACAATTAGGGGTTGCCCCATCCCTTCTAGCAACATGTACCTATCAATCTCATTGTCACAGAATTCCTGACATGGGGTAACTATGCTGGCATTCAACCTTTCCCTTCTAGCCTCATTTCCCCTTGAATCATCAAGGTGAATGGCCCTGCACTGGAACTCAATGTCTGGGGACCAGTTGTTAATAAAGAATGCTGACCCAAATTTGCTAAGGGGCACCCTGAAATCACAGACATAAGAGGAAGCAGATATGTTTGTGCACTGGTGCGGTGGTCTTGCTACCTCTAAGAACCTCTTCTCTGGAAAATCTCTGGGCCACTCAGTGTCCTCCCCTATGCCGCCCCGCCTGTGCATCCTGGTGTAACGCTATGGGGTTGGTTTCATACCAGGTCTGTTGTCAAAAAATAGTCTGTGGTCTTTTTGGCTTGAACCCTTGAACCCTTTGGCCTCGTTCGGACTTCGGAGGTTGCTGCTGAAGAGGGTGAGGACTGCAGTAAAGGTGGTGCACGTAAGGCTCGATTGCAAACCTGTTGGAAAAGAGCTGTAGGATAGCTTTTGGAATAACATGCATCATTGTTCGGTCTCAGAAATTCCTGTTTCTGTGGGGAATATTTGGTACATCCACTTTAGACAACTTTCTGGTGAGGTACTGGAAGGTGCCCCCATTTGGGTAGTCATTTTAGAAGACTGAACATTTTTGGTCATGGGTCGCCGGAGTATTGTTTTGTGGGTCGTTTGGCCTTCACCCTTCGCCAGGACCAGGCGCGCAACAACCATTGGGCTGAAGGGCTTCAGCCCCCCCGTCAGGTTCCGTGGGCTGGGCTGAGGCTGCCAGGCAGTAGTCAAGGTTTATCAAGGGTATTACTCGATACGTTCTAAAGCCCTGGGGGTCACAGCTTTCATCTGTGTTTATCCTATATACCTTTCTTTCTTTTAGTAGACCCCCCCCCCCATGATTCTAAAGTGGGATATGCTATACATAGGGTTGCCACATTTTCAGATGGAAATGGGGACGAGTATAGCGAGTGTTAGAGAAAGTATAGTAGTCTTCAGGAGTTCGCAATGCACACTCTGATATTATAGACAATAATAAGACATCATCTGGAGCACAGTGAATGTGAAGCTGCAATTATGTGGCATAATGCTGCACATTTTGTGATAGCATTACTATATTAGTTTGTAATTTTTACACTTTTTAACACTGTCTAAACATTGATTGCACCTCATTAATACCAGTTTAAAACCCAAACACAGAAATAAGCAACAGAATGGTGATCAGTCACCATTTGCAAAGGTCCTCCCACTGCGTGGCAACATGTTGCTGCGTTATTAGTAACTTTTGAACGTTTAAGCTAAAAACATTTTTTTTTCTGTTAACATCTGCAGATTGTGAGGCAGATGATAGTTTGTGGCAAATGCAGCAAATATTTAACTATGCGAAAAAAACACAGCCATACAGTTGCATACCTCCAGCGGCTCTGGATATATACCTGTATTAACTGCTTGATCTTCGTATTTCGAACAAAAATAACTATGAGCTTTTTTTAAGTTCCAAGGTTTTCTTTACCAGCAGTAAATATCCGCTGTTTAGGTAACAGACTGGCCAGGTGGCAATCCGCTGGGAAATTACACCATGGAGTGAAACATGGATGAAAGTGTGGCAGAGCTACTGTGCAAAAGTAACAGGCTATAGGAGTGAGGGAGGGAGCAAGGGGAAAGGTGAGTGTATGAGGGAAATAATCAGTAAGAAAAAGTAACGCTCAGCAAGAAAGAGGAAGGGTGGACATGGATGGAAGAAGGTAAGAGACAGGGGAGAGCTGACAGTTGAAGATTAGGGCATGGAGGTAAGGGGTGCAACTGCAACTGCGGACACTGCTGACATATTGAACCGATATTGCTCATTTTAAAGCATACTCATGCAGCTCTGGTAGCAAAGATTGACACTCTAGTGCTTGATGGAGGATTAACTCGGATCAGAAGAAACTGGCAGTTTTAGTTTCAGAAGCCAAAGAAAAACTGACACGAGATCAGAGTGCTCAGGAAGCACTTTGACAATGTGCAAGACAGAATCTCATTCCTTGAGTGCTGGGCCGAAAATGAGGAAGGAAAAGGTATGAGGACCAACATTCAGATAGGGGGCCTCACCGAACAAAGAGCTTTAGCACTGAATGTATTTTGGAAGGGTTACTAAGTATAACACTTGCAACCTATTACCTGACAAACTTCTTCTCAGTTAAACAGGCACAGGCCCATATTATAACTACTGCCATCCAAAGGGCCAGCCAGAGCTATAATAATGTCATCTGCTGCTACTACAGAGTTTGCTCAACTTTGTTTCACTTGCCACAAGAGAGCTAACTGTTATACTGCAGACAAAGCGGCATAATCTTGCAGTGTGCTAGGCAAGATGACACCAGCACTGCCAAAAAGTGGGCAGGCAGGGCAATTTTCTTCATGTTCTGCTCCTTGAAGAGGCCATGCAATGCGCTATAAGTGAGACTTTCGGCATGATGTGCAGCATTTTTCACAGAGTGAAGGGTTAACTGTAATCATAGTCATGCTATGAAACAGACCATGACCATGCTGTGACAAAAGCCTGGCTTCCAGTTGACAGGTTGTGGTAGGCAAGCATGCCTAGGTAGGTGTATTGAGCCTCCTATATGAGACCTTTATTGTTATAGATTCTGCCTCATTATTGAACATTAACCCTTTCCTTGCTGCCGTCGGCCATTGGCCGACGGCAGCACCTCCCCCCCCCCCCGTGCTGCCATCGGCCGACGCGGCCCCGCCTGCGCACGGAAACGCCCGCACCGCGGCGGAATTACCGCAACAGTTTACAGGTTAAACAACATGTAAGAGAGGTTTCTGCACAGTTTGCATCCTGAACAATTATTTCTAGGTGCCTTAAAATATAATGATCCTGAAAAAGGAGCCATAGTGAAGGAAATCAATTGCACAGGGTCAAACAGTTTAGACATTATAGATAGCCAGGTTCTTTGGGACAGGGCACCACCATTGCTGCAGACTGGCCTGGATGGCCCACACACAATTGATGATACACAAGTACTGATTTCTGCAGATTACACTCCAATGGTGCAACAACAGAGGAGAGCATATCTGGAAGTTAAGAAACAACTCCCTGAATTACAACTCAAGTACATGTTTTCATTCTAAGCGGACCTGAAAGACTTGTACAATGGGAAATTCGCATCTATACTGATACATCCGCAGTATGGAAATGGGCTGAAGCTCCGACAAACTCTGGAAGCCCTATTTATTGGTCATCCCAGAACTGATTGAAATCCCGACCGCAACGTAGGGGAAAAACACAAAAGGTTGACAGACCATCCGCTACTCTACACAAGCTGAGAGGGCTGCTGCAGCAGTGGAGGCACTCCATGCATCGCTGGGCTTATCACCAGTGGCTTAGGAGACAGCACATTGGTGATTAGTGGCAACACAAATGACCCGGAAACTTTCCTGAATATGGGACTCGTGGCTGAAGCTCAGTACATATGCAAAATAATAAGGCCCACTGGCTGCTCTTAGTTTAACTGGCCTGGGTTATATTGCCTTTTAGGATTCACTCATGGAAACCTCAGGTGGCTGTGCTGTGAGATGCAACATTTTGGGGGGCTGTGAGGGATGCCAATGTGGACTATTGTAGGGAAAGTGGAGGTACATTATGGAGAGTGCTGACTTAATTCTAAGTGTTAAAGTTAATGATTCGGGTAGTGTGTATCAGCATAGTAATTGGGGCACGAGTGCTGCTAGAGAGGGCTCAAACTTTAATCATGCTTCCGCAAATGACAGAGATTCTAGTCGCGATTCTGCAATTTGTCTGTGATAGTTTTGATAGGACTTTGAAGCAACCACTCTCTATGATGAATATACGGTATAAAATCCTGGGGCAGCTGCTAGCAAATAGATTGTTGCTTTTGCTCTCTGTCTCATGATCAAAATGGCTTCATTTTGGACAGTTAAACTTGAACTCTCAGAGAGTGGTTTACTCGATGGCAGCCCTCCTAGATATTCGCCAGCAGTGGCATCCTTGCCCTTTTCAAATTAATACAATTTAATTTTCTTCATCAAAACTATCTCACCCCAAGGAAGCTCAGAAAGATATGGAGATTAAAGATTAATCTTTAAGACATGAGGGTCTAATGACAGATTTGATCATCATCTGTCTTTAGGAGTGCTGGGATCTATTAGACTACTGGAAACATGACCCAAACAACAGCAAAAGTAGTGGGTGAAAGAATAGACTGTACTTGGAGGGTGAGCATGATGGTGTTGATGCCTAGAGCCAACAGAAGGAAGACAATTCAGGTGTGCAGATTTGACCATAGTGGCAGCAACATGTAGCGTAGGTATGCCATGAAGAGCAACAATAGCACTTAACAAAAGAAACTGGTTGAGGAATGTGAGAAGTTGGCCCGAAATGCAGCGTTCGCTATTCTAGCGACCACTATGCATCGGTCCAAACGACCCTTATGGTGATTGGTTGTAAGTCAACCTTAGACCAGCTATCCTAGTAGCGTGGATACGAGCAGTCTTCGGGCTAAACTCTAGAGGGCGTGTTAAGCCAGCTGTTATACCATCACATACCCCTTGAACACCAAGTGAAAGGACACCACACAAGTGTTATGAAAATAAACAGTATATTTATTAGAATCACAACAGCCCTGTACTCTTTATGAGGACAGGGTACTAAGCACAGAACAAAACTCTTAGGAAAATACTTCAAGTGCACAATTAATACAAGTGCCCGAGGGCACGGAAAGTTTAGTGGTCTCGGGCGGACCCGATAAGGCAAGTCGGAAGCGAGGGACTCGGGACCCTAAAGTAAGGAGGCTATGCAGGCACCGAAATGCCGAAGTTACCTAGTCACGAGGGCTGCGGCTGCACAAGTCTTACAGGCGTCGGGGGTCTTCGCTGACGAGCCAGGAGCCGGAAGGAAGGAGTTGCTGGCCGGCGACCAGTGAAGAATAGGTCGTAGAGATCCAAGCCTGGATCAGAGATCGATGATACCTGAAAGCAGAGGGGACCAAGTTCGTACTACTAGCCAGTAGTCAGCGGGTACCAGGAGGGCACCGGATGGCCGTCACCTCGACTAGGTGAGTGGGCGACGCTAGGCTCTGCAGTCTCACGGACCAGGAGGCGGTGTCGGCGACCAGGATGGAGGTGCGAGCTGTCCCAGGAAGGTTGATGCTGTCGGCGTCGCTGGGCCCAGGATTGGGGCAACAAGCCTTGGCAGATTTCAGGGCCACGTGGTGGGCCTA
This sequence comes from Lissotriton vulgaris, assembly GCF_964263255.1. Lineage (NCBI taxonomy): Eukaryota > Metazoa > Chordata > Amphibia > Caudata > Salamandridae > Lissotriton > Lissotriton vulgaris. The sequence continues at coordinate 35,033 of NW_028242621.1, forward strand.
AAATGGCGTCTGGAGTGGACCAGGAGGGTCCGGGGTGCTCCTCTCGTAAAAAGGAGCAGAAGGCTAGTCTGGAGCAACCAGACCAGCAACGTTGGTTGTCGTTCGTCGTCAAAGGGTCACAAGCCAGCGGCTAGTGATCGTACAACGTGCTGAGCAGCGAGCAGAAGGGCCCCACGCAGATTGTGGAGATGCTGGGAGACTGCACTTCGGTGCTGGAGCTGCTCAGAGTCGGGGCTTCTCGGACCCCAGAGCACTCACCAGAGGATTCCTTCGGTGATCGTGCTGGATTAAGAAAGCGTGCAGGTTTTGATGATGGCCGGTCACTCGAGGTCTCGTCGCACCCACAGATCTGAGCTGAGCTGACGATGTGGGTAGAGGCCAGAGGTGCCAGGGAAGCCGGTTCTCGTCGAGCTGGGCTATCGGATTCCTGAGGAAGGACTTGCAGCAAACCGCAGAGTTCTTAGATGGTGCCTGCGGAGGCAGGGTGACTACTCCTTAGCCACAAGGGAGAAATCTTGAGAAGAGTCTCGAATGTCCTTTCGTAGAAAGTAGTTCTTGATTCAAAGATGATCTAATTTGGAAGGGTCCCGCTCCGGCCTTTATCCTAAAGAAAGGGGTGGGTACATGACTAGGTCCTGCCCTAGGGGCGGAACCAGGAAGGGGGGTAGTTACACCCCTCTCCCCTGCCGGACTTTCCCCAGGTCAGGGGCTGCGCGCCCCTGGAACTGGTTCTAGCCGGCAGATGCGTAGTGAGCACCGGGGTGCCACTCCGCAGTCACCTTCTTGCAAAGCCCTACCTACCCAGAATACACAAAACCCTGTCTGGGATGGTGCGAACACCGCCCCTGACAGGAAACCCTTTGTCCAGGCTCTCCTCGCTGGAAGGACTCCCAGCAGCAGGAGGTCAGACTCGTGTCTGTGGTGGCAGCATCCATTTTGTGGAGCTGAGGCTTCAGTTAACTTTAACCGGGGTTCACAGTTACGTACATGTCGTGTCCCTCTAGAAGGGCGGAATGCTAACCTCGTCGCCAGAATTGGTGAGGGGGCAGCATCCCGATTCGTATGACACCTTACTCGACATGTCTTGATAACGCTATACCGAAGTTACTGATATGATACGCATTATCATGGAACAGCCATTGGGTCTTGGTTCCGCAAGCTGCAACCGGGCTCGGGTCGTGCCAGAGCCTAATTCACACGATTCCACGCACTCTGCCTTCAGGATTGTCAAGGCCTGCCATAGGAGTGACTGATAGGAACTCGGGTGTCCATTGTAAGGTTAGATATAGGGATACTATACCTACAGCAACAAGCGAGTACGCCACGTTACCCCAGCTGTCGCGCAGCCAGTTGTGTCAGATTTAGATGGCCACCCAGGGGTGTCATAATACATGCTTCAGCCCCTGGTAGGCCCTGGGTACACCGATGCCCTGAGTTACAGGGTCTGACAAGGTGGCCCAGTCCCAATTGGGAATTTACCTAAGGTACATGGAATCCATTTTAGAGAGAGAGCAGTAGGCCTGGGGTCCTGATTGGCAGGGCCCCAGGTCAACTAAGTCGGAAAACCAGCAAAACACCAGGCAAAAAGTCGGGGGTAACCATAGTCAGGTATCTACCTTCCTACACAACCCCCCCCCCCCCCCAAACGAAAGGAGATAAGGCTATCCTTGTCCAGGTAAGCCTATATTGCCTGAGTGGCCATATGAGGTGGTACATGCACTGGCATGGTTACCCCCTGTATCATGGTCCACTAAGCAACCCCTCACCCTAAAGGTATCTGAGGGTCTCCACCATAGGGAATCACTACCTGTGGCGTGCCTTGGCAAAGTAACAGGATGGTGAGGGAATGGAGTACCGAAGTGAGACTCCACTACTGTTCGGCTCAACTTCCTCCAATCACTATCCACCATATGTGCCTTTCTTTCCAGTACTGAGTTGCTATGAGCTCTCAGGGTCAACCTCTGGCTACCTAAAGCTGGAGGCTGAGTCCCTCTGTTTAGCTTACTGGAGGGACAGGTCAGGTTTGGGGTTTTTAGGCCCCAGGTTTGGCTGTGCCCAGCAGTGTCCAGCTGTGGGAGTTCCCTAACTAAGTTTAAGGGGGTTCCCTCAGGAGTGTGTTTTATTTTCACTTGGCTAGGACTACTAGCGTCAGTGACCCTAATTTGCTGATTGGGAAGTTCTTTTGGACAGGGGACCCTTTGGGGTCCACCACTGGCCTCCCTGACCTCTACAGCCCTGGGCTGACTGAGGCAGGGTAGAGAGGGGCAGGTTACCTGCTCCAGACTGGGTCCCACCTGGGAAGGTTCCACTGTCATCAGGGGCTCTGCCAGGCTAGGCCTGACTACCTCTGGGGCAGTTCCTTCACCAGGGGTAGAGTCAGTTCCCTGAGGAGGCTGGCTCTCACCTAGTGTCTGGGAGGGGGAAGACTTTTCTTCCTCCTCAATGCTCTCTGTTTGAGTGGAGTGATCCATTGTTTCAGGCTTCACAACACTATTATCGGTCTGAGTTTGAGCTGTGGCCATCACAACTCCACCAACCTTTTCAGGAAGGGACTCAGTTTGGGTTTGGGCTGTGACCATCACAGCCTTGCCAACCTGTTCAGGAAAGGCATCTTTCTGGGATAGGGCCGTGACTGGCACAGCCCTCCTGACCTGTTCAGGGAGGACATCGTGGACTGGGGCTGTGGCTATCATGGCCCCACTAACCTTACCTTGGAGGTTTACCATTTTAAAATGGGTTTCTTGCTCTACCTCAGCCCAGGCCGAGGTCTCTAAATCATTCCCCAGTAGGCAATCTACAGGCAAGTTTGGGGACACTGCCACTCTCTTGTGACCAGTGACACCTCCCCAGCTGAGATTTACCACTGCTGTGGGATGATCTCTCTGCACTCCATCAATGTTCACTACCTGGTATGTGGCACCAGGCACATGGTATGTAGTCCCCAGGCAGTTGCCTTGAGGGGACTAGGCTCTCAGCCTCCATGGTGATGCTAGCCCCTGTGTCTCTGTAGGCCTCAACTTTTGAACCATTGATGAGGGGCTCCTGTCTGTACCTGCCCAAAGTATTGGGACAGGCTGTGAAGTTGGCAAACCCCATGCCAATCTCACAGACAAGAGTATCTAAGTCAGGGGACCTGGTTAGGCCAGAGTCCCCAGGTACTCCCAAAGAAAATGCACCCAGGTTCTTGGGGGCACTCCCACCACCTGGGGGATTACTACTAGTAGTAACAGGAGGCTGGGAAGCTTTATTTGGGGGTATGTTCTCCTTATTGTTGTTGACCTTGAGACAACTGCTGTCAGTTTTGTAATGGCCCACCTGTTTGCAGGTGTGACAATAAGGTTTCTTTTGGGTTTTGGGAGAAGTTGGGGACCCACCCTTTTCAGAGGAATTTTTGGGCCCTGTGGTTTGATCAAAAGATTTATTCCCACCCTTCTCTTGAGGCTTGGTTGATTCCTTCTTTTGGTCACCACCCTCGTTCTTCGGCCTGACCCTGGTTCTGACCCATTTGTCTGCCCTCTTACCCAATTCTTGTGGAGAGGTCAGATCAGAGTCCACCAGGTGTTGGTGTAATAACTGGTTCTGACAATTACTTAAGATTTGCTCTCTCATAATTAGATTATACAATCCTTTAAAATCAGTAACCTTACTTCCCAGTAGCCAGCCTTCAAAAGCCTTAGTGGCACAATCAACAAAGTCAGTCCAATCCTGAGACTGAGTTTTCTGGGTATCTCTGAACAGCAACCTGTACTGTTCAGTGGTTAAACCAAACCCATCAACCAGTGTATTCTTCAGGACTTGGTAATTGTTAGCATCCTCAGCTCTAGTAGTGAGGAGCTTATCTCTACCTTTACCTTCAAAGGAGAGCCACAAGATAGCAGCCCACTGACTCTGGGGGACGCACTGTACAGTGCAGGCCCGCTCCAAAGCAGTAATCCATTTGTGGATGTCGTCCCCTCGCTTAAAGGGGGGCACTATCTTACTCAGGTGCCTATTGTCTAAACTCCTGTTTTCCCGTGGGGGAATGCTGCCACCAGTGGGAATTGTCCCACTCAATTCTTGCTCTCTAGCAAAGGCGAGTCTCTCTTTGGCTAGGGCAAGTTCTTCCCTTTCGATCCGCAGATTGACTTCCCGCTCCTTCGCTTCGTACACTCTCCTCTGAGGGGATGTCATCCCTCTTCGAGCAGAGCCTCGAGAGCCATTGGTTCGAACGGATCTATTAGAGCCTCTCGACAGAGACCTAACTCGTCCATTCCCAATGTTAAGCTGGCCTGAGAGAGGCCCCAGGAGTCTCCTGGTACCATTCTCGTGCCGGCTTAAGTTGTCCTGGGTTAGCTGGCTAACTATGACTGGACCTTTGTCTGCCTCGTCCCCAGATGTCTCTGGCTCCTCGTCCTCCTCTTCACCTTCTGCGGAGAGATGGATAAGGTCAGGGTCACCTCGGGTTCCCCTGAGGGGGGGCATATCCACTTCTGGATGAGAAGGGTCGGTGTTACCCGCCCTCCTTGAATCATAAGTCTCCAAGAGACCAATCAGAAACAGAATGGTAGGGTTTGCACCCTGTTTTAGCTTCCGAGATGTACAGATCTGTCGCATCTCTTGGAAGCTAAGTGCAGCATATCTGGAGGTGACCTGTGGAAGGTCGACTGACACAAGGGGAGACTCAGAGTTTCCTCCTTTGTCTGACATGCTGCCTCTAGTGTGGTGTAAGTGATGCATCTACCTACACTATATGTTTACCTACTGATCCCTCACTAAGAGTTGTAGCCAAGGTGTGCTAGGCCTTGAGGAGCTACAACAGCTGGTTCAGTAGAACTCAGAGTATTCTAAGCTAAGTTATATGTACCTGAAGTACTTATGCGATCTTTCACAAGATATTCTTAGGATACGCGTGGTAAAACAACAGCAAGCTCAAATCCCAACCGCTGCTCACCAATGTGAGAAGTTGGCCCGATATGCAGCGTTCGCTATTCCTGCGACCACTATGCATCGGTCCAAACGACCCTTATGGTGATTGGTTGTAAGTCAACCTTAGACCAGCTATCCTAGTAGCGTGGATACGAGCAGTCTTCGGGCTAAACTCTAGAGGGCGTGTTAAGCCAGCTGTTATACCATCACATACCCCTTGAACACCAAGTGAAAGGACACCACACAAGTGTTATGAAAATAAACAGTATATTTATTAGAATCACAACAGCCCTGTACTCTTTATGAGGACAGGGTACTAAGCACAGAACAAAAGTCTTAGGAAAATACTTCAAGTGCACAATTAATACAAGTGCCTGAGGGCACGGAAAGTTTAGTGGTCTCGGGCAGACCCGATAAGGCAAGTCGGAAGCGAGGGACTCGGGAGCCTAAAGTAAGGAGGCTATGCAGGCACCGAAATGCCGAAGTTACCTAGCCACGAGGGCTGCGGCTGCACAAGTCTTACATGCGTCGGGGGTCTTCGCTGACGAGCCAGGAGCCGGAAGGAAGGAGTTGCTGGCCGGCGACCAGTGAAGAATAGGTCGTAGAGATCCAAGCCTGGATCAGAGATCGATGATACCTGAAAGCAGAGGGGACCAAGTTCGTACTACTAGCCAGTAGTCAGCGGGTACCAGGAGGGCCCCGGATGGCCGTCACCTCGACTAGGTGAGTGGGCGACGCTAGGCTCTGCAGTCTCACGGACCAGGAGGCGTTGTCGGCGACCAGGATGGAGGTGCGAGCTGTCCCACGAAGGTTGATGCTGTCGCGTCGCTGGGCCCAGGATTGGGACAACAAGCCTTGGCAGATTTCAGGGTCACGTGGTGGGCCTAAAATGGCGTCTGGAGTGGACCTGGAGGGTCCGGGGTGCTCCTCTCATAAAAAGGAGCAGAAGGCTAGTCTGGAGCAACCAGACCAGCAACGTTGGTTGTCGTTCGTCGTCAAAGGGTCACAAGCCAGCGGCTAGTGATCGGACAACGTGCTGAGCAGCGAGCAGAAGGGCCCCACGCAGATCGTGGAGATGCTGGGAGACTGCACTTCGGTGCACTTCGGTGCTGGAGCTGCTCAGAGTCGGGGCTTCTCGGACCCCAAAGCACTCACCAGAGGATTCCTTCGGTGATCGTGCTGGATTAAGAAAGCGTGCAGGTTTTGATGGTGGCCGGTCCCTCGAGGTCTCGTCGCACCCACAGATCTGAGCTGAGCTGACGATGTGGGTAGAGGCCAGAGGTGCCAGGGAAGCCGGTTCTCGTCGAGCTGGGCAGTCGGATTCCTGAGGAAGGACTTGCAGCAAACCGCAGAGTTCTTAGATGGTGCCTGCGGGTGCAGGGTGACTACTCCTTAGCCACAAGGGAGAAATCTTGAGAAGAGTCTCGAATGTCCTTTCGTAGAAAGTAGTTCTTGATTCAAAGATGATCTAATTTGGAAGGGTCCCCGCTCCGGCCTTTATCCTAAAGAAAGGGGTGGGTACATGACTAGGTCCTGCCCTAGGGGCGGAACCAGGAAGGGGGTAGTTACGCCCCTCCCCCCTGCCGGACTTTCCCCAGGTCAGGGGCTGCGCGCCCCTGGAACTGGTTCTAGCCGGCAGATGCATAGTGAGCACCGGGGTGCCACTCCGCAGTCACCTTCTTGCAAAGCCCAACCTACCCAGAATACACATAACCCTGTCTGGGATGGTGCGAACACCGCCCCTGACAGAAAACCCTTTGTCCAGGCTCTCCTCGCTGGAAGGACTCCCAGCAGCAGGAGGTCAGACTCGTGTCTGTGGTGGCAGCATCCATTTTGTGGAGCTGAGGCTTCAGTTAACTTTAACCGGGGTTCACAGTTACGTACATGTCGTGTCCCTCTAGAAGGGCGGAATGCTAACCTCATCGCCAGAATTGGTGAGGGGGCAGCATCCCGATTCGTATGACACCTTACTCGACATGTCTTGATAACGCTATACCGAAGTTACTGATATGATACGCGTTATCATGGAACAGCCATTGGGTCTTGGTTCCGCAAGCTGCAACCGGGCTCGGGTCGTGCCAGATCCAATTTACACGATTCCACGCACTCTGCCTTCAGGATTGTCAAGGCCTGCCATAGGAGTGACTGATAGGAACTCGGGTGTCCATTTTAAGGTTAGATATAGGATACTATACCTACAGCAACGAGCGAGTACGCCACGTTACCCCAGCTGTCGCGCAGCCAGTTGTGTCAGATTTAGATGGCCATCCAGGGGTGTCATAATACATGCTTCAGCCCCTGGTAGGCCCTGGGTACACCGATGCCCTGAGTTACAGGGTCTGACAAGGTGGCCCAGTCCCAATTGGGAATGTACCTAAGGTACATGGAATCCATTTTAGAGAGAGAGCAGTAGGCCTGGGGTCCTGATTGGCAGGGCCCCAGGCCAACTAAGTCGGAAAACCAGCAAAACACCAGGCAAAAAGTCGGGGGTAACCATAGTCAGGTATCTACCTTCCTACAAGGAAGACAAAGAAATGGGTGGACGCAGAATGTACAACAGTGAGAAACTCAGTTATACACATTTATGGAACAGATAGGCGGAAGCAATAATGTTGTAAACTGAAAGACTTTCGGATTATAGGCCACCCTCAATGACCGGCCCTCCCAACTGCATAAAAGACTATCTGGCAGATGCATCAAAGTAATGTTTTGCGAGTCCTTAATAGCGAATTTTAAGGAATCGCTATTAAAGACTCGCAAAATGGGATGCATGTAGGAATCGCAATGTTATTAGCGATTCCTTAAGATTCCTTATTAGCGATTCGGTAATAACTAATCGCTAATAAGGAATGGCCTCCCCATTCATTCCTATGGGCCTAAAGGCGGCCCATAGGAATGAATGGGAAAGCCATTCCTTATTAGCGATTAGCTATTACCGAATCGCTAATGTTCCGCTATTTCAAGGGTGCCAGGGTGTCCAAAGGACACCCTGTTGCACCCCTGAAATGGACCTGTGCACAAATGTTACACACACACATGCCCTAAGGGCATGTGTGCGCGCAACTTGTAACTTTGAAAAATGCACAAAAGTGCATTTTTCAAAGTTTTAGCAAATTACCACGAAGTTCAACTTCATGGTAATTTGCTCCCCCTATTAGCGAAATCGCTATTTTTTTGGGTTTCATGCATTGCATTTAAGGAATCTCATTTTGGGATTCCTTAAATGCAGGAGCAATTTAAGGGATCTCTATTTAGAGATTCCTTACATTGCGATTTCTGCATTTGGGATGATGCATCCCAAATGCAAAAATACCGGGAGCAAACGGGCAGTTTCTGAGAAGCTGCCCGTTTGCTCCCGGTATTTTCTTTGATGTATCTGCCTGTATGCTGGTATGTGGTTAACAATTAAATCTAGACTGTATAAGAGGCAGAAGATAATCAAGGGATGGACACACACTACTCACCGGAACAGCAGATACACCGTTGAGTTTCATAGACTCACGACCAGTGAGAGACCCAGTTTACTTGGGGTCCAAATCAGTATCCTATGGTATTGCATAGTTGTGATCACCCATTAAAAACAGGTTAAAGCTGACCCCAACACAGTTTTTTGCATTGTTTACTGAGGTATACATCTTATTGTCTGCACTTATAGAAGGATTGGCTATGTCACATAAAGAGTACATTTTAAAATAACAATGTATGTCCTTTAAGGTGATATTCATATGCATGTAATAACATGATTGTTTTAAACTTTATAAAATGTGTATTAAAATACCAATTATTTGGAGCAATATAGCATTGAAGACAATGCCCTGGAGTGTCTTACCTTTTTTCTATCTAAGAGGCCATAACCAGTCCACATCCCCCTATTTTAGTTATGTTCGAGACCTCTCACTTGCAGATTCCCACAGGGCTTTTCTCTGAGCCCTACATTGTTTACTCTTTATCTTATTAAGTTCCCTTTATTTATACAACCCTTTAGTTTCTCTGTGATGTCCTACACAGATGATATCATAGGATCATTTTCTTCAGCAATTATCTGGGGTCTGCCAAGAGAAATTATGATCTTGCTTTTTCACAGTTGCCTCCTGGATCAAGTCAAATCAAAACTCAATAGTGTCAACACAGAGGGCTTCATCTTTAGGGAACCTTCCCTGAATAGATATGGTCTTCACTTTGGTGGGGGAGCTGAACCCATCGCCCACTCAAGGTTGACTCAGCAAAAAATCCCAAATTCATTTTCAACAACTTTTTCTCATTCGTTCAACAGATCAGGCACATTTTCTTCTTGCATTAACAGCATTCTCATGCTATACAAAACCATCTCTTCTTGCAATCATAGTACTGCTATTGTTAGACCTGGCACCTTGGCGTGAGTTTCCCTTCCACTTTTTGCTGGTGTGCCTCCGATGTTTTGCTGGTTTTCCGATACTCAGGGCACTGCGCCACGGCCGACCCGTGCCGCAGTGCAAGTGCTCCCTACTGTAAATTGTACATGTGATTGATGTCCATGATTGGTGCATTGGATTTACTGTTAGTCCCTAGTAAAGTGCACTAGGAGTGCCAGGGCTTGTGAATGCCAATACTGCTAGTGGGCCTGCAGCGCTGGTTGCGCCACCCACAGAAGCAGCCTTAAGATGTGTCTAGGGTCCGCCATTGCAGACCCCGCGTGCAGTCTCGTACTGTCATGCCGGCTGGGCAAGTGCACCCACTCGCCAGTCCCTGAACCTTCCCCTGACTGCATATTAGTCACCCCTATGGTAGGCCTGAGGGCAGGGTGCATTGTAGGTGTAAGGTAGGACAAGCCCTGATGTGTGTGGCATATCCTAGTAGTGAATTACAACTAAATTCGTATTTCACTATTGTAAGGCTACCTGCTTCCGTTAGGCCAGAATGGGCTGCTGGAATTATTACACTCTATAATCCCAGCAGGCTCAGGGAGCATGGTAGAGAGTCATGTTTAGTATGCCTGAACTCAGAATAATAAAATATTTATTTTAGTAAAGTTTATTTTAATATCCTGTGTTCGCAAATGCTACTTTTAGAAAGTTAGCATTTGCTTGCCTAACCATTTCAGCCCGCCTCTGCTGGTATGTGTATCTGACTGTCTGGGATGTGTGAGTGACAGGGCTGGGGGACGACAGGTGGTGAATGCGAAGATTGCACCTTAGTGGGAGGTAGGAGTGGCTCTTGACTCTGAACCTTGCTGTGCTCTGCCACCATAATGCTGGCTCCACCCTCCTGGGGAGCGACTGATGACTCAGCCGACACCTGGCCCAGGAAGGGCGAAGCCCCATCAACAAGGTACTTCTGGCTGCCCCTGTCCACACAATGCTGGCTCCACCTCCTGTGGGGCGTCTGATGTGCCTGCCCCTCACACTGAAAGCAGAAGCCGGATTGCACCCAACAAAGTACTCAAGGACTGAAAGTGGCTATGCAAAGGCCCCTCTGGCCTGCAAGAACAAAAGAAATGCAGTATAAAAGTAGGAGCCCTGCTCCTTGTAAATTAGATCCTGTTTGGGCCACAGAAGGAACTTTGCCCGACGAGAAGGACCGGGAAGGACAAGGCGGAGTGCTGTCTCTGGCCTGTGTCTGGTGCCTTGCTGCCGAAGGAGAGGAAAAGAAAAGACGACAAGAAGACTTTTGCTTTTATTGAACTTTGTGCCAAACTCTGCTGAAAGATCTCCAAGGGCTTGCTGCTGAACTTGCCCGCTGACCAGCGCCCCAGGACCAGTGGGCGCTACACCCTGAAGAAAGCGACTGTGTGTGCTGCTTATCGCTGCAGTACTGACGGAGGAGTCTGGGAGCGCTGGGCAATCCTGCCACGCTCCCCGTAATCCAAGGCATCGACATCCCCCCAAGCACCGTGACCGGGGCCCAAAGCAACAGCGAGAGCAACGTGAGGTCCAGCCGCCGCTGGCCCGAACACCGTGACCGCCTCTGCACCGGGAGCCCGAGAGCAACGTGAAGGAGGACCCGTGCGGTCCAAGCTCCCGAATTGACTGCGCTTCGAGCCGTCAATCCACCTGCGAAGACGGACAGCCGCCCTGTGATAACCCCCCTCTGGTCGGTATCCTGCCCGACAGCTCAGCTGTAAGCGCACAGCTGCCACCGGCACTTTGGCTGGGTACGTCCTGCACTTGGGGACCGTACTGCCACTTGCCGCCACCACACAGCCACCGCCTCCAGGGTCGGAGCGAACGACAAAGGAAGGACCCTGCCGCCACTGAACACCGCCGCCCCGGATGACCCGTGACCTGCCCGGCTGAGAGCCGCAGCGAACAGCTACCCCGGAGAAGCAATGCGACGTGGGACAGCTCCCCTGGAAGCCGCCCGCTCCACAAGAATTTGAAAGGTACTGTGTTGTATCCTCACGGTACGAGCGTCCTGCAACTCGAGCTCGCACCGCGCTATCTGCTCCCAACGCGAGCCGCCTCTGAAACCGAGGCTCGCACGGCTCCCGGTCCTCGGAGCCCACGCGGGAAGCGTGAATTCTGGCCGGCCGGGCCCGATCTCCTCTCTGAAGCGAGCGGAGACAGCGGAAAGCGCATTGAGGCGCTACAAGACACTGAACCTTGCTGAACCTGGGCAGAAGGCCCAAAAGATTGCTTATTGCTAAGAAAGAACTGTGGCAACCTGAACTTAAGTAACCTGGAACCGCTATTGAAAGTTTGACAACTGTATTTACAAGCCTGCTTGAAATTTATATAAAGATATATATTTTTACAAATACAGTTTGGTGTCATTGTGTGGTGGGTTGGTTGTGACGGTGTAATATTGCAAATGTTTAACCCTATGTGCCCCAGAGATTAGCCTAAGACTGCTTAAGCCACACTACCTAGAGGGTAAGCAGAGGTTGTCTTGAAGGTAACCTTCAGCCCTGACGAGGAAGAGAGAGTCCCTGCTTGTCGCTAGTGTTGCACTGCGCCAACTAGAGACTCCCCTTCCTACATTGGACGCAGCGGTGAGGATTTTCGAATTTACATTTGCAGTGTTTATACCTTAACTTCTGACCATTGCACAGTGATTTCAGTCCAGTTACTTGGCCACAGGTTTTGTTGTAATTTTGCCGAGAGAAGATCCCTAGCGAAGAAACCATGCCGGGCACGAAGAGCCTGGATGGAGCGGAGTCCGCGACCTCTGAGATGTTGGAGGTGGAATGGGATGCAGCAAAGCTGGACAACTACACAAAGAATGAGCTGAAGTTTTTCTGCAAGAAACTCAAGGTTCCACACGCCGGGTGCAAGAACAAACCGGAGCTCTACAAGGCCCTGAAGGCCTGGATAGAGTCCAGAAAGTCCCCTGAGGATCAAGATGCCCCTGAGGATCAGAATGCAACTGAGGAGCAGGGTGCACCTGTGGATCTGGTGGATCTCAAAAAACAAGACAGCGTGCACAGCTTTGGTAGAGGCCTGTCGCCAGAGGAGCTGGCGGACAGGAAAGAAACGAGGGATCATGAAAGGAAGCTGGCAGAATTAAAAATCCAACTGGAGCTTGAAACCAAAAGAATGGCGCTGGAAGAGCGAAAGCACCAAATGGATTACGAATTGAAAATGAGGGAGATGAGTCTAAAGGAGAGAAACTTGGATCATCCTCCCTCTGGTGGCAGCACAACGCCGGTGCAGGTAGAGTCAAGAGTGCACATCCCCAAAGATGTAGTTAAAGAGTTCTTTAAGGGGGATGACATAGGACAGTGGTTTAGGGCATACGAGGTAGCCATGTCCTCCCACCGGGTCCCTGACAAGGATTTGGGAGCGGGGTTGTGGGGAAGGTTCCTTAGCGAAGGGCGGGACACCCTGCTAGATTTGCCCGTTGAAAACCAGAGATCCTATTCCCACATGGAAGAAGCTTTAATGAACAGGTATGGGCTTACCCCTGAAATGTATAGACAGAAGTTTAGGGGGTGTACTAAGCGGCCTGGGAATACGTATGTATTGGCATTTATATAGCGCACTACTTACCCGTAGGGTCCCAAGGCGCTTCGACCGCTGCGAAACCCTTCCTGGCTTCCCTGAGAGATGGTCCCTTAATGGGTATCTCCAGGGTGAGACCAGGCATCCCCGGCAGTCTGGTGGGGCCGTTAGTGAAGATGAGGCAAGCTAATGCCCAGAGTTACCGAGTGTGATCGCTGATCAGAGTGGGCACCGAGGCGAGAGAATTATCGAGTCCGCTGACCCTGGTCCAGAAACCTGCCGCGCCGGGAATCGAACCCTAATCCCGGGCCATCCTCTGCTCTCGGGTCTGCCGCCTCTAACCAGCGAGCCACACTACTTCACGTATGTGGAGTATGTGACTTATTTTTGCAGAGCACTGGATGGTTGGGTGAAGGGTAGCAAGGTGAATGATTTTCAAGGTCTCTTTGATTTAATTGCATGGGAGCACTTGTCTGATCACTGTTTTCCTGAGTTACGCCAACACCTGATCGATAGCAAGCTGTCCAACCCGAGGAAGCTTGCTGAGGAGGCGGACCGCTGGCTCAGCACCAGGGTCCACAAGGGTCCAGTGGGAGACTCCGCCAAGGGTGGGCAGGGTCCCCAGCAGAAGAGTGGGGGGGACAAGGGAAAACAGAAAGGGTTCCAAAAAGGCCCCCAAAGTAATCCCCAAGGGGACCATCAGAAAGGTTCTCAGCCTCCCCACCCCCAAAGCAGAATGGGGCCCCGACAGGTAAACCTGTTCAAAAGGGGCCCTTCAATTGTTTCAAATGTGGTGAGCCGGGGCACATATCCAGTGACCCCAAGTGTCGCCTGTTTGGAAAACCCGCACCCACTAGTGCTCCGCCCCGTCAAGTGACTAGTGTTCACTTAGGAGAAGAAGTGATGGTCCCGGGGGGTGGAGATCCCGTTCACATGACCCTAGTCTCACTAGGAGACAGTGAGATGATCCCTACAAACTACCTGCCCTCTAACACTAAGAAATATGGGCAGGTGGTGATCATCAATGGTAAGGAAGCTGAGGCTCTTAGAGATACAGGAGCCAGTGTGACTGCAGTGAGGCAGCACCTGGTGTCTCAAGAGCAGGTTGTACCCCATGCCTACTGTAGGGTTATCAACGCTGATAATTCAGAGAGTCAGTGTCCGATGGCTCAAGTTCCCTTCGAGTGGGGGGGGGTCTCTGGTACTCTGCAGGTCTGTGTGAGGAAAACCATGCCTGTTGACTGTTTGCTAGGGAATGACTTGGAGCACTCCCCTTGGGAAAAGGTGGAGAAGACGACTCACCTGAGGATGGTGGGTCTGCCTGACTGGGCGTGCGTGACCACCCGGTCGATGGCAGCCAGTAGGGGTGATCAAGAGGTCCTGGGGCCTGAAGGAGAGGCCCAGGAACCGGCCTTAGGGAGAAGGCGTAGGGGGCGCAGGAAACCGGCCCCTGAAGTTCCCACGGTCCAGGAGGAAGCAGACCTTGAGGGGGATGCCCTGGAGCCTACAGGGGAACAGATTGCCGAGCTGGGGACCTGCCTGAGCTGACCCATTGGCAGCAAGAAGGAGGACCCTCCAGGGAGGAATTCTGCAAGGAGCAGAAAGAATGCCCTTCTCTCGTGGGTATGCGGCAGCAGGCTGCAGACCAGGCCAATGGTGTTCAGGCCAAAACACATTATGTGTACTGGGAGAACGACCTCCTGTATTCAGAGCCTAAGGCTGCTGAACCTGGGTCAGCCCGTGTGCTGGTGGTACCCCAGAAGTTCAGAGCCTTCCTACTGGGTCTGGCTCACGATGTGCCTTTAGCAGGACATTTGGGGATGGACAAGACCTATGACAGGCTTGTCACCCACTTTTACTGGCCCCAAATGCACAAGAGCTCAGATGCTCATTGTAGGACCTGTCCGACTTGCCAGGCAAGTGGGAAGAGCGGAGGGAAGAACAAGGCTCCCCTCCAACCCTTCCCTGTGGTCGGTACGCCATTCCAGCGAGTGGGTATTGACATTGTTGGGCCTCTGGACCCCAAGACAGCCATGGGCAACAGGTTCATCCTGGTCTTGGTGGATCATGCCACCCGGTACCCTGAAGCCATCTCTCTGAGGACAGTGACGGCCCCCGTGGTGGGACGTGCACTGATGGGAATTTTCTCACGAGTAGGATTCCCTCTAGAGGTGGTGAGCGACAGGGGGACCAACTTCATATCCAAGTATATGAAGTCCCTTTGGCAAGAGTGTGGTGTAACTTACAAGTTCACCACGCCTTACCATCCCCAAGGTAACGGGTTGGTTGAGAGATTCAACCGAACCCTGAAAGGCATGATCATGGGCCTGGAAGGTCCAATGAGGCGTAAGTGGGACGTCCTCTTACCATGCCTGCTCTTTGCATATCGCGAGGTACCACAGAAGTCCCTAGGGTTCAGCCCCTTTGAACTGCTGTACGGTCACCCCGTGAGAGGACCACTGAGTTTGGTAAAGGAAGGCTGGGAGCAATCTCCCAGGAAACCTCCCCAGAATGTATATAGCTACATGCTGGCCTTCAGAAACCAAACCAGGCGCTTCAGACAACTTGCCGAGGCAAATCTGGAAGCAAGCCAGGAGGAGATGAAGCTGTGGTACGACCAGAATGCCACTCTGGTCGAGCTTCAGCCTGGACAAGAGGTGTATGTCCTGGCCCCAGTGGAACCCTGTGCCCTTCAGGATAAGTGGACAGGTCCATTTGAGGTTGTGGAGCGCAAGAGCCCAGTGACATACTTGGTGGACATGAAGACCCCCAGGAACCCTTTGAGGGTCCTACATGTCAACCGCCTCAAGCCCCACTTAAGAAGGTCCGAAGTGGGCATGTTGTTGGCAACTGATGATGGAATGGAGGAGGAGTCGGAGCCTCTTCCTGACCTCTTAGTGGCCTGTGAGAAAGACGGGTCAGTGGATGGAGTTAACCTCTCACCCACCCTGACCCCTGAACAACAGGAAGACTGCCCCCAGTTGCTGGGGCAGTTTCCAGATCTGTTCTCCCTGGTTCCGAGTGTCACAGATTGGTGCGTCCATGATGTGGACACAGGAGACAGCTTACCTGTGAAGCATAAGGCTTACAGAGTGACTGACAGGGTCAGGGCCTGCATCACGGAGGAGGTCTCCAAGATGCTTGCCCTTGGGGTGGTTGAGTCTTCCAGCAGTCCTTGGTCCAGCCCCGTGGTCTTGGTCCCAAAGGCTGCTGCGCCGGGAGCCACACCCGAACTCCGGTTCTGTGTGGACTACAGAGGACTCAATTCAGTCACGAAGACTGACGCGCACCCCATCCCCAGAGCTGATGAGCTCATTGATCGGCTAGGGGCTGCCCGGTTCCTCAGCACGTTTGACTTAACGTCTGGGTACTGGCAGATCGCCTTGACGGATGGGGCAAAGGAGAGGTCGGCATTCTCGACACCAGATGGGCATTTCCAGTTCCGGGTTATGCCATTTGGAATGAAGAATGCCCCTGCCACCTTTCAGAGATTGGTCAACCAGGTGTTGGCTGGGCTGGATGAGTTCAGCGCCGCCTACCTGGATGACATCGCAGTGTTCAGTGGCAGCTGGCCAGAACACCTGCGACACCTCTGGGAAGTGTTGATGGCCCTGCGCAGAGCAGGCCTCACAATCAAGGCAAGCAAGTGCTAGATTGGGCAGGGTTCAGTGGTGTACTTGGGACACCAAGTGGGGAGTGGCAAGGTGGCACCCTTGCAACCCAAAATTGAGACCATCCTGGCTTGGGAACCCCCCAAGACCCAGACTGCAGTGAGAGCCTTCCTGGGGCTCACTGGGTATTACAGGAGGTTTGTCAAGGGCTATGGCACGATTGTGACCCCCTTGACAGAGCTGACTTCGAAGAAGCAGCCCAGGAATGTGATTTGGACTGACACCTGTCAGAAGGCTTTTGACACCCTGAAGACTGCCATGTGCACGGCGCCCGTGCTCCTGGCTCCTGATTTCTCCAAGGAATTCATAGTGCAAACAGACGCTTCAGAGCATGGTGTAGGGGCTGTTCTTTCACAGATGACTGAGGAGGGCTTTGACCAACCCGTAGCCTTCATCAGTAGGAGGTTACTTCCACGGGAAAGTAGGTGGAGTGCAATAGAGCGTGAAGCATTTGCTATGGTCTGGGCGCTGAAGAAGCTAAGACCCTACTTGTTTGGGTCTCACTTCCGAGTTCAGACGGACCACAGGCCCCTCAGATGGTTGATGCAAATGAGGGGTGAAAACCCGAAACTGTTGAGGTGGTCCATTTCTCTACAGAGTATGGACTTTACGGTGGAACACCGCCCTGGCACAGATCACGCCAACGCTGACGGTCTGTCCAGATTTTTCCGCCTTAGTGATGTGGAACTCCCTGGGGAAGGGTAGTTCCCCCCACATTTCAGCTGGAGGGGACACGTGTTAGACCTGGCACCTTGGCGTGAGTTTCCTTTCCACTTTTTGCTGGTGTGCCTCCGATGTTTTGCTGGTTTTCCGATACTCAGGGCACTGCGCCACGGCCGACCCGTGCCGCAGTGCAAGTGCTCCCTACTGTAAATTGTACATGTGATTGATGTCCATGATTGGTGAATTGGATTTACTGTTAGTCCCTAGTAAAGTGCACTAGGAGTGCCAGGGCTTGTGAATGCCAATACTGCTAGTGGGCCTGCAGCTCTGGTTGCGCCACCCACAGAAGCAGCCTTAAGATGTGTCTAGGGTCCGCCATTGCAGACCCCGCGTGCAGTCTCGTACTGTCATGCCGGCTGGGCAAGTGCACCCACTCGCCAGCCCCTGAACCTTCCCTTGACTGCATATTAGTCACCCCTATGGTAGGCCTGAGGGCAGGGTGCATTGTAGGTGTAAGGTAGAACAAGCCCTGATGTGTGTGGCATGTCCTAGTAGTGAATTACAACTAAATTCGTATTTCACTATTGTAAGGCTACCTGCTTCCGTTAGGCCCAAATGGGCTGCTGGAATTATTACACTCTATAATCCCAGCAGGCTCAGGGAGCATGGTAGAGAGTCATGTTTAGTATGTCTGAACTCAGAATAATAAAATATTTCTTTTAGTAAAGTTTATTTTAATATCCTGTGTTCGCAAATGCTACTTTTAGAAAGTTAGCATTTGCTTGCCTAACCATTTCAGCCCGCCTCTGCTGGTATGTGTATCTGACTGTCTGGGATGTGTGAGTGACAGGGCTGGGGGACGACAGGTGGTGAATGCGAAGATTGCACCTTAGTGGGAGGTAGGAGTGGCTCTTGACTCTGAATCTTGCTGTGCTCTGCCACCATAATGCTGGCTCCACCCGCCTGGGGAGCGACTGATGACTCAGCCGACACCTGGCCCAGGAAAGGCGAAGCCCCATCAACAAGGTACTTCTGGCTGCCCCTGTCCACACAATGCTGGCTCCACCTCCTGTGGGGCGTCTGATGTGCCTGCCCCTTACACTGAAAGCAGAAGCCGGATTGCACCCAACAAAGTACTCAAGGACTGAAAGTGGCTATGCAAAGGCCCCCCTGGCCTGCAAGAACAAAAGAAATGCAGTATAAAAGTAGGAGCCCTGCTCCTTGTAAATTAGATCCTGTTTGGGCTACAGAAGGAACTCTGCCCGACGAGAAGGACCGGGAAGGACAAGGCGGAGTGCTGTCTCTGGCCTGTGTCTGGTGCCTTGCTGCCGAAGGAGAGGAAAAGAAAAGACGACAAGAAGACTTTTGCTTTTATTGAACTTTGTGCCAAACTCTGCTGAAAGATCTCCAAGGGCTTGCTGCTGAACTTGCCCCCTGACCAGCGCCCCAGGACCAGTGGGCGCTATACCTTGAAGAAAGCGACTGTGTGTGCTGCTTATCGCTGCAGTACTGACGGAGGAGTCTGGGAGCGCTGGGCAATCCTGCCACGCTCCCCGTAATCCAAGGCATCGACATCCCCCCAAGCACCGTGATCGGGGCCCAAAGCAACAACGAGAGCAACGTGAGGTCCAGCCGCCGCTGGCCCGAACACCGCGACCGCCTCTGCACCGGGAGCCCGAGAGCAACGTGAAGGAGGACCCGTCCGGTCCAAGCTCCCGAATTGACTGCGCTTCTAGCCGTCAATCCACCTGCGAAGACGGACAACCGCCCGGTGATAACCCCCCTCTGGTCGGTATCCTGCCCGACAGCTCAGCTGTAAGCGCACAGCTGCCACCGGCACTTTGGCTGGGTACGTCCTGCACTTGGGGACCGTACTGCCACTTGCCGCCACCACACAGCCACCGCCTCCAGGGTCGGAGCGAACGACAAAGGAAGGACCCTGCCGCCACTGAACACCGCCGCCCCGGATGAACCGTGACCTGCCCGGCTGAGAGCCGCAGCGAACAGCGACCCCGGAGAAGCAACGCGACGTGGGACAGCTCCCCTGGAAGCCGCCCGCTCCACAAGAATTTGAAAGGTACTGTGTTGTATCCTCACGGTACGAGCGTCCTGCAACTCGAGCTCGCACCGCGCTATCTGCTCCCAACGCGAGCCGCCTCTGAAACCGAGGCTCGCACGACTCCCGGTCCTCGGAGCCCACGCGGGAAGCGTGAACTCTAGCCAGCCGGGCCCGATCTCCTCTCTGAAGCGAGCGGAGACAGCGGAAAGCGCATTGAGGCGCTACAAGACACTGAACCTTGCTGAACCTGGGCAGAAGGCCCAAAAGATTGCTTATTGCTAAGAAAGAACTGTGGCAACCTGAACTTAAGTAACCTGGAACCGCTATTGAAAGTTTGACAACTGTATTTACAAGCCTGCTTGAAATTTATATAAAGATATATATTTTTACAAATACAGTTTGGTGTCATTGTGTGGTGGGTTGGTTGTGACGGTGTAATATTGCAAATGTTTAACCCTATGTGCCCCAGAGATTAGCCTAAGACTGCTTAAGCCACACTACCTAGAGGGTAAGCAGAGGTTGTCTTGAAGGTAACCCTCAGCCCTGACGAGGAAGAGAGAGTCCCTGCTTGTCGCTAGTGTTGCACTGCGCCAACTAGAGACTCCCCCTTCCTACAGCTATCAATTCAACTATTTTCTCACAACCAGATAATGGAAGTCTATCTTGGGCTTCCTGCTTTCAAATCATTCAAAACCCTCCTGCAAGCCTCATCTGAGGCCTGCCCCCTTTCTTCACAATCTCTTCTCACTCACTGTTATACTGTCTATTGCCTTTGAATGTGAAACAATGTGACTTTAAAGTGTTGTTCCTAGATCTTGGCACTCTCCATAAAGCAGATTCTCTGCTTCTTCACCATTGTATCACTCTATATATTCTTTCCAAAATCCTATGCTTTACAGTAGTCAACTGCCTGCATTCCTAACATTAGGCAAGTACCTCTTGGATGCTGATACTGCTTTTTTCTGGCATCAAAGCATTGGAACTCTCTTGCTCCCGAGCTTCAGAGACTCCAGTCCTCCATAAAAAAAGCGCATTTTCCATATTAGTGCAGTCTCCACCTCTCCTTCATTTACTGCTCAGCCCCAGGCTGGTTGATTAGGGAAAAAGTGCACTTCACATATTAATTTTAATCATTCATTTCATTCAGTAGAATAAAAACTATAGAAGTGTGCTTAAACTGCACTATTTGCCACAATTTTTCGAACCACTCTGGGAGGTGGGACGATGGAGGAACCCAAATATCTTCTAAAAGTATTTTGAACGGCTAATGGGTTGAAGCCAATACAATTGACCTCAGGTGTTTTACAGTGCATCATATGTCATTAATTGTTGGCAAAACTGTAATTATAAAAAAAATTCATGTGAGAGTAGGTAAACTCATTAAATGTGTACTAAAATACAACATTTAATAATTGTTCTACTAGAATTCCTTGAAGGAAAGTCCTAAACTTCCTGCAAAACTTGTTAAATACTATAATGAATACATTAATGTTAGAGCCCAGCGTGCTTTGAATTGAGCTGTAATGTATCGGCAAAAAAATAAACCCTATGCGTTATACCACCACAAGGACAGGATGACCCACCAGCAATTTTTAGTCTGACTCTGAATTTGGCTCCGCCTCCAGCATTTGAAGTGTTAGCCCCCCCCCCCCCGAAATTTGGGTCTAGTTGCGCCCCTGGCCAGGACAGAGGTGAGCGTTTAAGTGGGGTGATCTTCGTGGTTGACTCTTTTTATCTATCGTTTTATGGGTGTTGTCGGCCCTTTAATACCCTACTTTCCTTAACGTGTGTGTGTAGCTTCAGGGCTTAAAACATCATAAAAATGTTACTAGACCTGCAGGACTAGTAACTTTAATAATCTACTCAACCTAACTGCTCTCAAATTGTGTGATTCTAGGCAAACATTTTGTCTTATGGAGCCGCCTTTTTCTTTATTATCAAATAAGAGAGCCCCTTCAAATATGCAAGTTCACTATTTTTGCTGTACAAAAATACTCTGCATTTACTACAATAAATGTTTGCTCCATGTATAACAAGAATTGAGCCCATGTATAAGGTACACATGATTCCTGGCTTGCCTCTTAGTTCACTAATAGCATGGTCATCTGGGCAGGAGCAGTAATGATGCCTAGTTCATGTTTACAAACTCACTTTTCATAAATATGTTACCAAAGCATGATGTGGTAGTGCATTGTCATTGAAAGGGCCATAGGATATCCCACTAACATGTAGTTTTACTGATAATTGCGCATAAACAATTTTTGGAAATTGGGTATCAGCAAAAATATATTTAAAATTTGCAAATCACCAAGTAGTGTTCTAATTTGTTTTGATCCTATAAAACATTTTTTTTCCACCACAGAATTAGAAAAATTGGTCTTCATGACTAGTGAGATATATATGGAATTTTTGAACAGTTCACTTAGATATTTCAGTGGTTTAAAAAAAAAGTCTGACATCTTACAGCCTTTCATTTAACATGCTTTGCACAGTTCAATCGTCGCACAGGTGATTTGACAAAATCCCCTAACTAAAGTCACAGAAATAAAAATAAATGTAATAAAATAAGCTGACTTTTGTCTCTGAAAGCCAGCAAATTTGACAAGATAACAAGACTTAATGCAATTTGTATTTCTTTTTTACTTTGTGAGCAATAAAGATGCCTTTAAATCTTATCTTTTCCTTCTGGGAATTATGGATTGTCTGGACGGATCCCGGGCTGATAAACTGTTTCTGGGGACGGCCATCATGGTAGCCAAATGGGATATTGCCGTGGCCTGGACGCAACCCGACCCCCCCACAATAGCTAAAAGGTGCCAAGAACTGGTGCACCTCTCAGGAGAAACCCCTATTTGATGCCAGGAGATGTCCGGCCAAGTTCCAAAGAGTATGGGGTAAATGGACAGATCAAATGGGTTAGTGAGAGCCATGAGGATGGACTAATGCTTTGACGACCTGCTTTTGCGCATTATGTAAAGTGGTCAATCGTTGTGCTTACAGTATTACTTTGATACAAACACCCTCATTATGCTTTTTTACAAACCTGTCATTGTGCTGTCAACGCTACCTTTTTCCTCCTTTCTTGTTTCCTAAAAATCAATAAAGATGATTATCAAAAAGAAAAAAATGTGTATCCCGTCACATTTGCTCTGCTTTCAGAGGTCAAAAGTCAGTTTGTCTTCCATGAAGTTAGAGAATTTTCAACTCGCCATAAAGGGCACGTAGTCCTACATAAATCTTGCTCGACAATGCAAGTTGATTTTTCAAGCCCTGAGCTTTATCAATGCAGTTGGTACCTTTTGACCTACACATGCATGATGTGCCATGAAAGAAAGGGGGCGTGAAGCAATTTGGAGATTGTGGGTAATTGCAACATGTCCTGAGGACATGTGTATGCCTCTCTGGTCCCTGCACGTGGCATGCAACAAGGTTATCTCTAATGGAGTTGGGTGTTTTGACTATGCCCTTTTTCTAGAAGGTTTGTTTTTGAGATACCTTTGGGCTGCTTCTTGCATGTCATTGGATGCCTTAGTGAGGTCTCATGTAGAGTGGGTTTTATTGTGACATATACGTGGGGGTTGAGAGGCTGCTCTGTGGTCCCCATGTGATTCAAATGTGCCAATTACTGGGATTGGGCCTATTGCTCTCTTGGACCATGTTCTTGAGGCCCTGGTATCTTATTCAACAAGCTGTGTGCGGTGAGGAGCATAGCCGTGCACCCCGTACCGACGCTGCGATGGTGGTCCTCTATGGAACCCCTTTCCCACCTGTCACCCCCCTCTCTCTCGCTTGCAGGATGCTTTGGATCCGCTCCCCTCGACTGGAATTGCGATTCTCCTATTAACATGACATGAGAATCTGGATTTCATTAAAGACACAGAGGCTGGCATTATGCATTATCCTTTTAATGCAGTCACAAGCAGCCACACTACATCACAATAAAACAATTCTAAAATGGAATAAACATAGAATACTAAAGGCATGAGCCACAAACAGACTGCCTCTTTTAAATGTTGACGAATAAATAAAGTTCCAAAGGATCTCAAGGTCTTGGATAAGAAGAACAAAATCTATAACGAGGGTTGAAGTGAAGAAGATCCTCAATGAAGAATCCAAAACAGGAGCAAAGAGCCAAATGAGAGGAGAAATTATTTAAGTCGAATTATCTGAAAGAAATAGAGAACATGTGAAGAAATGAAAAGGTGACAAACAAAATCACTGAGCATAGTATAACACAATGCAAATAGAAAGAAAACATCATAAACAAGAAATATTACATAAAATATACTATGCAAAAATAAACCGTCCATGGGAGGGACGGGAGGGATAATATCAGCCTCCGTGTCTTTAATGAAATCCAGATTCTCTGGTCATGTTAATAGGAGAATCGCAATTTCATTACAAGACCGGAGGCTACATTATGCATGTTGGTAGCCGCGAAGAACATCAGACATGTGCTTGATAGGTTTGCAGTAATGTCGAGCAACTGTGGATGCGTTGGACCAATCAGCAGCTTTAAGGATATCGTCCAATTTAGCACCAGAAAAGAAAGACTTACTGGCCATCGCGCCTCTAATAGAGTGTGCTTGAAATTTAGATAAATCAATACCAGCCAGGTTCATAGCACACTTAACCCATCTTGCAATAGAAGGAGAAGAAATAGGTTTGAAAGGTTTAACAAAAGAGATAAGCAGTTGGATAGCGCCAGAAGCGCGCAAATCTTTCATTCTATTCACATATTCCAGAATACAATTCAAAACACAAAGCTTTTTACACATATCAAAGCGAGGATAAAAATAAAATCTGACATAGTCTTAGTTCTTCTAACAATTTCAAATTTAGCACCTTGCATATCAAAAGACATATAAGAAATATCAAGACACTTGATGTCAGAGCTTCTACGACAAGAAACAAGGCATAAAAGTGTTGCGAGTTTGATAGAAAGACATTTCCTGTTAAGAAGAGAGTTATCAGGCCAAGAAACAAAAAGGTCACGAATAGCCTTAACATCCCACATGGACTGGTATTTAGGCCTAGGAGGTCTCCTTAGTCTGATACTTTTCATGACTACAAATGATAACATTTTTACCTACCGTCTTACCATTGACAAGGGAATGACCGGCAGAAATTGCAGATCTATAACAATTAATAGATCTATAAGAAGGCCCATTATCAAATTGTTCAAGAAGAAAATTAACTATGTGTACGACTTGAGCTTCCACGGGATCCAAGCTCCTCTCCACACACCAACAAAACCGTTTTCTCAAAATGTTGTACCTATAGTGTATTCCAGGAGCCCAGGATTCACCGAGGAGAGTTGCAGCTGATGACGAAAGTCCAGACAATTCATTAGATTTCCTGACACTTTCCAAGCAAGAAGGTTCAAACTCCCGGAAAGAATTAGGTGGTGATCTTCCCCGTCTGCGTTTGTAACAAGACCTTGAGTCGCAGGAATTAAAAAGGGAATTTGGCAGGCCAGTTTCAGAGTCGTCGAAAACCAGGCCTGTGAGGGCCAAAACGGAGTTATGAGAATCAAAGAGCATTGATCTTGTCTGACCTTCTGAAGGACTCTCTGGATCATTGCGAAGTGGGGAAAGGCATAACCCCGAAGGTCTGACCTAGATTGGAGAAAGGCGTTGACTGCAAAGGCCCCCGGATCCGGCATCCAGCTGAAGTATTTCTCTAGCTGGTAGGTTAACCTGCTCGCGAATAGGTCCACATCTAGAGGACCCCAAATGCAATTTAGCGAGTTGAAAACAGAAGGATTGAGTTTCCAATCGCGGAAGTCTAAAAGGAATCTCGAGTTCCAATCCACAGAAATATTTGACTTTCCTGGAAGGTACTCTGCTTTCAGAGCAATCTTGTGTTCCAGACAAAACATCCATAGTTTTCTGGCTAGGTTGGAGAGGTCTGTAGACTTGGTACCGCCAAGGCGATTGATATAAGAAACAGCAGAGATGTTGTCCATTTTCAGGACAACAGATCTCCCTTGAAGAGAAAACCTGAAGCTCATCAGAGCGTAAAGCCCTGCTGTGAGCTCCAAATAATTTATGTGAAAAGTGGACTCCGAGAGGGACCAAACGCCACCAGTGTTTTGGTTGAGAAGGCGAGCGCCCCAGCCATGAAGGCTGGCATCTGATTCTAGGACAAACTCCGGAGAAGGACCAAAGATGGCTTTCCCATTCCATGCATCCAAATTCTCCAGCCACCAAGAGAGTTCCGATCTCGCTTCGTGATCCAGACTAACAAGATCTCCGTACCAGAGACCGGACCTGAGAGCCTTGCCTTTTATCCTCTGTAGAGCTTGGTAATTGAGAGGACCAGGAAAGATGGCTTGAATGGAGGAAGATAGGAGGCCTAAAAGCCTGGCCAACTCCCTCAGGGAAAGAGTTTTTGAAATTTTCTTCAGGGGAAGCAAGAGAAGGCATTTTAAGGTATCTACGGTAAAACCGAGAAACTCCAGGGATCTGGAGGGGGTACATTTTAGACTTATCTGAAGAATGTCATATCAAAAATACTCCTATTGACGTTGACCTTATTAGAGGCTGGAGTCAAAGAGCCTTGGTTCTCTTGGGCAATGCTAATTCAAGCCTTAACATTGAAAGACGGAGAGCACTTCTTACTAAGGTTAATCCCAAATTGGGAGACATGGCTGAAAGAGAACCTTCCCTAAACCCGAAAGGGCTTCTCTTTGATGAAGATATGATTAAATGTATCGGTAAATATGTATCTACCTTCACCGCTCTCAACAAGGCCCAATCTAATTTAAAACATGTTTTCAATCAAAACCTTTTTGGTCGGGCTGGAAGAAGGGGGCCTTTCCTCCGGCCGAGGCAATCAAAGGCCCTATACAAGATTTAGAGGCTCAGGAAGAGGCTTCTATTCTTCAAACCAATGTTACCCTCAAAGCGGTAGAGGCTCATGCTACAGAGGATCCAGGTCCCGCGGATTTTCCAACATCACCAACTCCAATACTCAAATGAAGTATTCCTCCACCTCTTTCCTCTTCCCCACCAAAGGTAGGGGGCAGGCTTCAGTTCTTTTTCCATGTTAGGCAAACTCTAACAAATATCCTTGGGTTTTAGAGACTGTTCGTGGTTTCAAAATAGATTTCACCGATATTCCGGTTCAGTCATCTATTCCCCCAGTTCTATCCCTTTCAGAAGATCAACAGAAAATTGTAGAGGAAGAAATTACCTCCATGCTCCAGAAGGGTGCAATTTTAGAAGTGCCTTGGACCTTGAGAAGGTTTGTAAGCACTCTCTTTCTTGTTCAAAAGAAGGAAAAGGGTTGGAGACCAGTTATAAATTTAAGAGAACTAAACAAATATCTGGTCTACAGACATTTCAAGGGAATCCACCTCCTGAGAGACCTCCTTTTAGAAGGAGACTGGTTGGTGACTGAAGAGGGAGAGTCTTCCCCCTACCTTTGGGAGGGAAGAAACAGGAAGGGGAGTCCTTACCTTGTCCCTGATTTTGGAATCTTCTACAACTGTTTCCGCCTCGGTTTCGATTGTTGCGGCCTCGTTGAGGTAAAAAGTTGTTGTTTCCCCTGTAGTTCCTTGAATACCCACGTAGGTTTTGTTGGAAATAGGATCTGTAATAACCTTGGCCGATTGCCGATCCTCCCCTGCTGGCCCTTCCAAAAAATCTTCCACCAAACATGCGTCTCATGTTTGTCTGGGCTTTGTTAAAGGCTGCGAAAGTAGATAAGTATTTGCCAAGGGTTTTGATAAAAGTCTCCCTGAAGAGAAGACCATTCGGGTCTCCTTAGATGTCTTTGTTGGCCAAATCTCCTAATTTGGGGTTCATACACATTAGTATCGCTCTTCTCCTTTCTGAGGTAAGATTTGCGTTAGCGTTTCCCAATAGGCAGATGGCACGTTGGCTCCAACCTCTAAGAAGTTCAACGTCAACTGGAGTCCCATGCATAGAGGCCTCCTCAGTCAAGTCAAGGATCCTAGCCAGAGGGCCAAGCGTGTCTAAAAGCTTGTCTTGACACTGATTAAGGCAGCGTTCAAGACCTTTGCGAGGATCTCTCCCAGTTTTAAAAAGGAAGGTCAGAAGCTCAGGGTCAAGATTGAGAGTTGTGCCCGCTTTGTTATCCAAAAAGGGTCTTGGGCATTCAGATTTCATGAGATTACGTGAATCTCTTTCAAGAGGTTTCCTAATCCAGGCTTTAATGAATTGAGAGACGTGATCCAAGGGCCACCACTCCGAACCTCCAGGGTGGGTGATTTTAGAGGGAGTAAACATCTCATTGCCTGATGGATCTTTAATGGAGTCAGAATTATTATTAGATTGAGACAGGTCTTCGTCAAGTAAATCGTCCTCAAACTTTTCTTGAGGGTCAAAAATGTACTCATCAGCCTCCTCATCCAACTCAAGTGGGGACAGGTAATCGTCATCATCGTTGACGCAATTGTGCCGCGATGGACACCTAATCTCTGTGTGCCGCGAGGGACACCTGTTCTTTTTGCGCCATCAAGGTCTCTCGATCTTTTTGTGCCGCTCGGGGCACCCATGTCATTTGCAGCTCAAAGGCTGCCAATAGATAATATCCTGTTGCTGGTACCCCGTGGGATACCATGAGGCTCAACATGCTTAGTCTTTTTTAATGGCTTAGCGCCCCTAGAGGGAAGTGTGTCCATCTCATCATCTGAGGAAAGCGCTGTTGGTTCATCAGGGATGTCCCTTTTCCTTTTATTAAGTGCTGCTTCCACAGCCTCTTTAAGCGAGGACTTCAATTGCCTCTCAAAAAGGTTCATAAGAAAGGTTTGAGTAAGGGGGGTCTCATTAATAGAGAGAGAATCCTCCTGTGACATAATGTATCAAAGAGTAATAAATATATTTATGACAAAAAAGAAATTGTTCTTTCCCCCTTTCTTTTTTTTTTTATGTGTCACAGAGGGTTGAAACTCTCTTGCCCAATTAAGCGCTAAACGTGGAAGCGCTTATTAACTTTGATCCAGTTAATAAACAAGAAATTACCGGGACAAAGGGCAACCAGAGATCGTTGCACAGTTGTTTCAGTAAATGCAGAGACCGGGCCGTTACTTGAGCACTGTTGTCCCCATGGAAACGCGCGGCCGTGAGAGAAACCCGGGCCCTGTTTCTTTTCAGTTTTCACCTTGCGGGTCACAAAAGGAGCACCAAGCTCTTATTTTGGTAAAGCGGATAACCTCCTTGCAAGCCAGAGGGACCCGTAAGTAGACCGCATACCGCAGAACGCGTCTAATTGTTGAAATAGACGCTTGGTGTACGCCCGGTGTCTCGACTGAAGAAGATACCGAGGCATGTTGAGGAATACAACGGAAACAAGCATTGGAAATGCAATAGGTCTCGCATTAGGAAAGTTTGAGCTATTGGTATTGTAAATGACACTTTTTTTTATTTATGTGTTGGTTTTGAAAGTAGCAAAATTAATAGCTTTGTCAGTTACAATGTCAATAGTTTTAACTTTTGCAAATGTGACACCTATAGCATTTGTAATGCAATGTGTGTTGTATTTACGTGACTTAGATGTATTGATATTACAAATAACAATGGCTTTTAATTTTGTAAATAATTAATACTTAAATAAAAGTTATTGTAATTTATAATGGCAATAGCTTAAACGTTTGTAAATAACTTTTGTGAAGATTATGTTCAGTGTATTTTATTGTGACGAAAATCCAAGAACATTGCATTTGCACCTAAACACACACAGAGCCACACACATATAGATGTGGTGGTGGTGGATCTGTAGGATATGGTGGTGGTGGATGTGGTGGTGGTGGTGATGGTGGATGTGGGGGTGGATGTGGTGGTGGTGGAGGTGGTGGATGTGGTGGTGATGTTGGTGGATGTGGTGGTGGATGTGGTGAAAGTGGTGGTGGATGTGGTGGTGGTTGTGGATGTGGTGAAAGTGGTTGTGGATGTGGTGGTGGAAGTGATGGTGGTGGGTATGGTGGATGTGGTAGTGGTGGATGCGGTGGTGGATGAGGTGGTGGATGAGGTGGTGGATGTGGTGGTGGATGTGGTGGTGGTGGTGGATGCGGTGGAAGTGGTGGACATGGTGGTGGTGGATGCGGTGGAAGTGGTGGATGCGGTGGAAGTGGTGGATGCGGTGGAAGTGGTGGATGTGGATGCGGTGGTGGATGTGGTGGTGGTGGATGTGGTGGTGGATGCGGTGGATGTGGTGGTGGTGGATGCGGTGGATGTGGTGGTGGATTCGGTGGTGGATTCGGTGGTGGTGGTGGATGCGGTGGTGGTGGTGGATGCGGTGGGGGTTGTGGTGGTGGATGTAGTGGTGGTGGTGGTGGTGGATGCGGTGGTGGTGGATGCGGTGGTGGTGGTGGTGGATGCGGTGGTGGTGGTGGATGTGATGGTGGTGGATGTGGTGAATGTGGTGGTGGATGTGGCGGTGGATGTCATGGTGGATGTGGAGGTGATGGTGGATGTGGTGGTGGATGTGGTGGTGATGGTGGATGTGGTGGTGGATGCAGTGGATGTGGTGGTGGATGTGGTGGATGGGGTGGATGGGGTGGTGGTGGTGGATGGGGTGGTGGTGGATGTGATGGTGGATGTGGTGGTGGTGGATGTGATGGTGGATGTGGAGGTGATGGTGGATGTGGAGGTGGTGGTGATGGTGGAGGTGATGGTGGATGTGGTGGTGGTGGTGGTGGTGGATGTGGTGGTGATGGTGGATGTGGTGGTGTATGCGGTGGTGGTGGATGCAGTGGATGCTGTGGTGGTGGATGCGGTGGATGCGGTGGTGGATGCGGTGGTGGTGGTGGATGCGGTGGTGGATGCGGTGGTGGTGGTGGATGCGGTGGTGGTGGTGGATGCGGTGGATGTAGTGGTGGTGGTGGTGGTGGAGGATGCGGTGGTGGTGGAAGTGGTGGTGGATGTGGTGGTGGTGGTGGTGGATGTGATGGTGGTGGATGTGGCAGTGGATGTCATGGTGGATGTGGAGGTGATGGTGGATGTGGTGGTGGATGTGGTGGTGATGGTGGATGTGGTGGTGGATGCAGTGGATGTGGTGGTGGATGTGGTGGTGGTGGATGGGGTGGTGGTGAATGTGATGGTGGTGGATGTGGTGGTGGATGTGGCGGTGGATGTCATGGTGGATGTGGAGGTGATGGTGGATGTGGAGGTGGTGGTGGATGGGGTGGTGGTTGTGGTGGATGTGGTGGTGGATGTAGTGGTGGTGGGAGTGGTGGTGGTGGTGGATGCGGTGGTGGTGATGGATGCAGTGGTGTTGGATGTGGTGGTGGTGGATGTGGATGTGGCGGTGGATGTCATGGTGGATGTGGAGGGGATGGTGGATGTGGTGGTGGTGGATGTGGTGGTGGTGGTGGATGTGGTGGTGATGGTGGATGTGGTGGTGGATGCGGTGGTGGTGGATGTGGTGATGGTGGATGCGGTGGTGGTGGTGGATGCGGTGGTGGGGGTGGTGGTGGATGGGGTGGTGGATGTAGTGGTGGTGGTGGATGTGGTGGTGGTGGATGCGGTGGTGGTGGAAGTGGTGGTGGATGTGGTGGTGCTGGTGGATGTGGTGGTGCTGGTGGAGGTGGCGGTGGTGGATGTGATGGTGGTGGATGTGGCAGTGGATGTCATTGTGGATGTGGAGGTGGTGGTGGATGTGGTGGTGGTGGTGGATGTGATGGTGGATGTGGTGGTGATGGTGGATGTGGTGGTGATGGTGGATGTGGTGGTGGATGCGGTGGATGTGGTGGTGGATGCGGTGGATGTGGTGGTGGATGCGGTGGTGGTGGTAGTGGTGGATGGGATGGTGGTTGTAGTGAATGTGGTGGTGGATGTAGTGGTGGTGGGTGTGGTGGTGGATGCGGTGGTGGTGGTGAATGCAGTGGTGGTGGATGGGGAGGTGGTGGTGGTGGACGGGGTGGTGGATGTAGTGGTGGTGGGTGTGGTTAAAGTGTTGGTGGATGTGGTGGTGGATGTGGTGGATGCAGTGGTGGTGGTGAATGTGGTGTTGGTGGTGGATGCGGTGGTGGATGTAGTGGTGGTGGAAGGGGTGGTGGACGTGTTAGATGTGGTGGTGGATGTGGTGGTGGTGGATGTGGTGAAAGTGGTGGTGGATGTGGTGGTGGTGGGGGATGTAGTGGATGTGGCGGTGGATGTCATGGTGGATGTGGAGGTGATGGTGGATGTGGTGGTGGATGTGGTGGTGGATGTGGTGGTGGTGGATGCAGTGGATGTGGTGGTGGTGGTGGTGGATGCGGTGGTGGTGGTGGATGCAGTGGTGGTGGTGGATGGGGTGTTGGTGGTGGATGCAGTGGTGGATGGGGTGGTGGTGGTGGATGGGGTGGTGGATGTATTGTTGGGGGGTGTGGTGGATGTGGTGGTGGTGGGTGTGGTGAAAGTGGTGGTGGATGTGGTGGTGGGTGTGGTGGTGTATGTGGTGGTGGTGGATGCGGTGGTGGATGTGGTGGTGGTGGTGGATGTGGTGTTGGTGGATGCGGTGGTGGTGGTGGTACCTGGGTTGGGTTGTTTATAAATGATGTGATTGCAGTTCATCTATTTGATCTCCTCGACGACCATATGGTTGTAGGAAATGGTATATGTATTGGTTATGAAATAAAATACAGTTAAACCTAAAACAGCAATTTGTGGATTATAGATAGTCTCTGTGGGCCTAATGTATGAAAGGATTTTTCTCGTCTCTATGGGGAATATGTGTTAATGTATAGGGGCCTTTGAAGCTCTGTCACCTACATGCCCTTGCAATATGGTGATATTCCCTTTCTATTCTGACCAAGCAGAATTTTAATGCTACCATTTATAGAAGTGGGAAGTGACGAGCAAAACGTTTTTGAATTCCTGTAAATCGAATGAGTTTGTGGATGTTCTGTACTTTTTGCATGGTCGCACCCTTGAACATAGTACTCCTGAAACTCCACAGAACTGTCTGCAGTGGCGGTTGGTGACATTTAAAAATGATGCGGCACACAGTCAAGCTCACAAACACACATACAATATCATAAATACATCAACACAAAAACGCAGTCAAGCACAGAGGGAGTTAGAAAATGCAAAAACATAGAAGTTTCACTTACCTTTGAGCACGTCCTCACTCTCTCCAGTCCGCGACTCAGACTCATCTAAGCAGGAGGTGACGTAGCAAAGCAAACTACACTGTATCCAACCCAGACACTGCTCAGAGCAGCATCTGGATTGGCTGGTGCAGGCTAGCTCAGCGCTTTGAAGGGCACTGGGGTCCTATGCCTGCTCTCCAACCCAGGTTGGAGAGTTTGAACTGCTAATGTCGGTTTGGCCGTATTAAGGTAGTTGGCCAAAATAACATGTGCATTTCAAAGTGAAGGCACCACTCGTCATTGTTTGCATTTAGCAACAATGACGCACTGGCCCTGCCCTCTCCATTCGGCAGAAAGCTGGAAAAGGAAAGTGGTATTAAACCATTTTATTTTCCAGCTTTCTATGCAGCAGTGTGTGTGTGTGTGTGTGTGTGGGGGGGGGGGGGGTGCTCGTATGGAGGCCCCGCCACTGACTGTCTGTAGTATTAACCTCCGTGTGAGGGTTCCAATGACAATTCATTCTAATTCTGTTAATCAGAATCCAGATGTGCAGCCTTTTACTTTAAAAAAAAAAAACATTTTTAGGAACCTAATTTTGATTTGGTTCATCATTTTTTTTGCCTCTGGTCCCTTTTGGTGTCCAGGAACTATCATGGCTGCTTCGGGGTGGGGGTTGTTGGACCTGTTGATTTCTCTAGTAAAAGAGAGATGCGCTGGCACAGCAGCTGCCCTAACATGTCGGAGAAACTGTGGAATTGGAGGGAAAATCTTTATTTGGATGAATGTTGGTGGTGCTCCAATGTCTCCGACATGTTGATGAGATTAAAACTTCCTTACTGAATAACGTGTTGCACGCTCATGTGTCACTCGTTTGTTCCAAAGCACTGTGGTAGTTGTGCGAGGCACCACAAAGGCCAGAAGGAGTGAACTTGCTGCAAAGTATAAGGAAACTGTTGACTGTATTGTGTAAAATACGGTTTGCAGATTACATGACTATAAGTGCAGTTTTGACATAGAGCTTGTCAAATATTGCACATAAATACATATGTGTTTTTACATGCCACTCGGTCAATTGCAGTCTTTCAGGCCAGAACTTTAACGAAACTGAGCTCAAATTGATTGTAAAATGGCAATTGAAAGGAGGATGCAGAAAAAGATGTTGGAAGCGCAAAAGCAAGGCTTTTAAACAAAGCAAATTGGATTGTTTTTGAGACTGAAATGTATGCTAGTAAAAGATTCAGTGATCCCGGCTCAGAGCGCTGGCTTCCAAATATGGGCGGAGCGGGGAGAGCGGCAGGAGGGTGTGAAGCAGCAGGGGCCTGAGACGCGGCCGCCTTTGATGTGGTAATGCAGGCAAGCGGCTGGTGGCTTTGTGCATGCGCTTTCACATGCACTGGAAGAAATCGCCTGGGAATCGCCTGATCTCGGTAAGCTCTGTTTAAGCTGCTATATATCGAGCTCCCGCTCAATGCGCATGCGCATTGAGAAAGGTCGCTCGACCTAAAAAGGTTCAATGCCCCGAGGGGAGAAAGAGTGAAGCCAGTGCTCCGATGGGGTAAAGAGCGATCGGAGAGAGAAAGGGCGATGACGCTGTACGATCGGGAACCTTAAAATGGGATACAGAAAAGGAAAGAACAGAGAGAAAGAACCCAACCATACATTGAAAGGGTGTCTGTTAGGTAGGACAAGACAAACTTACCTTGTTCAAATGAAGCATAAAGAGCAAGCTTATGTGTCAAGGACATAGTATAACCATAGTAAAAAACATAAAGGTCATAATAAATACACTAAACAGTGCAAAAACTTGAATGTAGATAGTAAAATAAAGTCAAAGAGGCAGAGAAAAAACATTCTAAATATCATAAAATTCAGAAATCATGAGAGACAAGAAGTTTACTATACTTAATATGACCTTTATGTTTTTTACTATGATTATACTATGTCCTTGACACATAAGCTTGCTCTTTATGAGCATAGCCGTGCACCCCGTATGGAGGCTGCGATGGTGGTCCTCTATGGAACCCCTTTCCCTCCCGTCACCCCACTCTCTCTCGTTTCCAGGATGCTTTGGGTCCGCTGCCCTAGACTGGAATCGGGGACTTCCTACCCGGTGACACACTACTCCCACTGTTTTGAAGGGACATGATCTGATGAGCAGACAATGAATGTTTGGAAGCATTAGGGGAGAGGAGGAGTCGGAATGTCCTGCTTATGCCGGGAGTTAGGTGCGCGGCTCGGACTTGTTGTGCTGTGAGCAACAAACTGAGATGGTTGATTGCCCTGATGAATTTCCATACTGACTTAGTGCCAAAATTGTGCTTGGACTAAGAAGTTCTGTGAGGGAAACCATTATCCCACGTGTGCGGAAAACCTGGCTTCCAGCACTGGAGTGTTGCTTCATTTAGGAACAAAAAGGGGGCCTCCACTAGCTGGAGGCCTAAAAATGTTGAGGAATGGGGTCCTTTCAACCTAGTCATAGGACCTTGTCCCATTTGGACTTGCACAAGGGGACTTGGGTGCCTGTTTTTATACACTGGTCGGGGGCGGCCCTGCCCCCCTCGTCAGACTGCCCTCCACCCGGGACATGGCCTGTCAACATCTCCCTAGAGAGCAGGTAACAGAGTGGGGCATAGGCCCCTGCAGGCACCCTAGATGGCAAATTTTAGCATGGATTCCCGATCAGCCGAACGTACAGCAGCCCCGAGTTCTTCCTGAAAGCAAGTGAAGGCTTGAATTTTCTTTCAATACTGTGTCAATAGGGAGGGGCGTGGCTTAGCGCCGCACAAGATGGCGGCTTGACTGCGGAGCTCCGGACATCGAGCGCCGATACCAGCGGCTTTCTCTTCTTTTACTGCACCTTTCTAGACGCCGATTTCATTTTCCTGCGTCGGAGCATGAGGTGAGCAGACTGATACCGCCTGCGTCCCTCTACTCCGTTTAAATGCATTTTTCTCCGTGACTGACGCGGCGCGCTTTCCAGCGGCCGCCATTTTCTTTCAACTTTGCCGCGTCTCCGATCTCTGTCAGCGGAGAACCTGCGCCACGGTGCGGTGCTTTCCTTGTGAAACGTAATTAATGCAGCAAAGATGATATACGAAATGTTGATGTTCCTTATTAGCTGATTCCTCCTGTTGGCGTTTTTTCAGCCTTTGGTGCCCCTGTTTCCTCACGCTTTCTTCACGCTAATGCTGTTTTCAAGCTGAGTTCATCATTTGGGCGCTGCTCTTCAATGAAATTCACCGAACAGGATACCATTTGTTTCTGGCTACCCTCAACAATGTCTATCTGTTCCTCCACATGATGCAGACGGTTTCCCTTCTCATGTTCACCATATGCAGTGTAATTCCAGTTTTGCGT
Source organism: Lissotriton vulgaris (assembly GCF_964263255.1). NCBI lineage: Eukaryota > Metazoa > Chordata > Amphibia > Caudata > Salamandridae > Lissotriton > Lissotriton vulgaris. The sequence goes on from NW_028242621.1 coordinate 70,643, forward strand.
GCACCTTTATTTTATTGATGTCTTTTGTGTGACGCATTTTTCTTTCATCTGCGTAACACGGTCCTGACATCAATGTGTTGAGCTCTACCTTCCACAACACTGCTATTTTGTCATTTTGAGGGGTGCCTTCTTCACACAACTTATATCTCCGGAGTCTACAGGAACATTATTATTTATCTCCCATATCATATATGGGGAAACTGCGCACTCTCAAGCTCACGGCTTCCAAAACCAAACTGCCTCTTTCCTCTGACTCTGACTCGACGACGCAGGCCATGGAGGACACCATTCCTTCTAAAGCGGATATCACTCGTGGGGCAATTCCTAAGGCTACTGTCACCAGTAAACTTCCACAACCTGGCTCCACGAAACGTCACAAGAAAGATCCTCCATCTCCAGGTTCTGAGTCATCATCCGCATCCATGGATCTGATTCTTGAAGAACTCCGAGCACTTAAACCCTTCATGGCTGAAACTACTAAAACATTGCAATTTCTTCATGATAAATGATCCACTCTCGAATCCAGAGTCCTGTTAGTGGAACAATCAACGGAGGCACTACAATCTTCCTGTTCTAGAATTTCTACATTGGAGAAGGATGTCTCTCTCTTAAGACGACAGACAGAAGAGTTGGAAAATAGAAATCGTCGCAATAACCTACGCCTTTATAATCTTCCAGAGCTCACAGAAGGGTCCAATCCAACCTCCTTCTTCCAAACCTTTTTACCAAAAATTTTAGATCTTCCATCTTCTGTCACACTTAACATTCAACGTGCTCATAGACTGGGTCCGAGAGTTTCCTCCAAACCCCGCGGAGTCATCATGCTCTTCCTACAATATACCGATTTACTTCAGGTACTTTCGGCAGCCAAAGCAAAGAAACAGATTATATGGGAAGGTCACCGTCTGTATCTATCTCAAGATGTAGCCAAAGTGACAGCTGACCGCAGGAAACAATTTCTTGATCTACGACCACGATTGCGAGACCTTGGTGCCAGATTCGGTCTCCTTCATCCTTGCCTCTTCAAGGTTACGTATAAAGAAAAGACAACGACTTTTGAAGATCCACGAGTCCTTGAAGAATTCCTCCGTCACCATGAAACCATCAACATGGACACTGCAGACCAGTTTAATAATTTATGTGTTTTCCTGATTGACTAATTATTTATCCTTTTGTTTCCCTACTGTGCCTAGTATCGACTTCCCTTATCCTATTGTTTACACATATCTCTTGTTTACTTCGTTATAATGTTGCGTAGTTCCTACATTTGGCGTTCTTATGTACTCCTAACTTCTCTTCTCCATTTTTGTCTCATCACAGATTCTCTCCTTCTGTTCCCCATCCCGGTGTAGTTTCTGCTCCCTTCAATTGATCCTAAGCTGGTTCCTCCGGTGTTCGATGACGTGAGTTTCTGTTGTTGATGTCGTCCTCTTCTGGCGTCGTCACCCCCCAGTTCTCATTTGTATTTGTTGTTATGTCTCTTCTCTTGCCTTGTTCTCTTATCTTCTTTTATACTCTTTTCTTTCTCTCTTATTTTTCTTACTCTCACCTTTTCTTTCTATCTCTCTCATACATCTGTTCTTGCAATCTTACTACTTCTCTCAACATTTCTCAACTACCTTTCTATTCCACTTTATCTTTTCTCTTATATCATTCTCATGCTAATGTACATTCCGAGTAGTCACCTGGAATGTTAAGGGGTTAAATAACCCCATTAAACGTCAACGAGTTTTAACGCATTTAACCAGACTTAAGGCAGATGTAGCCCTCCTTCAAGAATCCCACCTTACAGATTCAGAGGCTACTAAACTTAAACGATGTTGGGTGGGTCATGTTCTCTATTCACCTGCTGTAGGTAAGAAAAATGGTACAGTTATACTTTGTCATAAAAAGTTAAATGTTTCAATTGTATCTCAAGAGTGCGACGATGATGGTCGTTGGGTAATTGTTAATCTTCTTATAGATAAAATACCTCTAGTTATTTTCAATGTTTACGCCCCAACTGGTGTTGATAAACTGTTCTGGCCTGCTATTTCGAACAAACTTGTTACCCTCAAGGACCAATACGTTATTCTTGGCGGTGACTGTAACCAAGTTTATGACCCCTTTATTGATAGAAATTCAAAAGTTAAATTTGTTCCTTCCAAGATGCACACCCAGTTTATCTCCTCTATACAGAATAATGCATTAGTTGACATTTGGAGGCTTTGTCACCCTGACCTCAGAGAATACTCTTTTTACTCCCCTACACATCACTCCCAATCACGTATTGATTACCTTTTTCTTAGCAAACCATTGGCTCAACTTGCCATTCATTCAGATATAGGCTCCATTCTAATTTCAGACCATGCTCCCGTTTTTGTAGACATTGATCTTATTCCCTACTCCCCTCATTCAGGCCGTTGGAGATTTAATAATTCTTTACTCCTTGATTCTCAGTTTTGCACCCAATTTAAGCAATTTTCTACTGAATTTTTTACACATAACCATCTTCCTGAATCCCCCTTTGTTATGATTTGGGACTCGTTTAAGGCAGCTGCACGAGGTTTTATCATTAATTTTGTTTCCCAAAAGAAAAAACAATCAATCTCTAAGTCAACTCAACTCTTGGATAAAATTAAGAAATTGGAATATGCGTACTATAACTCAAATTCTGAATCTTCTTTACGTGAATTAATTGCAGCCAAATTTGACTTCAATAAATTCACCACCAACGCCGCCTCTAACTCTCTTCTAAAATGCAATTCCCGCTACTACGGCGGACAAAACAAGATGGGCAAGCTCCTGGCCAATTACCTTAAGATACGTAAAGAACGTACAAAAATTGAATCCTTGCAAAGCCCAAATGGAGTATCTTTCTTTAAAGATAAAGACATACTTGCTCAATTTGTTTCCTTTTACCAAAATCTCTACACTCCCGAATCTATTCCCGACCCTCAAGATCTTCTTTCATATTTTCAAAACATCCCTCCTCCAGAAGCTTCCCATCTTGACTTTCACTCATTAGACTTGGACATTAGCCAATCGGAAATTTCTCATGCAATTTCTATTCTTCGTCGAGGTAAAGCCCCAGGGCCCGATGGTTTTACCATTGAATTCTATAATCACTTCTCCTCCCTTCTTCTCCCAAAATTGCATTCCCTATTCCAATCTTTTGCGGCCTCCGGATCCTCTCAAGGAACTTTCCAAGAAGCATTGATTTGTTTAATACCTAAACCAGATAAAGATCATACCCTTTGTAAGAACTATCGTCCCATATCACTAGTAAACACTGATTATAAAATTTTCGCCAAAATTATAGCTCTCCGACTAGATCCCTTATTACCAGAACTTATAGGTCCTGAACAATCCGGTTTCGTTAAGGGTCGCCTATCATCAGATAATTCTCGTGTCTTCTTTAATATTTTGAGTAAAGCTCCATCCCTTTCCTCCCCCCTTGCTGCTATTTCCCTTGACGCTGAAAAAGCATTCGACAGAATTGGTTGGGATTTTATGTTCCAAGCTCTCCAATGGTTTGGCTTCCCCCCTAAATTCATATCTCTAATATCTTTACTATACTCTAGCCCCCATGCTTCAATCTTTGCAAATGGTATGATTTCCGATTACTTTCCTCTCCAAAGAGGGGTTCGTCAAGGATGCCCACTATCTCCTCTATTGTTTATTATAGCCTTAGAACCCTTTTTAACTAAGATTAGACTTGATGACACGATTACTGGTTTCCAATATGATCCTCACCAACAAGCTAAACTATCTGTATACGCTGATGACATTTTATGTTATTGCTCAAATCCTCAAACAACTCTCCCTTCCTTCCTTCGTCAAGTTTCTTCTTTCTCTACCGTCTCAGGATATCGTCTTAACATAGATAAATGTGAAATCTTACCTTTAAACCCCTTATGCCAAAAACATCTCTTTGACTCTTCTGGTTTTTCATGGCAGCCCATAAAGATTAAATACTTAGGTATCTGGTTTGCCCCCCGTATTCCAGACACTCTTAAATTTAATTTCGAATCTCTCTCTAACAAAATCAATACATCAATAACACGTTGGAATCCTCTATTCCTTTCTTGGTGGGGTCGACTAGATTCCATCAAAATGATGCTAGCACCCCTAGTCCTCTATTCTGTTTCCATGATTCCCATCCGTATTCCAGATCATTACTTCAAATCGATAGACTCCCTTCTATTAAAATTTTTATGGAAAGGCAAAAAATCTCGGATTGCACTCTCTTCCCTGAAAAAAGACAAATCCCTTGGTGGTGTCAAGTTCCCCCACTTTAAGTCATATCATAACGCATTTTCTTTAAAACAATCTATGAGATGGCTCTCTTCAGATCTTCCTCGCATTCCTCCCCTATGGCTCACATTAGAATCTTCTCTTCTTCATCCTTACGATTTTCGAGAAGTCCTATCCTTTACCTCTAAGGTGTCATCCATATGTTCCCCCATCATTTCTCACTCTTGCTCTCTTCTTCGTCCATACTTAGTATCCACCTATCCATCTGCCTCCTCCACCCACGCTCAACCTATCTGGCATAATAAATTCCTCAAAATTCGCAACCGTTCCTTATATTGGAAATCCTGGCATTCCCTTGGTCTAAAATGGATCTCACAACTTCTCTCAGATAATCAGCCTCTTTCTTTCCAAGACCTTCAAACTCAATTCTCATTACCTGCCTCATCCCGTAAACAATATTTATCGATACTTCCATCCCTTACTCAATATCTTTCTTCACTCCCAACCTCTAACTCTATCCCTACCACACATCTTTCGATTTCTAATGCTATTGATCAATCTCTTTCTGCGTCATTTATTTATAAATCTCTACAATCCTCTGCTGATCGTTCAAAATCTAAGGTTGAGTTGGCTTGGGAAGAAGATTTATCTCACACATGGTCCATTATTTTATGGGACAAAATCTGGTCCAAGATTCACAGTACATCCAGAGCTGCAAATACCACACAAACCTTATTCTTTATTTATAATCGTATATTATTCACTCCATTACTCCTGTCCTCCTTTTCCCCAGACACTCCATCTACTTGTTGGTCCTGCACATCCCTTTCAGCTGATTTGAAACACATGCTATTTGAATGTCCCCCTATATTACGTTTCTGGCACTTAGTTTGGTCCCAGCTACAAAAATTTTTCAAATTTACGGGTTCATTCTCCATTTCACACATTTTCTTAGGTTCCCTATCTCCCACCCTTGTTGAATCCAGCTCCAACCACAAATTACTTGACCTATGCATAGCCATTGCTTTCCACCATATCACATCACACTGGAAACAAGCTAATGATGTTTCTTTTACTGCATGGTGGAATGCAGTTTGCTTTAATCACCGACTTGACACTAATTTTGTCTCTCCTATCTCCTTAGCAATCAAACGTGATCTCTTATGGCTTCCCCTCACTGACTATCTATCCACAGTTGCTAAACCTCCTTCACCACTTCCAATACGTACGGTTGAAGTTTGTAAACCTCCATGAATGCATTACCTTAATTTATTCGATTACCATATTATCATTTACAGCTAATGTTTTATCATATTTTTAATCTGTTTTCATATTTTAAGATATCTCCTCATCCTCCTATGTTCCTCATACTCATTACCTATTTTTTCATATTTTATGCTTCAGTTTCCTAAATGTAATTCGCTAATATGTAAGATTGATCTCATTTTCTCATAACTCTTGATTGTTTCTTCATTTTCTGTCTTTGTTTCTTTATATTTCAATAAACTTCAAACTTAAAAAAAAAAAATACTGTGTCAATAGTCTTTATTGTTGTGGTCAGTTTTCTGAAGTGGGTATGAAGTGGAAGCATCATTTTGGGTGTGTGAATTTACTGCATATTTGGATTGGGCAATTGCGTGAAGACATTGCCTCCCCAGATGGTCACCCCTCCCCGGCAAGGCCCCGATTTTCGGACATTTGTCAAACCTACATTTCACACAACTATTATCACAGGGAACATGAGAATAGATGAAGATATTTTCTGCAACGCCACTCGTGCATTCATGTCAATGAAATGTTACAATGGCTACACAGAGGAACAACTTTTATTACTTAAATAACATCAATAATATACTAAATAGTCCTCGTGCGCATATGATCAGCAGGTTCAAACAGGTGTTTGTGTATACATGCTCCCAAATTGTTCTCCAAAACAAACTGTGATACTGAACCCAAAAATACTCACTGATATCCATGTGTATGTATAAAATGGATCCGCTGATAACATCAAAACCTTTCCGTTACCACTTATCTGGCAGAAATTCATATGTAATGCAAAGTAGAAGCACAAAAAACGTTTTTCCCTGCATATTGCCTGTCCTGCCAAAACATGTTAGCAGTGCTTGCACACCCCTCATGTTCAACCCTTGAACCTGATAGGCACACTCTCAGCATGAACAAACATAACTAGGTCAGTAGCAGAACCTCTGCTACATGGGTACCGGAAATGTGGGCAAAAAGATTAATTTATACGCATACTTGCAGGATACAAACCATGCATTATTTGTTGTGGGCTAGCACACATACACAAAAGTCCACGTATGTTCTCTGGAATCGCATTAGCCAACTGTTTGTGAGGCCTAGTAGGCTGGGTCCAAGGGTTGGAGAAAAAAGGAATTTATGGAAAATAGGGATGATAAATGTTGTTCTTCTGAAAAAAAGGCACTCATGGTTTGTATGTATGTTTCACGGACCTAAAAGGTGTAAATATCTTGTGAGTAAGCGGCCGAGTAAGTGTCAGAAATATGTTTTGAAATATTGGACATGACGGACATACATGAGTGCCGCACCTTGCTCAAAGAGATGGCATCAATGAGCAAATTCAAAGTAGCATAGTTGCAAAACAAATGCTAACAATTTGTTTTGAACAGCTAATGTTTGAGTCTAGTCATGTAAACTACAAAACATGCAGAACGAGAGGGAAAGCATACTAAAACTAAGCATCAGAAACATATGCCAAAGACAGTCATGCTGTGTGGAAGTCTCAGCACACTGAAATTCAAGGTAGAAGTAAATCATGTATGCCTAACATATCTAGTTTGCATGTGTAGGACAAAGTCTTTTGAAATACACAAACTGGTTGCACAAATCCCACCTCACTGATCCAAACTACATCTCTGTGTGACGAATGGTAGAAGCAGCATTAATGATGCCAGCAAATGCAGTGGAAGGTTCTAAATGAGCAGGTCCAAGCAAATTAATTGAGCAAGTATGTTCCCAGAATGTTGCCACTACAGCTTCAGAGGGAAGGATACCTCGCTGATGCAGTTCCAATGCCATAGCACTAGGACCAGAGGAATGACGGATATGCTGGGAATGAGATTTTAATACCTTTTTTGATCAATTTGATAACTTATCTCATTCGTCAATTTTGGATCGGTTTTTTTCTGTCATTGAGTAAAAGACAAACCCCGCATAGGTTAGATAAACCCCATAAACTGACGCAACTCTGAAGAACCACTTACAACTGATAAGGGTTAAAAGATTTAATATAAAATTTTAAAAAGTTGCATATACAATCCTCTCAGGATAAGGTTCATCAAATATACAGGAACTAGAAGGAACATATATTCCCTAAAGAATCTCAGTCTATAAACGAATACAATTAAAGTCAGTTCGAGAATCAACAAATTAAAAGCATAGATATGATGTGGTTCCGTTGCGTCATCTAAAGAAAGAGAAAAATAATCAAGTTAATCTGTCCCTACTCTACACTAAGTGACATCCCTACTTCGCAAGTTCCTAACCTAAAAAGGTGTCAGCAGTTTGACTTCCAAAGAAGTTCAAACTCTCTTAACCTCTAAAGGTAATTTCTATCGAGAAGCAGTACCCTCTCTGCCTACCCATCCGCTCTCTAAGGGTCCTCGGCCTACTGCTCTCTTGCGCTCTGATCTCTCTCTCTCTCTGACTTCTCAGGACATCTGCTCAAGTCATCTGCGCTCTGAGCTCTTCGCTATCTTCTCGCTGAACTTCTCCCCGGGGTGCTGTCCCTAAAATACACAATCACAGTATGGGTGGAACGCCCCTTCGACGCCCACCACGTACTTTCCCCATGATCTCATTCTTTGCTCTTTCCATGGCTTCATCTCTTCGCGTCGTCCGTTAAGTTGACCCTTCTCCTTAGACGCCATCTTCGTCTTCTTGCTGGTGACTTCATTCGACATTACATTTGACACTTTCGGAGCAAAGTCTATCACCTCAACAGACCATTAGTTCTTTACAACTATGTGCATAACCTTTCTTGGTCCTGTGAATGGTCATTTCAAAGCAAGACTCAAATTCCAAGCGTCTCTTATCACGTTTAGGCCATAAACTTCGTCCGGCATTGTCACCTTAAATCTAACAAGAACTAGACTCCTTGGCTCGCACGTTCACATCAAAGCTATTCACGACTCCTGTGAGCCCACTAAATTACATACAGCGGACTACACTCCTGCGAACCCTTGGTCAGCTAGGTTAAAATCACACATGACCTAAACCCTTCTAACATTCCCACAAGAAGCTTTCTACACAGTATAACCTTTAACACATATTTATATATAATCGCATTTAGTAAATCGTTTGCTTAAGTGAATACATTCTACATGTGACGCAACATTTATTCTCTTGCTTACATCGTACTATACATGTTCTGCACATTTCTTCGTTTTACATTTCTTCTCTCGCCGTTTCTCCATTTAAAGTTACACACGTACATGAATTCTACTTTGCACGTTCTTCAGTTCGTAAGCATTTCTACACATTTCTACATTAGCCCACTACGTATACGGACCTTCTGAATCTAATGCATGTTCAAGAGTAAATACAGTTACATTTCCTATATTACCTTGATTACATCGGTTGATTATGTGATATAGGTGTTAACTTCACGTTACAGTATACATTTCATTCCTACGTTATACGATATGCTTGTAAATATGGCTCGGATATATGTTTTATTCAAATTGCGCTCTCTCAGTTCTCCCCTTTGATGACTTCTGGGAGTCATCACTAAATGCAATTTGAATAGCACCCTTACACAGAACTAGTTACAACATTCCCTCTTTTTATCGTTTCGAGAGCTCTTAAACTCTTGTACTGTTGATCTTGTAAAGCAGCTAATCTCCTTTCTTGCTCTCTCATGGATCTTTGTAACCGGTTCGACCTATACCATTTATACAATTTAACTAACCCTAATAATGTGATTATGCAAATCAATACTATCAATACAGGTTTTATTATATACCACACAATGCTTTTGCCAAGGTTGGCAAACCAACTTCCAACCTTTCCTACTCCATGACCTACTTTTTCCCAAACATTTGTTTTTGATAAATCTTCGATTTCTTTATGTATCTGTGTAATGTTCTGTATGACTTTCTCAAGTGGTTTTGAATTGTCTGGAATGTAAGTACAACATTCTTGGACCTTCAAAGCCTTGCAAACTCCGCCCTCTTTTGCTAGCAGTACATCTAAAGCAAGTCGGTTCTGAAGAACCATTGCCCTAATCGACTGCATCTCTCCTTCTACTAACATTAATGACCTTGCAGTACTTGCAGATAATCTATCTACAACTGTAGCTAGTCTCCTGATCTTAACATCGTTAAGTATCAAACCTAACATAGGAAACATCGCTCCAAATATGTCTCCAACTACTTCTGCATCTCCTACTTCCCTTTTCTCTCTCTTCGAAGCCTTTCCTTTTATGATCGCTAAATCCTTTGCATGATATATTTTGGGGAAGACAATTGCCAAGTAACACGAACCATACCAATTGTCAGGCAGTTTTACATAGGCATTTCTTCCACATACAAAATATACATTTGGAATCGCTTGCATCCCTTTCATAAAATCTTTCGTGTAGTACTCTAACCTAAAAGCATGTTCGCAATTTACTTCACCTACAAATACACTTTCATAATACGTCTTGCCTCGAGTTAAACATAACTTTCCCTTCTGCGTTCTATCCAAAGCTATTGGACCATTGCTACCTTTCTTCTTGTGTGCTTTTTCCTCTTCGGTCCAATCTGTTTTCCACTGTCCTGACATTTTTAGAATCTTCTGCCTTCTGTATCGGTCATCTACTTGTCCTATGAACTTTTTCTCTACCTCTGACACCTTGCAAGTCAGATTATTTCTGCGTGCGTATGATGTATCTAACGTATCCCAAGGAAGAAAGAATTTAGCTAGTCTATCCTCCTTTTTATAATAGTCCCACTTATTCATTTGTTTATAATTCGGAACTTCAGGCAGTACCGAATCATAATTTGAAAAGTAGTACTCAAACCCTTCTCTACCATAAAATATACTAAGCAGTAAACTACATGTTATCCCATAAGTCAGTGGGAGATGATGATATCGGATGCCTTCATCTACGGAAGCCGGCAATTGCATACAAACGTAGCATTCTTTGGCCTCCATGGCATCGATATACTCGTACAACAATTTGGCATATGCATTTGACCTAAAGTTTCCCTGTGACTCGTCTACGTGTAACCTACGAGCTTCATTCGCCAGTAACGCCTTTTCACGGATGACATTGCTCTCCTCCTCCTTCCCAACAAGAGCAGGTTTCAAAGTCGTTACAGGCTTTACATCTTCTGCTTCTTTATCACTTTCATGTCCTACTGTGTATGATATGGTCACCACTGTAATAATGAGAAAAATTACTACTGCTATTAATGTACCTATTATGCATTTGGCTTTTCGGTTTGGGTTGCCGTTCTCCATGTTATCAAAACAGCGTAACTCCTTCCGTTGCGAGGAAAGTTTCTCTTTTCAAGTCTTTGGTTTGCTTTATTTGCTTTCTCAGTCCGTAAAGTGCTCTTTATCAACAAAAGTCTCTTTTCACAACAATGTCTTTTTCTCTTTAGCAACAGACAACCCTAACCCTTCTCCGTCCTCTAAATGTAATCCCTAAATTTATTCTTCTTTCCACTCGGCTCTAGGTTATCTTCTTCTTTATAGCTTATATACAAAAGTCTTTATGCATCAACAATTATTCTCGTACCTGCAGCTTTAACAACAAGTTCCAATAGTTCAAAACGAACAACTTTTTCTTCTTCTTCTGGAATTTGATGACCAAAAGTCGGAAACTGTAATCGATTTAGCACTAGATCTTTGATCCGACTTAGGTATGGGGGTATGGGAAGTGTGAAAGTCAGTAACCCCTCAGCCTCGAGTCCAGGCGTCAACATCCATATCTCCACTGCCACAAATGGATCGAGGTCGATTACCTTCACTTCTTTCACTCTCCCAGATTTCTGTCCCCAAGACATCTGCTAGATAAGTCCACTCTGGGGTGGCGTACCTTCTGCAGGGCACACATACCCTTCTTGATCTTCTCGGACTCTCAGAGCCTGAATCTGTAGTTTCTTCTTCTTGATCCGACTCTTCAGAGATCGGGACAAGGGTTCTTTCTTGATCTGCTTTTAGGCTTGGCCTTCTCCTTCTCTCCGGCCAACTAGGTTCGTCACTCCTTGTCCTCCTGCTCCTTGTTCTTGGACTCGTCTCTTGATCGCTCACAGCTTGTTCGTTATCTGATTCGAACTCCCAGGTACTCTCTTCTTCTGAGACTACTTCGGTCCCACTGGTGTCCTGACCATCGTCGGCCTGCTCCGACACCGGCTCAGCTTCTTCGATCACCTCTTCAGCTTGGCTTTCCCCCTCTGTGGCTTCTCCGCTTTCCGCTGGATTCTCATCCGAAAGAGGAGCTGTTTCTTCCAGAGGTGTTGGCACTCTTCGGGTGTGTGAGGCGTGTATCCAGTTGGGCAAACCTCCACACTTTACTGCAGTGTTCGTAACTAGTATGACTTGAAACGGTCCTCGCCAGCGCACGTCTAGACAGTTCTTCCTAACGTGCTTCTTCACCAGGACCCAGTCCCCTGGACACAAGTCATGGCACAAGTCTTGTGCTGATGGAACCTCTGCAGCCTGGACCTGGAGGGACACAGAATTAATGGCATCAGATAGTCCCTTGCAGTAGTCCAAGATCAAATCGTCTGTGATGTTCACTAGCGCTGCAGTCGGAACCGATGGCAATCTCATAGCTCTTCCCATTAGCACCTCGTGTGGAGACAGACCTGTTTTCCTATCTGGTGTGCTACGTATGCTCATAAGAACCAATGGAAGTGCATCAGGCCAATTCAGGGATGTCGATGAACAAACTTTGGCAAGTCTGGACTTGATTGTACTGTTGATTTGTTCTACAATCCCTGAAGCTTCTGGTCGATAGCTGCAGTGTAACTTCTGGTCAATACTCAAAGCTGAGCATAGCATCTTCACTATTTCGCTATTGAAATGAGTTCCTCTGTCCGATTCCAAAGAGGATGGCACCCCAAACCTCGGTATCAACTCCCTAAGCAACAATTTTGCTACTGTAAGTGTATCGCACCTACGTGTCGGGTAGGCTTCAACCCATCTAGAAAATATACAGACAATGACTAAAACGTATCTGAGTCTATTGCATTTAGGCATTTCGATAAAGTCAAGCTGCATCCTATTGAAAGGCCCCCCAGACCTCCCAATGTGACTCAATGTGACTGGTGTTCTCTTTCCTACGTTTAGCTGCTGACAGATCGCACATCGCTGACATACTGCTTCTGCCGCTACTCTAAACTTCGGGTTAAACCACGTTTGTCTGAATACTCTCACCATAGCATCTCGACCTATGTGTGCTGATCCATGCAATTTCCTTGCCATTGGACTAACAAGTTCATTTGGTAAAACTGCTCTCCCATCTGCAGAGATCCAAAAATTCATTTCACTTTTTGTACATCCAGCTGTCTCCCAACCCTTTTTCTCATCATCTGGTGCATTTTCTTGAACACACTTTAACTCATCCCATGTATCTACAGTATCTAACAACATTGTCAATTCAGTTCTTTCCTGTATTCCCCCTACTTCTACATTGGTGTGAGAATAACCTTGTTCTGCGCAGTAACGCGCTACCTCGTCAGCATAACGGTTGCCTTGCGACACAAAGGCTACGTTCTTCGTGTGCGCGGCACATTTGACAACTGCTATGGCTGACGGACCTTGCAATGCCTCTAACAATAATCTCACGAATTCTCCATTCCTAATTGGAGAACCCGAGGAGGTCATATAACCTCTCTGAGACCATAACTGCCCATAGTCGTGAACTACCCCGAAACCATACTGGCTATCGGTGTATATGGTGACTCGAATTTTGTTACCTGCTAAGCAGGCACGGGTCAAAGCAATAATTTCAGCTACCTGAGCGGAATGTACTCCTTCCAGGCAGGCGGCTTCCACAACTCTGGTAATAGTACAAACTGCATATGCTGCTCTCAGCTGACCAATATCGTCTCTTACACATGAACCATCAACGAAGAATATTTCATCGGGGTCAGTCAATGGCTCATCTACGATATCTGGTCTCGGTTTGGTGCATAGTTCAGTCACATCCAGGCAGTCATGATCTGTACAAATTTCATCATCAATCTCATTTGGAAGTGGCATCAAAGTTGCAGGATTCAAGACGGAGCATCTTTTTAGGGTCACATTCTCGGCAGCCAGTATGACTTGCTCGTAGCGTGTGAGCCTGCTATTCGTCAGATGCTGAGTCTTAGTCCTGGTCATTAACAATTCTACAGAATGCGGTACGTACACCACTAACTGATGTCCCATTACCACACTTTCACAACGTTCAATGCTGACACCCGTTGCAGCTACGGATTTGAGACATCCGGGCAACGCTGCGGCTACTGGATCTAATGTAGCCGAAAAATACGCCACTGGCCTACGCGCATCTCCATGTAACTGGGCCAAAACTGCTAAAGCGCATCTCTCTCTTTCGCAGCAGTAAAGCAAGAATGGTTTTGTGTAATCAGGCATTCCTAAAGCCGGGGCACGACATAAGTCCTCCCTCAGCTGCAAGAACGCCATCAAACAATCTTTGTCCCATGGTACCGGATCACTTACTCCTTTGTGCGTCAGTTGTAGTAACGGTTTTGCCTTCAGTGAGAAGTTGGCTATCCACTGCCGACAATAACCGACCATGTCTAGAAACATCCTGACTTCTCTTTGTGTTGTAGGCGCGTTCATTTTCATGATCGCCTCTATTCTATCTGGAGACACCTTCCGCTTTCCCTTTTCAATCCTGTGGCCCAAGTATTGCACTTCGGTCAGACAATACTGCAATTTACTTGGAGACACCTTGTGTCCGTTCTCGGCCAAGTGATTTAGTAAGGTAATGGTGTCTACTCTGCAAGCTTCCTCAGTTTCTGACGCAACTAGGAGGTCGTCTATGTACTGGACTAGAACCGAGTTCTTGGGCAGTACTAGACTTTCAAGATTTTTCTTCAGTAGCTGGTTAAAAATCGATGGGCTTTCTGTATACCCCTGAGGGATACGACACCATGTTAAAACGCGATCTTCCAGCTTAAAAGCGAAAAGATACTGGCTCTCTTCATCCAAAGGAATCGAAAAGAAAGCCTGGCACAAATCTACCACGGTGAACCATTCAGCTTGGAACGGTATCTGAAATAATATCACTGATGGATTCGGTACCACTGGACAACATGAGACAACAATATTATTAATCTTTCGAAGATCCTGCACTATTCTGTATTTTCCACTAGGCTTCTGTAAACCCATAATCGGGGAGTTACATGGACTTCCCACAATCTCCTTCAGTATTCCTTGTTTAATCATGGACTCGATCACAGGCTTTATTCCTGCAATCGTCTCCGGTGTCAACTTATACTGTGGTATTCTCGGATACTCGGCGTTGGGCCTTACCATGATCTTTACTGGTTCTACCCCTTTGATCAATCCTATTTCTTCTCCAGTAAAATCCCACACTTCAGCTGACACTTTCTCCCTCAAATCCTATGGAAGCTCCTCCACTGTCAAGGTAGGATATAGTTCCACGCATTCCTGTGAGTTTACAACTTTAAAATCGGCATCCTCATCGTTGGTCTGCACTTCTACTCCTTCAGGTGTGCAATGTATTGTGCAATTCAGTTTACACAACAGATCTCTTCCTAACAGACACACAGGGCTAGAATCACAGATTACAAACTGATGTTCGTCACTGTAATTCCCTATCTTCACTGACACTGGTTCTGTTAAAGGATTCGTCATTCTCCTGTTTGCGACTCCTACCACCTGAATCGTTTCTCCCGACATTGGCAAACCTGGGACTACCGCTGATCTCAAAGTGGATCGAGTTGCCCCCGTGTCTACCAAAAAGGTCGTAGGACATCCAGCTACTTCAGCCTCTACGTAGGGTCCTCTCTGATCTACTTCCAGGGCTGCACCTAGAGTACAGTCTTCTTCCCTATTTACTCGTTGCCCTGTAAGAGGATCAACGTAGTAGCATTCTTCTCCTCCTACGAACAATGGCATTTGTCTATAGGTTTTCCCTCCATTTGTAATGCGAGGCGGTTGAGGAAACGGGGCTCGAGGAGTCTGGTTCCCCCCTTTGATAAACTTTCCCTTCGGGACTGCTGTTCCCTTTACCATGCTGGGTTGAGCCTCATCCTCCTCCTGTTCTAATTCCCCTGTCTCGACATTATATGGACACTCGCGTCTCCAATGTCCCACCTCATTACACTGATGACACCTCGTTGTCTTTTTCAGTGTCGCGATATCCATTCTCGGTCTCGGTCTTTCTTCCTCATCTCTGCTCTGATTATTCTGTTTCTTTACTGGTGTTCCTGTTCCCTGTTGCCGCTGTCCACCCTTTCCAGCTGACTGCATCTGCACCAACATCAGCTTTTCTTTAAGTTTCTTTGCTTTTGAGTCTATTTCGTCGCTACAGTACCTTGCATACCTCAGAATCTCATCTAACGGTTTGTTCTGCCAACAAATCAAATGCTGTTGAATCATTAGGCTTATGTCTGGCCTTAATCCTAGAACGAACTTCGACACAAACTGTCCTATGTCTTTAGGATCCATGACATCCAACCCGCTATACTGTTTGAATGCTTTCAGCAATCTCTCGTAGAATTCGTGAACTGTCTCTTTAGGTTCCTGAGTTGTTCGATCTATCTTAACCCAGTCTATGTCTTGCACCGGTACTTTCTCTTTTAACCATGCAATTACTCTTTCGTACTTTTCCATGACTCTCTCTGATGGGCCGTTTGTCTGGGCATCTCTCGGAGGCTCACAAGTGGGCCATTCGATACTAAGTTTGCATGCCGTCCACAAATCTCCGGGTACTACGATATCGAACAGAGTGTTCAAATCGATCCACAGCACCTTAGAGATCTTCACGAACCTCTCTACCTGCTTGTACCACTCTACGGGGTTCTCTCTAAGCTTTGGGAAAGAATTAGTGAATGCCGCTAAATCCCCCCTACTCCAGGGCACATGAACGTAGTTTCCGTTCGCGATTTCTCGCAAAGGGAAAGCTTCCATTCGCATTAGGTCTCCATCCTGGGACTTCACAAGTGCACTCCTTCTGACAGATCCCCTCTTGGACCATTTTTCCTCCCATCTATCCAGATCTCTCCATATCCTGATACACATGATCAGTTCCCTTATGTGTACTCTTAGCCCAATCGTTCTACGCTCATCTAGATCTCGATCTGTGCAATTCAGCCTGTGGTTGGCCTGTAAGGCTTTAGTTCGTGACATGTCTATCATATACTTGTCTGCCAATTCAGATAATTTTTCATGAGCTGCCCTTGCTTTCCGAGTAACATCCTTAGATAAAAACAGTATTTCATCTGGTTCGTACAGCTCTAACCTTTCTATTGCCACTGTGCCATCAATTATCTCATCCAAGTCTGATTTTAAACTCATTACATCAATCCGTCTTGCTTTTATTTCAGCTCTCAGTACGTCAGTCCTAGGTTGTTCTCTTACAACCCTCTCACCTCCACTATGCGCCCTACGCCTAAGCACAGGTGAGTTATGAGGAGTTTTTCTTCCATCCCCTTTGTTCCCACCTCTCTAGATCCCAAGCCTTTCCATCTTCCCTTGGGGTGTGGTGGAACATTGCTCCATTCTCCATCACTACATTCCGTCTTTTCGGCTCGGTTTCTTCCGATACGATATAGGATCCTCTGTGCTGTTCTAAACCACTATAACTCGCTTGCTGTCTGGTGTCGCTCAACAACCGATAAGATCCTTCATGGCCCTCCATGCTCCCGCGATCTCGTTCGTGATCACCGGATGCATGGCGAGACGTTTCGCGACTTCCTATATTCTCATGACTTCGTTCGTGATCACCGGATGCATGGCGAGACCCTTCGCGGCTCTCCATGTTTCCGTGATTTCTTTTGTGATCACCGGAGGCATGTCGAGACGTTTCACGACTCTCCATGTTCCCGTGATTCCAATGTCGCGCATTTTCATCTGGGGCATGGTGAGTGCATCTGAAACTATTTCGGTATTCCTGCGTCCTTCGTTCTCCTTCACTAAAGGTGACGCGAGGCACCTCCCCACACCCTGTACTTCTGTCGTTGCACATTTGCATATTGCCGCTGGTAATATGGCAAGTATCTCCTCTACTTCCTTGACTCCCTCTCTCCCACTCTGGGCTGCTTTCGCCAGCTCCACAATGAGAGAGAATCCTGTTATCCTGATCACTCCATTCTGCTCCTGTTTCTAATTTCTTATTCTCAGTTTCTTCGGCAGTATCCCATTCTCTCAAATATTCCCTTAATTCCTTATAGGATTTCGGTTTCGGTCCCCTTAAATCCATCTGTCCTCTTAGGCCCCCCTGTTCTACCCAGGGACCCGTTGCAGAATCTAGTGGGGTACTTCGACTCATTGGTCCTGACAACTGCCTTTGGGAATTGATCGTATTATTCCTTCCCCCTGTCTCTGCCCTTTCTCTGTCCCATCGTGCCTGTTCCTCCTGCTGGACCCCTTCTGGGTTGTAGATTGACACTATAGGCCCTATGGTAACAGGTACTTGTAGAGCATCTGGCATTTGATACGACCTTGCATGCTGTGTTTCTGGTACCTTCTGGACCACGAATCTTCCCACTACTCTCTGTTCGGGACTAGATTGAGGTACTTCCTCACCTTTCTTGACATCCCACTCTGTTACTGGGATCGATTTATATTCCCCCCATCTAGCTCCGTCCCCTTGCTGTAATGCAGGACTATCGTCTTCTCTGTTGTACGGAGGTGGTCTATCTGTTAATAGTCTCTCTATTAGATCCTCATCTGGCTCGCTATCCTCATCTTCTTCTAGAGGTTTCTTTTCTCCCGTAGCTTCTAGCATTGTGAACAGTTTGTCTGCTTCTATCTTTTGCACCCTCCACTTTTTAGCTTCATCGTCCCATTTAGCATCCTGCACCGCTTTTACCGATCGCCTTACTCTTTCCTGGCGTCTCTTTAAGCTCTTTTCGTGTGCTGCTCTAAACCATGCACTAAGGGCTTCGAACTGTGTTGGCCTCGGTAGAGGTCTTGTTGCAAGCATTACCGCTTTCAGTTGGTTCAATACTTCTAGCTTAAACGTCCCGTATCTCGGAAACGTCAGTTCCTTATTCCCTTCTGTTAGCTTATTCCACTCAGAGATCCATAATATTGAGTGTAAGCCTACATTTACTGCCATATGATAAGCTGGTGTGCCTTCTGGTGGAGCTTCTTCTCCGGCATACAAGTTTCTTCTACCTCTCTTAAAGATCGCCCTTAAATTCTTAAAACACTTCATTTTCGATAATCTACTATTTTCCTCTTTCTCTTCCTTGTTTACGTCCCGATGACAAACCAACCAATCCCTACGCGGCTCTCGCTAATCGGCCTATCCCAGCGCGACTCTACGCTGACCGACCAATCTCAGCGCGGCTCTACGCTGATGTCACTCGTTCTGTCTGCAGCAGTTCCCCTCCGTTCTCAACTCGTCTCACGATCTTGCATGCGTTTTCATTCATACGCTGAAAAATGACTACTTCCGTCCAAGCGATCACTTTTCTCTGACTGTACGGCCACAGTCTAACTGTAATTGTCACCTCAACTGACGAAACGTCTGTCCTCTCTGACGGTCAGACACTTGCCTCTACTGATAGGTTACTTACACACAGTAAACGTACGACCAGCGTCCGTTACTCATACACTCACTCTTACGCTCCCCCTATCATCGGTCTGTCGGGCGATCAATGGTACCTCATGACCCCCTTTCAATGGTAGACAAATTACTCTGGGTGTTCGATACACCCGAACCACTTAAGCTCTCTTTGAACTTAAGATTTTATCCGGTTGCGCGCGCTCACAACCTTCCCTCAATCACACTACAGGCATTCAACTCCGCTTGACATTACAACACAGGTACAACATAAAATACCGCAATCTTACAACGCATGACCCTTATACTCACTCTCGACCGACTCTGCTGCTTTTCTCTCGACGCACCGTCAGCACCGTCTTCGGCAGGGATTCTTCTTCTGGTCGTCGATGACTAGGGACCTTGGGGTAAACTAGACCTGACCTAGGTTGTCTTCCTCAAGAAGAAAACCATCTTTCTCTGCTACCAACTGCTGGGAATGAGATTTTAATACCTTTTTTGATCAATTTGATAACTTATCTCATTCGTCAATTTTGGATCGGTTTTTTTCTGTCATTGAGTAAAAGACAAACCCCGCATAGGTTAGATAAACCCCATAAACTGACGCAACTCTGAAGAACCACTTACAACTGATAAGGGTTAAAAGATTTAATATAAAATTTTAAAAAGTTGCATATACAATCCTCTCAGGATAAGGTTCATCAAATATACAGGAACTAGAAGGAACATATATTCCCTAAAGAATCTCAGTCTATAAACGAATACAATTAAAGTCAGTTCGAGAATCAACAAATTAAAAGCATAGATATGATGTGGTTCCGTTGCGTCATCTAAAGAAAGAGAAAAATAATCAAGTTAATCTGTCCCTACTCTATACTAAGTGACATCCCTACTTCCCTAAAAAGGTGTCAGCAGTTTGACTTCCAAAGAAGTTCAAACTCTCTTAACCTCTAAAGGTAATTTCTATCGAGAAGCAGTACCCTCTCTGCCTACCCATCCGCTCTCTAAGGGTCCTCGGCCTACTGCTCTCTTGCGCTCTGATCTCTCTCTCTCTCTGACTTCTCAGGACATCTGCTCAAGTCATCTGCGCTCTGAGCTCTTCGCTATCTTCTCGCTGAACTTCTCCCCGGGGTGCTGTCCCTAAAATACACAATCACAGTATGGGTGGAACTCCCCTTCGACGCCCACCACGTACTTTCCCCATGATCTCATTCTTTGCTCTTTCCATGGCTTCATCTCTTCGCGTCGTCCGTTAAGTTGACCCTTCTCCTTAGACGCCATCTTCGTCTTCTTGCTGGTGACTTCATTCGACATTACATTTGACACTTTCGGAGCAAAGTCTATCACCTCAACAGACCTTTAGTTCTTTACAACTATGTGCATAACCTTTCTTGGTCCTGTGAATGGTCATTTCAAAACAAGACTCAAATTCCAAGCGTCTCTTATCACGTTTAGGCCATAAACTTCGTCCGGCATTGTCACCTTAAATCTAACAGGAACTAGACTCCTTGGCTCGCACGTTCACATCAAAGCTATTCACGACTCCTGTGAGCCCACTAAATTACATACAGCGGACTACACTCCTGCGAACCCTTGGTCAGCTAGGTTAAAATCACACATGACCTAACTGAGGAAATATAATTTTTGATCGAGTAGTGTTCCCCAGCGAGTACCCCACCGTCTCCATGTACTAGCTTGCAGTGCATGTTATTTCCCTCCTGTGCCAGCTACGAAGACGCAAATACATTTGCGTCCATCTTTAACTTGTCCTCTTTCAGATCCGCCATGAACGGATTGAATATTCAGTTCCTGTATATGTCGTGCCACCGTCTTTTTGTGGTACACTTTACACGTTTTTCAGCTCTGGCGAAGTAGGCCCGGAATATGCCATTGAGCCTTTTTCGAGTTCTCTCCTGCTTTCTGACTCCGAGGGCCTCAGCCCAGGCCACCTCTGTGCCAGTGGCCCCCACCTTACTTCCTTGCGCGGCTCCGGCGCATAGCCTAACCTCTGCCTGCCAAGACCGTCTTCAACCTTCGAATTATCTGCTCCACTCCTCGAAAACACATTCCTGTCTCGTAGTTCAAGTAAACATCCTCCCAGCTGCAGGAGCAGAGGGCCCGGTTCTTCTGTCTCCGTGCAAGTAATTCATAGACTCCGTTGCCATGGTAGGCCCATGCCCCCTCACCCCGCATGCCAACACGTAGACGCATACATGCAGACAGTATAGAGTAGTCTCTGCCCGAGAGACCTTCCTTCCAGACACTACTGTTCCTTAAACATACGATACCAGATACGATATTGGGATTAGGTTGATCTGACATCCCAGACTTATGTCTACACTTATGTCTACACTTGTAGTGCTAAATGTCAAGTCCTTTCACCCTCCAGTTACACGTCAGAGTCACGTCAATCCGCTGCGCGCGCATCCTTGCTATGAATTTCTGCTGACATTGCAAGATTCTCTTATGTATCCACCCATTTTGTGACCTCATGATTAATGACGTTTCTAGTACACGCCTTCATGCACGCCTATTATACCGCCTTTTTAATGACGTTTAATGACGTTTCCATGTTTTATCTCTCCTTTTCCAGCTGTTACGCCTACTGTTACGCCTACTACATGCTCATACATTGTAATGCATTGACTATATATATGTATTTCTGTAAACAATATGTTGTCTGTCTTCCCTTCCTGAACCCTGTGTGGTGATGGAATGGTTATGCCACCTTGGCTCGAGCCAATAACCCAATTCCTTTTACAGGAATAAAACCCTTTTGAGTTTACCTCAATATCCCGGATTTTGCCTCTTATTTTTCTGAGTTATTCTTATTGATTATTGATAGCAAATTAAGTATAGGTAATCGATTTTACCACAGTTTTGGCGCCCGAATAGGGACCCCTCCCCCACCCCACGCGCCGGCGGTGCGTTGCAGGCCTAGCCCCCTGCCACAGCCGGACGGACAACTACGCGTATCCGCAGGATTTCCTGTATCTCCCTCAGGCCAACGGAGGTGACTGAGGCTGCGATCGACACCCAGACGAGGCGGTGAGGAGTGCGGAGGATCCCAACCCGAGCCTAGCTGAGAGAGCAAGATCCGAGGTATACAGAGGCCCACCAGAGTCCGAAGTTTTCCGAAGTATCTGCGTCGAGTCCGAGTCCGAATCCAGTCCGCGTCGAGTCCAGTCCAGAGTTTCCGAGGCCTTCTGTTTCCGTGCTTCCTGGTGAGTACCGTTGCTAGGGACGCATCCTGACGTGCGCATTAGTTTGTGCCGGTCAAGACAGGTTCGGGTGCACGAGCCTGGTCTGCACTGTTTAGCAGTGTATCTGTACTGTATAGCAGTATATCTAGTCTGCACCTGTATCAAGGTGTATCTGTGCCGTTTAGCGGTACATCCTGTTACATGTCATTGTACTCAATTAATGTGGTTCGTTCTTGAAATGTTTTAATGTGTCATTCAAATGTCGTGGTATGAGTGAATGTTCGATTTTCATTGTTGTGCTTACACGTGTCTTATGTATAGTGTGTTCATATCTGATTAAGAATCAAGTAGCCAGATTTCAGAATGCCGTTGTTCTCCAAACTAAGACAAATAAAAACCCGCAAAGGGGTTCTAGAAGAAGCCGTTCCCATTCCACCTAGGGACACTCCGGGGTACTTTATGTACCATAAACACGGCTTAGATGCTGTTTTATTTCTCGACTTATGGGTAGACTACACTAAAGAACTGTCCGAGAATCAGAGATGGCCCGCTGCAGGGACATGGGATGCAGATTGCATCATGAGAGTAGAAGAAGCATTATGGAAAAAGAAAGCCAGACAGTCACAGAAAGATGCCATCGAGCTATGGCGTAAAGAGTCGCATAGACGCACAGAAAAAGCTCACAGACTAGAAGAAAAGAGTAAGGAAGAACCCGACAAGGTCCGAGAAGACGCATTAGTTGAGGAAGGTATTAGAGTAAAATTAGAACAAGTAGACAGACAGCGTAATACACTTATGAATGGCATGTTCCCCATCCTGTCAAAAGGCCTGCCTAAGGCCTCTCCAGAAATACCGAAGGACCTACCACCCCCATTGCTCCCGACTAAGACACACCCGAGGACAGCAAAGGACGTTTTCCTTTCTTCCTACTTAGATGATGCAGCTCCCACCTATGTTAATACCCCATTACCTGCCCCCTTGCCTGCGCCAGTGCCTGCGCCTAACGGTCTGAACCCTTATGCTCTTCCTCCCCCACAAGCTACTCCTCCCCAGAATCCTCCTCCTACTTCCCTTGATACAGATCCGACTAACCCTTTTGGAACCGGTGCCTCAGGAGGCGCGTCCGGAGGGGCTGGTTACCAGACTCCGCCACCAAACCATCGCCTGAGTCTTAGAGAAATAGCGCAACAGCGTACACCTAGAACAGATATTACATTTTATGGAGATCGCCTTGCAGATTGTAGATATGATCCTGTACCTGGTAAAAAGAATGATGTAGACATGTTATTTGCATCAGTACGTTTACGACGAGTCACGAACTTCCTAATGTCACTACCTGAAATGACAGAACATATGGATCGAATATATAAGTTTGTGCAGACAGGAGTAGGGCCTGAAAGCATTAAAGAGGCCATGGATCATCAGAAAGTGGATACTAAAGCCAAGCTATTACGGTTTCTTATAAACTGTTTTATTCGAGAAGCAGATAGGCCGGGTGCGAACCCGGAAGATTTGAAAGCACTCCACAAGTGGGGCCGACATATATCCGATGGACAGCATGACAAAGAAGCCAGTATAGATAACATGTACCGAAGAATCAGAACTTCAATTATTAAGATGCACGAGAAAAGACAGGCTGCACTAGAAGCAGATGCAGATAAACATGAATCCACAGAGGAGGAGCCAGAGGAAGAACCAGAGACACTAGCACAAGCACAGTTGCCAGTCAGAGAAATGGTCGCGTACGTAGGTAAAGGTAGACCGTTTAATAATTCGATGCGCCCAGTGCGCCCAGAATGTAAAAGAATATATCAAGAAACCATGTGTAATCCTAAAACACCCGAACACTTATTCCAAGCCACCGACCGAGTACTTCAAGAGCGCATGGGGTATCATGCACTTGACTCTATGGATGAACAAGAATTAGCCAGGTCAGCCGTGCAATGGGCTGACAACTCTGAGAAATATGGTGATGATGTGTTAGCGCATACGTTCCTGAACTTGACACCGAGTGAGCAGCGTTTAGCTGGTATGTACATGATACAGCATCTGCTCTTGTTATATAAAAGCCAGCATTCCGATCCAGGTCCCCTGCGTGATATACTAATAGAACTGGTCACGAACAGATGGAAAGGTCTTAGTACTGACCTGATTAAAGCAATTTTAGAACACCGCCACAAGTATAGTACATTCTTATGTCCACAGATTAACGCAGCACCTGTTATGGAACGAAAGACCATGTATTACATGGATAGACAGAATCCGTTGCGAGAAGTACACCCCGTACAGAACGCAGACCACACGCTTAGACGCGTGTTTGTGTATACTCCTGTAACTAAAATGGAATTATTGGAAATGAAGAAATTAGTACCCAGTCACGATAAAGACCCTGCAGGTTTTCACCGCGAAATAAAGGATATGTTATTAATGGGCGATTACACTTATCCCGACCTCATGAAAATACTGAAAGTGTTACTACCTCCAGGTATATACGAGAAACTCAGAGAAAAAGAGTGGGAGGTGGGTGAGGCAAAGATTGATTGGGCTGCAATACAAGATGAAGAGAATACCCGAGTGCCAGGCCTAGGGCTTGGAGACAAAGTTAAAGCATTACCAGGTTTATTAGTACAAGTGTTGCCACGTTTATTGAGCACGAAAAAGGAAGATTGGGGTGCAATTTCAGCATGCAAACAGAAACCTGATGAAGACACTAGTGATTTTTATACACGATTTGAGAAATGTTTTGGTATTAACAGTGGTCTGAAAGCAAGTAGCGAGTCATATCCACATCTTTTTGTAACGAAATTAGTTGAGAATTCCCTACCCCAGGTTAAGAATAGAGTACTGAAAGTAGAAAGCACTTGGCAAGCTAATACTCCTTCGCAAATGTTACAAATGTTACAGTATCACCAGAATAGACTTAGAGAAGAACAAGAACATGAACAGAGACGTATGAAAGATACGAAAATGAAAATGTTAGTTGCTCAGTCAGTTCCTGCTGATGGTCAGAAGAAGGGTGCGAACCAATCTAGTAATTCGTCAGTTCCCGTAAAAGGTGTATGTAATTATTGCAAGCAGCCAGGTCATTATATAAATGAGTGTGCCGTTTTGAAGCATAATATTGCCACGGGCAAGACTAAAGAGAGACCACGTCCTCCTAGACAAGATCAGACTTCACAACAAGTACCCCAGAATACACAGCAGATCGCACCCATGCCAGCTCCTTCACAGACAGTAGCGATACCTCAGCAACAGCCCATTGCTGCAACACAAACCACGACACAGCAAATGTATCAGTATGCACAGAACGATTACCCTGATTACCAACGATACACATGAGACAGCCTAGAGAGTGAATTCCGCTTGCCCCTTATTGAAGTTCCTGTAGATCAGAATGGTCCTTATGTACATAGTCAAGTTTTAGGGAAAGACAGAAAGTTTCTCATTGACACAGGGGCAAGCAGAACCACGATAAGTCACAGTGAAGTACCAGGGGCACCCCTCTCAGGCTCACAGAACGTGTCCCTCGGATTTTCAGGAAAACCGATTATCAACGAAGTATCACAACCCCTCCCTCTTGCAGTAGGTCCTCTGACACGGACTACAGACTTATTGCTCACGAAATCCTGTCCAGAAAATCTATTGGGCATTAAAACACTGAAAGCTCTAGGAGCCATTATTTGTTGTTCTCCCGAGGGAGTACGATTATTTTTGCGAGATTTCAAAGGCCATTATGTATTGAGAGACATGGATCCCCGATTACAGAACGTCCCTGCCCACCTGTGGGCGCAGGGCCCCACTGATGTAGGTTGCATGCACATTACCCCGTATCGAGTCACACTTAAAGCAGGAGTGGTATTACCACGAATTCGACAATACAAGTTACCTCCAGATGCTGTAGTGGCTTTACTGAGAATCATTGACGAGCTAATCGCACAAGGTGTGGTTGTGGAAACCGACTCTAATGTGTGTAATTCCCCTATCATTCCTGTTCTCAAACGTACTGACCAAAATTCCCCACCTGTTTATCGATTGGTTATTGATCTGCGCGAATTGAACAAATGCATTGTACCACAGTACCCTGTGGTCCCAGATATCTCCTCGTTACTGACAGCCATTGATTCCGAAGCAGCGTTCTTTACTGTAATCGATCTCAAGAATGCTTTCTTCAGTGTTCCCATTGATCCGGAAAGCCAATATTTGTTCGGATTCAGTTTAAATGGACGATCTTTTAAATTTGCCCGTGCACCTCAAGGATTCACAGAAAGCCCCAGCATCTATAGCCAAGCATTGAAAAAACAACTAGACAGTATCCACATGCCAGTTCACACTGCTCTGCTTCAGTATGTCGATGATCTGCTGATCACCGCTCGAAGCGAACCCGAATGTGAAAATGCATCTCTGATTGTTTTGAATTTCCTGGCTGACAAGGGACACAAGGTGTCTCCTTCGAAGCTACAATTCTGTGTTCAGCAAGTTGTGTACCTGGGTCACTTGCTGTCCAAAGTGGGGAGACAGCTCACACCTGATCGCATTCAGTTAATTGTAAACATGTCACCACCCAGAACACAAAAGGAGGTACGGGCCTTTATAGGCCTCACCTCATACTGTAGACAATGGATTCCCCAATATGCATTTCTAGCAAAGCCACTCATTCAGTTAACAACGCAGGAGGCAGCGACTTCGTCTGTCCTCCCTTGGACTCAGGAACATACACAAGCTTTTGAGGACTTAAAGAAAGCCTTATGTCAAGCACCTGTTTTAGCAACACCATGTTACAGTAAGCCTTTTACACTTTCTGTTACAGAACGTGAAGGTACTGCATTGTCAGTCCTCACCCAGGAACAAGCAGGTTCACATAAGCCTTGTGCTTATTTTTCCAGTACATTAGACCCAGTCGCACAAGCCCTTCCAGCATGTTTGAAATCAGTTGCAGCTACAGCTTTAGCAATCAGACAGAGTGATTCTATTGTATTAGGACATCCATTGACAGTACAGGTTCCACATTCTGTAGAAGTCCTCTTGAATCGAACTCAGACCCAACACCTAACCATAGCAAGACTGACAGGTTATGAATTGACATTGTTTCAGCCACACATCGAAATCAGACGCTGCAGCACATTGAATCCTGCCACGTTATTGCCAGTGAATGGAGTAGATCCATTGGCACATGATTGTATTGAAGTTATTACTATCACAACAAAACCCAGACAGGACTTGACAGATGTCCCGTTACCGGATCCAGACCTGACACTTTATGTGGATGGTTCATGTATGAGAACAAAGACAGGTGAATTAGTGGCAGCTTACGCCGTCACGACAGACACGGAAGTCATTGAAACCAATTGTATTGACACTTTGTCAGCCCAAGCAGCAGAGCTTATTGCTCTGACACAAGCATGTATACACGCTAGGAATAAGAGAGTTAACATATATACTGATTCACGATATGCATTCGGAGTCGTTCACGACTTTGGAGTCCTCTGGCGAGAGAGAGGTTACTTAACTTCTCACGGTGCCAACATCCAGCATGGTCCCCTCATTCAAGCTCTGTTAGATGCAATACATCTACCTACTGCAATCTCTATCATGAAATGCAAGGCACACACTAAGATTACTGATGTCATTTCCCAGGGTAACGACCTGGCAGACCGAACAGCAAAGCAAACTGCTCAGAACCGAACTCATGTAACTGATCAGACACAAATAGAGGTACCAGCACACTGCATGACAGTTAGGGATCCCGCACATGATGTGATCGACATACAGTCACATGCAACACCAGATGAAATTAAGGAATGGACTAGACTAGGAGGGGTCCAAACAGACCAGGGATGGATGACGAAGGGAAAATCTACATGGTTTCTCCCCGATTCTATGGTACAAGTCATCATTAATACAATACATAGTCCTGCACACCTTGGTGAGAAAGCGATGCTAGACAGTATTCAACACATATGGTCCAATAAAAACTTACGGGCAGCAGCCAAACAGAAAGTACGTACTTGCATGATTTGTGGTCAGTTCAATCCAGGTAAAAGCATCCCCGTAGAGCAAGGTGGATTCCAGCCTCCCGATCACCCTTTCGAAGTCCTCCAGATGGATTATATCCAGATGGAACGGTGTCGAGGATTCAAGTATGTTCTCGTAGTCGTGTGTGCTCTTTCCCGATGGATAGAGGCATACCCAGTTCCCGACTACACTGCTCCGACCACTGCCAAGCAGTTGGTTCGTGAATACTTCCCGCGGTATGGTTTGCCCCGTATCGTGTACTCAGATAATGGTCAGCCATTCTCATCCGAACTTGTGAAACACATTACACTTCTGTTAGGTTACCAGTGGAAGTTCCATTGTGTCCGGCATCCCGAGGCAGCAGGTCTCGTGGAGCGTCATAATCAAACATTGAAAATCCGACTTTCCAAGATCTGTAGAGATAAAGGTATAGACTGGATAGTTGCCTTGCCGGTCGCCCTCTTCTATATGAGGATGGTGGCCCATTCCCGTTCTGGACTATCCCCGTATGAGGTGGTCTTCGGTAGGCCACCGAATATGTGGGGGACGCCCATCCCGCGTAAAATAACTGATGTTGATTGTCTTATGCTGACAGATTACCTTGCCTCCTTGATGTCTGCACTACAATCTTGTCGTTCACAGATAGCTGCAGCCTTTCCCGACAATACTGAGACGAAGCCCCATGAAGTGGTGCCTGGCGATTTCGTATACGTGAGGAATTTTGATCGGAAGAGTCCACTGGAGCCCCGCTGGCAATCGCCGAAGTTGGTTTTGCTGACAACGAGGACCGCGGTTAAGATAGAGGGCAGGAAGGGATGGCTGCATTCCAGCCATATTAAAAAATACTTTGGACTTCCTTCGGACTTGGACACTAAGCCCTGCCCTCCTCCACAGACTGACACGAAACTCCCTTTGGTTGAGAAAACTGCTTCAGAAATTTACAGACAAAAGTTACGATCTAGCAAGTCAGACAGTTTAATTGTTTAAGTCCTCCCCTAGGTGAATCGGTTAAATTAGTTTCTGACATGTATCCCCTAGATCAAGATAGAGAGACAGATAGACAAAGACAACATAAGAAAAAGGCGTATTGCAAATCACTTCGTAGTCGCTGTATAGTGACACTACTTGTTATGTTTTTTCTATGTTTGCTGATTATCACTGCCGGTATTCTACTGCATATATATTACCCTATATTCAAGCGTGCTGCTTATAATGCTACTACTGAACATTCTTTTAGTGACTTACCGCCTCATGAATTATCATATAGACTTGCGCTGCGCAACAACACTTTCATTAGTATGTTACATCACTCCCATCAGGCTACCAATGCTACTAATTGTTGGATATGTGGTCGTCTCCCTCCTTACCAAGAAAACAAGGGTGTTTTGCCCCTTTTCCCGTACCCGTTCACTCACAATGGCACATGTGGTGCATGGTTTAAAATGCTCAATTCCCTAGTTTCTACTGCTGCTATTTATGAAGGTAACTGGGTTTGGGGTGACCTGAACTTAGTCCTGCTTAAGGTATGCTACCCTGACAAGGAGGGACTCCCCGTTGATACTGGAACTGATCTAGAAAACGAAGTATATGGATTAGGAAATTACACAGTCACTTTCATGATTTTATCTGTCGAATCCGAAGCTGCTCCTGTTCTACCTGCTATGGCAGTCTTGCCAGTTACTGGTGAACTATGTGTTCGCAAGAATGGTTCTGTACACGTAGGTCATAGTAAATGTACCACTGTAGTTGAATTTACTGATCATGGTAGATCCACGTTTAGGGCTCTACGTCATTCCTATTTTGTTTGTGGTCATACCGCATATGTCCGTTTGCCTTTAGACTGGGATGGCACTTGTTATATTGCATTCCTTCTGCCACCTGTTTTTCTAGCCCCTCCCGATTATCATAGAAACACCAATTTGGTTAAGCATAGATACAAGAGAGATCTCCCGCTTGTTAATTATAAAGAAACTACATGGGAACAATATACAGATTTTAATAAAGGTTTCTTCCCCTACCTAGGTACTGTTTCAAATAGTAAACTAATCCGTAGATTGACCAGAACCCTCGAAGCAGTGGTACTTGAGACCGCTTCAGCTCTAGGTAACTTAACGGAGGAGCAGTCCGCTATGCGGGTTGTTGTTCTTCAAAATCGTCTTGTTATTGACGTCATCTTGGCAGATAGGGGTGGAGCTTGTAAGGTCATCGGGTCAAGCTGCTGTATTTTCATCCCTAATAACGCGCCAACCGTGTACAAAGCTATTACACGTCTCCATAAGATTGCAAGTTTAATTCATCAGACTCCAGGCACCTGGACTTGGTCCGGTTGGTTCTGGACAACGTTGTCTGCCTGGGGGTGGAAGATCCTATCCCTCCTAGGTATTGGTTTTCTTGTAGTATTCAGTTGTTGCCTGTGTATCCAATGTGGACCGGCAATTTGCGGCCTGTGTGCCACTTCATGTGTTCCACGTTCAAGTACTCGTTCAAAGCGCCTAAAGAAAGAAGAGCAAATGATGTTAAGTGAACAAGTCGATCAATTAATGAGAATCGATGTTTCATGAAGGGTCCGTGGGGAACAAGGAGGGAATGAGGAAATATAATTTTTGATCGAGTAGTGTTCCCCAGCGAGTACCCCACCGTCTCCATGTACTAGCTTGCAGTGCATGTTATTTCCCTCCTGTGCCAGCTACGAAGACGCAAATACATTTGCGTCCATCTTTAACTTGTCCTCTTTCCTCTCTTTCCCCTCTTTCCTCTCTTTCCCCTCTTTCCCCTCTTTAACTTGTCCTCAACCTTCTAACATTCCCACAAGAAGCTTTCTACACAGTATAACCTTTAACACATATTTATATATAATCGCATTTAGTAAATCGTTTGCTTAAGTGAATACATTCTACATGTGAGGCAACATTTATTCTCTTGCTTACATCGTACTATACATGTTCTGCACATTTCTTCGTTTTACATTTCTTCTCTCGCCGTTTCTCCATTTAAAGTTACACACGTACATGAATTCTACTTTGCACGTTCTTCAGTTCCTAAGCATTTCTACACATTTCTACATTAGCCCACTACGTATACGGACCTTCTGAATCTAATGCATGTTCAAGAGTAAATACAGTTACATTTCCTATATTACCTTGATTACATCGGTTGATTATGTGATATAGGTGTTAACTTCACGTTACAGTATACATTTCATTCCTACGTTATACGATATGCTTGTAAATATGGCTCGGATATATGTTTTATTCAAATTGCGCTCTCTCAGATACTTCAAAAAAAGCATTAAGCAAAATTGGAATACGCAAGAGAAAACTGGTCAAATGAGCATCCAAGGGAGCCAATAGTTCATTTTTTTGTCCGAAGAAACTCCTATTGGCGAACCGAGACACAAATCCAGTGCAAATTTGTACGTGTACAACAGACAGCGGAACACAGGTTGAACACAACGATGCCACACTGGCCGAAAGAATAGGAAACAACGTTTGTTTAGCAAGCGTCATACCGAAGCACTGAACCATAGGTTCACAGCAAAACAGCACCAGTGTCAGTGATTGTTCCATTTCGTCGTCATAACTGGGACATCCATAGCTGGTTTGAAATAACACAAATGCAGTCGCTGCTGCCAGGAGAATCCGAATCGCAATGCATTCACGAAAGATTGCAATTTCAAAATGTGCAATGGTAGGAATTACACAGACCTGGGTCTCCAAGTAGCCCACACCACCAGAGATGAAGAAGTTAAAAAAAAAGACTTCCTTGCTATCACACATGTACAAGATATGAGGAACCAGCTCCCCTACATGCTGCGTCTAGTTGGTATCTTGGATGCAGAACCTTCAAATAGGAGATCAATCGTCTCTCTGGCATAAGTTAAGGCCATAACCGTTGGAAACAGCATTGTCTTAAGTGTCTTCAGAGCTGTCAAAGCTTGTTGAATGCCATAGTGTATACTTTCTAACATGTTGGGCAGTTGCAGAAATGAACAAGTGTACACCACGGCTCAATCATTTGAACTTGCACCACATAAATGATGGGAACTCGCTTACTACAGACAGCCTTGATCATGAGCCAGAACGTCAATGTCTTGCGATTGTAAAGTGAAACTCAAGACGTTTTATGCTGGTGTATGTGCAGGCACATAAACATTTCAGCCAATGCCTGACAAGCAAATACCTGTTGTATGTGATTACTTCAATGAGCACAAATAAAATATCCATTATTTCCTCCGTACTCTTCTTCTTCCTGCCTGGAGTCCGGCAGCAGGAAGCACCCGGTCTCCCCAAAACCAATCACAATGATGCAATGCAGGGTTGTGATTGGTCTGAACGCCATGGTTCGGTGCTCAGACGGGGAATGGGAGCCTGGGTGGAGAACATGCAAAGTTCACATGAATGTTTGGCCAGCTTTAGACGGCTAGACAAACATTCATGCGCACTTTGAGTAGGCAAACCACTCCTCCCCCTGGCCCCTTCTCTTGTCAGCAGAGCTACTCCGCCCGCACCAGGAAACGTAAAACTAAGATGATAATAACATTGACTATTATAATTTTCGATTTCCTTTAACTTCTTTTTGCAGAGCAGTTGGGCGACGCTCCACTGCCTTAGCAGAGGAGCCACCGCTGACCTGTACACATCCATTGTAACGTGCAACCTATGCCACAATGCATTTAGAGTACCCAGAAGATTTAAATGAACCATGGAAGTTCATAGTAGACATACCTTTTCGACATATGACACCAAGGCACTATTGAAAACGTCTATGACACCCTTTCATTTTTCACATATTACGCCGCCGTGGACACATAAGTACCATTCAAACCTGATCATCATAAAGCTGTTCAGACCAACAGAGTGAAGAAGGTAAGTGAGGCACTTACCTGCTCGTCTGGTGAGCCGTACATTTGACTGTAGTGGGGGAGGACCTCTTCAACCAGGGGTTCCAGCACTGGGGATTTTGTGAAAGGGGCGGGGCTGACAGGGTTGAGAGACCGGTTTTTCACATCACTCCATTCGGGACTCATTAGTGTCTACCATAGTGTGATGGCACACTTGTTCATTGCTGAGTGATATTCCAACATGGAACTTTTTATGAATCAATATGTGACCATAACAGTTTAGTTACTACAGTCATTGTAGATGTCTATTGTATTGAAATGTAAAACGCACAAAACAAAATCGTACCTTTCTCTCATCTTTGTACGAAATCCAGTACTTAAGGCACATGACGAAACAGTGCAAGGAACCAAAGGAGTCTTGGAGGTTACACTTCAGAGACTGAGAAGGCTAGATGTTCCTTCTCTGGAAAGGCCCTCAACATATGGAATGTCCTCTCCAAAGATCTACAATGTACCCCTTCCTACATCAGTTTAAAAAAGGCCTTAAAGTACACCTGGTCAACAAATATTGGGGTACTTAATCCCTCTCCTACTATACTTGTTCTACCCACCCCTCCTCCCTTAAACACCTGCCGCTCTCCCCCCTCAATCCCAACACTTCCCCATCCTGACCCCCCCTCCACCCTACCTACCTCTTCTACATCTTAACTTTCCCCCTACCTCTCCTTCTCACATACTTAATCCCTCCGGCCTTATTATGTCCACTGAACCTACCCTTATGCACCTTTTTACTGTTATTGTCTGTATTGCTCAATTAACTCTTTTAGTCTACCATGTATAATTGCTTCATTTTATATCAATTGTTCTGTTTCTTTACCTAAATAATTTTTATGCAAATGTAAAGCGCTCTGATACCCCCGGTTGGACCTAGCGCTATATAAAACTTCTTGAATAAATAAATAGTACTATGGCACATATGCACCTTTGTGGAAGAGCTAGAGTGTGAGTCCATAAACAGATTCCAATAGGGACCAGTCTCACCACCAGCATGTCAGCACTTGCTGGGCTGAGTACCAGGAGGACCCTGGCCAAATTAAGGTATGAGTGCAAGGATGTCACAACATGGATGTAGAGGGGATATAGCTTGTTAATCGTAGGAGCAATGCTGCAATGCTGAAACTGGCACTAACAAACCTCTGCATCATTTACCATACAAACTAGCTGTGTGTTGAACCACAGTTAAATTGGGAGTTATTGTGTGAAAATGGGTTACCATGTGACTCGTCGGTGTGGTTCCATTTTGAGTTTGTATGCTCCAGTCAACATACAAATGCACAGATGTCGATACCAGATGATTGTGATATGTGAAATCAACGTTAAAGGTGTCCCAATACCTAAATGTATGTGTTAAACTAGGACTTTTAGTGCTGAAAGGGTGTCTTACAAGTGTAGTCTTTCGCCTCAATTTCTGTCACACCAGTCACTGGGATCTATGTCAAGATAATTGTGTAATTGACACTTGTGAGAAAATTGTACAGTATGTAGAAGGTACTTAGTACTGTCCGGAACTATAACAGCACAGGGTAATATGGGACAAAAGAAAACATTTTGGTTTCGGATGGGTGGACTTAGCCCGGGGAGCGTGTTTTTAGGAGTAAATCGGGTCCTGCCTCTCTTCCTCTTTCTGGGAGTGGATATAGGATGGGTAGACCAAGATGATGAAGGATAGGGGATAGGGATGGAAAAAGCAGGCCTAGGCTGATGGAGGGGAGGGAGTTGTCCCACAGGGTAAAGTCCAAGGGAGAAGAAGAAATGGTTACAGGTAGAATTTGTGGGTAAATCCTAGATGGGGTCAATTTAGGAGGTAGAGGAAATTTAAGTACCTGCTGTTTATAAAGGTGTAGCATTTGTGATGATAGGTGGTGGTGTTGATGGTTGTATGTCTGCAGTTGTAGTGTCTTTGATGATGGGTGGTGATGTGGATGCCTGTATGTCTGCAAGTGTAGTGTGTGTGGTGATTGCTGGGGATGTTGATGGTTGTGTGCTGCAGGTGTGTGTTTGGGTGGGTGCACGCACAGGTGTGTTTGTGCTTGGGGCAGGCAGAGGTTTAGAATCTTGGGTTGGTGAAGGTTATTGGATTGAAGGCTGGGGTAGGTGTGTAGCTGCCATTAAAGAGGAGACCAGAGCTTGAACTGATCCTTGAAAGGCACTCATCCCACCCAGGTAGGCAGCCATCTGTGTACGTTGGCTACCCAGACCCTAGATGGCATTCAACAGTGCAGTCTGCCCAACAGAGATCTTTTTCAGGAACACAATAACCTCACCACCAAGGGCGGCTGGGGACACAGGGGTAGGAGTGCCTGTAGCAGAGGAGACTGCTCCCCTCTAAAGGGACGGGGCCTAGGCAACTGGTTGAGAGGCAGCAGGGCGTGTGGAGATGGTGGTGGGATGGCGGGCACTAATGACACTGCGCCAGGTTGGGTGGTGGCTGCCACCACCAAGAGAGAAGCCTTGGAGTTCGACTTGCTGGATGTAGTTGTCAGATCTGAATCATCCATGGCACACCCCTTGCCCTCTTGGCCACTGGGTCCATCAGTGACCTGACTGGAGCCACTTTGACCAGCTGCTTCCCCAAAATACTGGCCCATGTCTCATCCGCCTGGCTGTGTAGATGATGGAATGGAACAATAGCTATGTTAAAGTAAACATTGTAGACTCAAATGGTGCAAAGAATAGCATTTCGAGCAACTTGAAATGTTGACTTAATAACCACCTAATAGGTTTGACAGTAGTGATACAGATTTTGCAAGAGCGCATACATGTCTCTAACATGAGCTAGTCATTACTCCACACATGGTGGCATTCAACATGGTACCAAACAATTGAATTATTTAAGTTTTTGCTACTCCTTATCCATGTATATAGCAAGGTATGATTAGACCCTGTGTAAAATGGAACTTTTCACACATGATTGTGAAATTATGACACCAACTAACTTGACATTGCTTACTTCAGTCGTACACATCCCTCACAAGGACATGGTAGAAGCACGATATTTGCATAATAAGCTTTGCACTATGGACTAATGTGATCCTGCTATTTGATTCTCACAGCAATATGTCTGCTACATAATATTTTTTAGCAAACACAAAATGCTGTTGGAACTGTTTGTAATTAGTGGTGAAATTCCCCAGATGTTCATTGTGTATACACATTACCTTTCTGATTATAGGGTGGTCGCATACATATCTGATTTGACTGACATCTAGAGTAATTTGTTAACGAAGTGACTAACATGTTCAATTGACATACAAACACATACATCTATATTCCCCAACACCGCATACTTGTACACCTCCACTTTAAATCTGGGACTATTTCCCAACCATTTCCATATGTTACTTTTTGTTGAGACTGTAGATGGTAAGTGTACTGTTTTCAAGCAAATCCTTTGGCCTTGTGGAGCACGTTACACCTGTAGACCATTGGGAAGAGACATCATAGCAACACAAGCACCTCTGACATACCTATATACTAAAGAATTGCTCTCAACACACATACACATCTGAACACAACTTGTGTTGTTACCATTACATGCTACCTATATACAGGCAATAACATGTTTGCAATGTCAACTCAGCTGCATGGGACCTCCCTGTTTCAGATAGTCTCAATACACTCATGTTAATGAGTATGTGTGAGAAACCAAACCAATGTCCACAAATCCCTGGTTGTAATGAAAAGTCAGATGCAGTACTTGAACTCACATACACATCCTTGACACCTTTAAAGCCAACTTCATGTATGATCGACACAGATGCCATGCCATGAAGAGCCACATAGATTCAGTTGCATTCTGCAGTTTTGATGGTGGTACAACACAGATATGTAAGCAAAGCCTGACAACATAGGCATGTACTCTGTAATTTGAATTAGCATTGGTCACAATACAGATATATTCGTTTATTGGTGCCTGTGACTTTACAAATGTGCTTAGCTGATGACTAATTAGTCCAAGTCTTTACTCAACTGCCCATCAGGTTCAGGGTAGGCCACCACTAGAATAAGGGCCATGGGGGGGGAGTCCTTTGAAGTGGCTAGTACTTTCCCAGCTGGACTTGGGTGATCTTTCTGCTCCAATGTCTGAGGTCCTCCCACCTCTTCCGGCAGTGGAAGCTGCGCTGGCGAAAGACTCCCTGGGTCTGCACTTTACTGGCGATGGCTTTCCAAACGCTTTGCTTGATTTTGACGTTGATCTGGATAGATGAAAGATGATTAATTGACTGCACAGCAAGACATATGAATTTTGTGATACAGATCAATGCTTTTTGGACAACTAACAGGTGCAAGATGTACATTACTGTAGACCAGAGGTTATTTGAAATATTGAGGGCCATGTACACAGACATTAGGTTACATCACGGATATCTGCTGAAAATGCTTTGAAACATTTCGCCTGCTGCAGGGGACAGGCCAAATGGGCTGCAAAACAAAGGGCAGGGCTAACACACGGTCTCTGTAATTATTCAAGAGGGCACACTAGACACCTTTTGCAGTCTAATACAGGTGTGGTGAATCTGCCAGTCTTTACATTGTTTATGACAAGCCAGAACTATGACTCTGTACACGTAGTCCACAACATGTTTGTGACTACTGTGACATGTTTCAATGTGTTTGTCCAATACGGAAATTCTGCCATGTGTAGTGACTTGTACTCACATAGTCCAACATGGTGTGCATCTGTGTAACTTTGAGAGTGATACAGATCTGAAACATAGTGCTTGTGTGCAATGTCTAAACTACTAAGGTTCACCATTTAGGGTAGAAAAGCACTGTGACAGGAAACACATTGACAAACCATTCATAATCTGGAGTATTATGACCATGTCACACACATGTCACACACATGTGGATGCTTTGTATGATGTGACACCTCAACATGTAGCCAGTGTAGTTTGCGAATTGTAGCTCTGGCCGAGCATCTGCGAGGAAGGCCGACTAAGGCTCTAGCCGCAGAGTTTTGCACGCGTTGCAGTCGTGCTATCTCTCCTTTGTTGGCGCCTAGGAGGAGTACATTGGCGTAGTCCAAGCGCGAGAGGATAGTTGCTTGAATGATAAGCTGGCGGACCTTAGCGTCAAAGAAGCCAAGTATGTGGCTGAGACTCCTCAACAGGCCGACACAGGTGCCAGCGACTTTTTTGGTGTGGGTCTGATAGTTGAGTGAGGTATCCATCCACACTCCTAGATTTTTAACTAAGGATGTGGGAGGTGGGGTGGTGCCTAAGGAAGACGGCCACCAGTGCTCATTCCAATGGCTGGTGTTTTTACCAAGGAGTAGCACTTCTGTTTTTCGAGCATTAAGCTGTAAACAGTTGTCCGTCATCCATTGGGCTACTGCGGAAAGACCGTTTTTAAATCTAGAGGCCAGGATGGAAGGGCCTTCCGTAATGTGATGGCCAGCTGTGTGTCTTCAGCGTACGACACCAGCGTCAGGCCCCACTCTTTGGCCACTGCCGCAAGAGGTTGCACATAAAGATTAAAGAGGGATGGGCTCAACGCAGAGCTCTGCGGAACTCCCTGTGCAATGGGATGAGGTTTAGATAGGAAGGGGGGTGCTGAGACCCGGAAGGATCTGTCCTTGAGGAAAGATCGGAACCACTTTAAAGCAAGGCCAGATACTCCGAATGTCTCCAGACAATTAAGAAGGATGTCGTGGGATACCGTATCAAAGGCTGCGCTGAGGTCGAGAAGAATCAGCGCAGCACTTTGACCGGCATCTAAGATCGTCCGGAGGTACTCGGTAGTGGCCAGGAGAGCAGACTCCGTGCTATGACCCGGTCTGAACCCATTTTGAGATGGGTCCAGGATGTTATTTTGGACCATGTGTTGGGACAGGATGCTGTTAGCATGGGCTTCTGCGAGTTTGGACAGCCATGAAAGGAGA
Source organism: Lissotriton vulgaris (assembly GCF_964263255.1). Taxonomy (NCBI): domain Eukaryota; kingdom Metazoa; phylum Chordata; class Amphibia; order Caudata; family Salamandridae; genus Lissotriton; species Lissotriton vulgaris. Next base: position 109,624 of record NW_028242621.1, read on the forward strand.
GAGATTGGTCGGAAATTTTCCGGTTTAGATGGATCTAGGGTGGGTTTCTTGATGATAGGTGAAACCCACGCTTGCTTCCAGGCAGATGGTACACTAGCTGAGGAGAAGGAGAGATTCGGGATAGAGGCCAGGGAAGGTAGAAAAAAGTTAAGTGACTCCAAAAATTGAACCGGGCGCATGGGGTCTGACGGGGAGCCAGTTTTGACTTTTCGGCATAATTTGTTGAGATTGTCAAAAGAAATTTCTGGGATGTGTGTCAAGATAATATAGTTATGGGGGGATTAGTGACTTTAGTGAGACTGGGGGAGTGCTGAGGGAAGGATCTGTAGATCTTTTGTACTTTGTCCACAAAGAACGTGGCGAGATCCTCGCATTGTTGCACAGAGGAGATGCTGGGGGAGGGAGATTTGCAGCTCTGTAGTTCTTGAACAAGTTTAAAGACTTCTTTGGCAGGGGTAGGGCTCGAGTTGATTTTATCTGCATAGAAGGCGGTTCGTGTGGCGCGGATGGCTTTGTGGTACATTTTTTGTTTCAATAGATAATTGTTTTTATCTTCATTGTTGTATTCCCTTCTCCATAGACGCTCAGCTCTTTTACAGTCTTTGCGCATGGCTTTGAGGGTGTCGTTGTACCATGGATTGGACGTGAGCTGCGCCCTTTCGTCCATTTCGCTGGGATAAGAGCGTCTAATCCTCCCGTAATCCAATCATGGAACGTGCTATAGGTTATGTTGATGTCTAGATTAGTCTCATGATGGAATTCCCCAAGGGTGGTATGGAGATCACTGATGGATAGTTTGTGCCATGGTCTTTTTAGACGGCGGGTAGGTGCGATTTTGTGCACTGTTTTATTGACTAAAATAGTCAGTTTAATGAGGTAGTGGTCTGTCCATCCCATCGGTAGGGGTACCTCTGTCTTAACCTCCTCGATGTTTGTAAATACTGGGTCTAGGGTGTGACCAGCTAGATGCGTTGAGGTTTGAATAAGGGAGTTAAGTTGCAGGGCGGAGAAGTCAGCAAGAAGAATTTTGATGGTAGAGTCGTTAAGCAGGTCAAAGTGAAGATTGAGGTCGCCTAGTATGGTGAAGTTTGCAGTTTTAGTCACTAGAGAGTTTGCTGTCTCAAGAAGAGCTTCGATGAAGTTTGAGGCAGGTCCAGGTGGGCGATAGATGTAGAGGCCCGACATGGTGAAGTTAGGATTTATAGTAATTTTGAAGTGAGCACATTCACAGTCGGAAAGTTCTTCCTTGGTGAATAAGCATGAAAATAGTTTTTGTAGATTACAGCAATGCCTCCGCCTCTCCCATCTCTATTTAGGGTCGACATAATGTAGTCGTCTGGAAGCGTGAGGTTAGGTATGACTGAAATGCCATCCCGTAACCAGGTTTCACAGAGGAAGAGGATGTCAGGGTTTTCATCCAGTATGAGGGTGTTAACCTCAAGGTGATGTTTGATGAGTGACCTGACCTTGAGATGGAGGATCGTAATGGGGGTGGTTTTGGGTAAGTCTTGTAATTGTCGAATGTGGAGGGGGTTGGCTGTAGTAAAATGACAGATTTTACATTGAAGGCACGTGTGACCAAGCGTACCTGTTGTGTGGGCACAAGTCCGTCCAGAGTTCCAGGCAAGTAGTTGTTCCCTATCGTAGTGAAGGGGTGCTGATGGAGTCCGACCAGGGGGACTGGCGAGAGGCGATGACTTGGCGATGACGGGCGAAGACGGGCTTGCCTTAGGCGTGCCCACTGCGCCCGTCCACTGCGCGTCCGGTGAATGCACATGTTTTAATAGGAGAAATAGGGGCGGGGGGCGTATCCTCAAACCAATAGGCGGAAATGATCTGCTCCTCTTGTGAACCAAAGAGCTGACCTTTCTTTGGTAGTACTTCTCCAACAAGGATCTCCAGCCCTTCATTTGTGAAGGCAGAAGCCCTTGCACCGGTTTGGCCTGCACTGGTTGCTCCCAGAGGTAACACACAGCAACTGAATATGAGAAGTGGTTAATGGCAGCAGTATTTGTAGGCAAGTCAGTGATTTTTCAGAATGTGGCGTGCCTGTACGGCGCATAAGAGTACATAAGCCATTGGTCAACCGTGATCATGTTTACACAACGTTAGCTTTGACCTCCGGCGGTGTACGCCTCTATTATTACATTTGTGCTAGGTCAGACAACCGCTATGTCAGCGGTCGAGTGTGATGTGTTTGTAGTGGCATCAGAACTCTTTGTTACTGGGATTTACAAAATTGTGTATACACCACTACATTTGGCTGTTGAAGGCTTAGTAATTTATATGTCCATAATCCCAGTTTAAATGCTGTACATAATAATCATTGTGGAAAACATAGATGCACATAATAGATAGCAAAACCTTGTGACGTGTGATGGTGTACCAGTTTACACATGTCTGTCAACCCTTCCCTTCCCTTTTTGTCATGTCAGCAAATTTCACAGGATGTTGTGCATAATCAAGGTGTGGATAATGTGAATTGTGACCTTGTAGAGGAGTGATTGAGAAAGCATGCTGACCGTGATAACGTCACAGTACCTGGTTTCCGGCATGTAGAAAATGTCACTGACACATGACTAAGGCATTCCATGTTAAAATATGTTGATGTTGCTAACAGAGTCCAATGATGATGTTCCACTACTTTCTCACTCAGGTACTCTGGATGATGGGGAGGATGGCATCCTCCACAGTTCCCCCCATTCCCTGACCTACAGACCATGTATGAGAGGCACATTATCCAGAAATACCACTTGAATCGACGGACCATCCTGGATCTGACTAGTCAGTTAGAGCATGACATCCGACCTGAGCTAAACAATCCCCACAGTATCAGCCCTCTCATAAAAGTTTTGTCTGTTTTGCACTTTTTTGCCACTGGCTCATTTCAATGTATCTGTTTTGCACTTTTTGGCCACTGGCTCATTTCAATTTAATGTTGCCATTTCAGGTGGGATGTTGCTTAGCGATGTTCAGTCTCCTCCTGACAGAGGTGCTTGCAGCATTGTTGAAAGACGTGAGACGCTACATCCAGTTCCATAGCCGTGAGGATTTGGCCCCAGTGAAAGCAGCTTCCTATGGCCTTGGTCACATCCCTCATGTAATTGGATCCATTGATTGTACACACATTCGCAAAATGGCACCATATGACTGTAAGCAAGTTTACAGGAACTGGAAACACTACCACTCCATCAATGTGCAAATTGTCTGTTTAGCAGATCTGTAAATTTCCAACATTTGTGCCCAGTTTCCTGGTTCTGCCCATGATAGCTTCATCCTGCAGAACAGTAACACAAGACGGCTGATGTCACAATTCTAACCATAGAGGGCCTGGCTTGTGGGTATGTCTGGTGTATGGTAGCTAAATTAAGTTAATTTCTTCTATATAATTCACATTTAGGAGACTCAGTATATCCCAACCGGCCAATCTCCGAAATCCCACAACACCAGGTGAACAATGCTTCAGTGCAGCACAAGGAAGGACAAGGCAGCCAGCAGAGTGGAATTTGGAGCTCCTGAAAGCCAGATTCCGCTGCCTGGACAAGACTGGTGGAGCCCGCCAATACTCACCCGGAAAGGTATGCCATATCAACGCGGCCTGCTGCATAATCTACAACATTACCCTGAGATAGGAAATACCGCATATCAGAGGATGGAGATCCTGGGAACCCAGCTGCTGGGCACTGGGAAATGTTAAGGGATGACGATAGTGGTGATTGCTTATGCTGCAACTTCTCTAGCGCTAATTTAAAAAAAAGCTTTTAAATTCACTGGGCACTGGTGTGAAAGAGAGTGGGTCGCTGCACTCGCGCTGCTCATTTCATTTAGCAGTGTTCACTGGAGGACTGGCTGTGTTTGGCATTCTGTTTGCTGAGGCATTAGGGAAGCAAGCAGGCTGTTACTTCAACCAATCACAGAGTACTGGACTCGTCCCTCCCTCCCGCCTCGTTCTGACGCCAGTGGCTAGCGCCGTTTGAGCAGAGGGCGTGGAGGGTCCGAGCCAGCTACTTCCTGCTTTCCATCTGCAGCGCTCTAGCTGTTGGACGCAGGGCGGGATAAAAGGCACCAGATCTCGCAGTTCCGCGTGGTAAGTGGGCAGTGGCAGTGTCCCTCACCGCTTTTAACCGCGCTACCGGCGTATGAGTGATTAAAACTTATATGCTGCTTATGCTGCAACTTCTCTAGCGCTAATTTTAAAAAAAGCTTTTAAATTCACTGGGCACTGGTGTGAAAGAGAGTGGGTCGCTGCACTCGCGCTGCTCATTTCATTTAGCAGTGTTCACTGGAGGACTGGCTGTGTTTGGCATTCTGTTTGCTGAGGCATTAGGGAAGCAAGCAGGCTGTTACTTCAACCAATCACAGAGTACTGGACTCGTCCCTCCCTCCCGCCTCGTTCTGACGCCGGTGGCTAGCGCCGTTTGAGCAGAGGGCGTGGAGGGTCCGAGCCAGCTACTTCCTGCTTTCCATCTGCAGCGCTCTAGCTGTTGGACGCAGGGGGGGATAAAAGGCACCAGATCCCGCAGTTCCGCGTGGTAAGTGGGCAGTGGCAGTGTCCCTCACCGCTTTTAACCGCGCTACCGGCGTATGAGTGATTAAAACTTATATGCTGCTTATGCTGCAACTTCTCTAGCGCTAATTTTAAAAAAAGCTTTTAAATTCACTGGGCACTGGTGTGAAAGAGAGTGGGTCGCTGCACTCGCGCTGCTCATTTCATTTAGCAGTGTTCACTGGAGGACTGGCTGTGTTTGGCATTCTGTTTGCTGAGGCATTAGGGAAGCAAGCAGGCTGTTACTTCAACCAATCACAGAGTACTGGACTCGTCCCTCCCTCCCGCCTCGTTCTGACGCCGGTGGCTAGCGCCGTTTGAGCAGAGGGCGTGGAGGGTCCGAGCCAGCTACTTCCTGCTTTCCATCTGCAGCGCTCTAGCTGTTGGACGCAGGGGGGGATAAAAGGCGGATGTGCCCTAGGCAGCGCAGCGGGCGCGACGATGGCGCGCCGAAGTTGCGCCTAAGTTAAGCCCGTCTGCGCCCGTCCGCGGCCGGGCGCGGGCTAGGGCCATCCCCCCTGGCCTCTTACCGAGGCTTGCAACCTGGAGCCGTGAGGATCTGCTGGCCCTTCGGGGCCTTCAATCCGAGACATGCCTGCATAAAATGAAGGCGGAAAATACTCTAGGCTGTGACCATTGCAATTTTATCTTCAATCAGGGCACTAAGACATCTAGGGGCCCTCAGGCCTTGGTGTGTGGTCTGCTAAATGTCCGATCATTGCGAAAACATTGTCTGGATTTGCATGATCTCCTTACTAATAAACATTGGGACTTGGTTTTTATCACGGAAACGTGGTTAGACCAATACTCCACGCCCGAGGTCCTTGACGCTATCCCAGAGGGCTACGCCCTGGTGAGGTTAGACCGGGAAACTGGGAGAGGCGGCGGGATAGCTATTGTGGCCAGACACGGCCTTCACTGCCACTTAGAACAGGCGAAGATCGTGGATGGTGAGGTTGGGGAATTTTCTATCTCTGTCAACGGGAGTTGCACTCTGAAGGGCCTTCTGATCTACAGGCCACCGGGCACTGCTGCTCGTTTCAGTGAGAGCCTTCTCGAAGTTATTACTGAGGCAGCACTGCGAGTGGAGAACTATTTGGTACTGGGGGATCTCAATCTCCATCTTGATGATCCCACTGACAGAGCAGCTAGGGAATTTCAACAAAGCATGGAAGCTCTACACTTTGTGCAGAAAGTTCTTCAGCCCACTCATCAACTAGGCCATACCCTGGATCCGGTTTTTGCGAATTGGGAACAGGTTGTTGTCTCCGACCCTATTCCCATTCCCTGGACAGATCACCACCTGGTACCCTTTCAGATCCAGATTCAGGGAGCTCGACCGGTGATACCATCGGCCTCCAGGCACCATAGTCGACGCTGGTCTAACTTCTCCCAAATTAAATTTAATCAGGCCCTTATGGATAAAGGTCGTTTAGGGGGAGTGGGAGTGGAAGCCTTAAACACCAACTTGGACCTGCTCATTACGGAGTCCTTGGATCAAGTGGCCCCATTGGGCATATCAAGAAGGGGTGGTCGGTTGCAGGGTACGGCACCATGGTATGATGAGGAGGTACGGGCAGCCAAAGTGGTGTGTAAACGTGCAGAGCGACTATGGAGAAAGACCCTTACGGTGCTTGCGAAAACCGAATACAACGCTATTCGGCGAACCTACCATAGATTGATTAGGAAGGCCAAGACGACATACTTTGGCACCAGGATCTTGGAAGCTGAAAATTCCACTAAAGAACTGTTCCTAATCTATAAAACACTATCGGTAGGGAAACCTGTAGCAGTGCCGGAAGAACTCTGCACGGTGGAGGGTTGCGACCGAATAGCAGAATATTTTGCCAATAAGGTAGCAACAATCTACACCTCCTTCCCACACCAGATGGCTGCAATCCCGAGGTTTGGGACAACTACCAAGGGACTGGGGAAACAACGGCTGTCTAGCTTCACTACCCCCCCGACGGAGGAGCTTATCCGCATTTGCGGATCAATACGATCTGGCTCACCTAGGGACCCCACTACTCCCAGACGGCTGTTGGGAAGTCTGGATGTTCTCGAACCACACATCCGCCTTCTGCTCAACACCTCTTACGAGACGCAGACTGTCCCTGCTGCATGGAAACAAGCGATTGTTCTCCCGCTGCAAAAAAAAGCCAATATTAGCTTTGATAAATTTGAGAACCTACGTCCCATCTCTCTCCTGCCTTATATGGCTAAAATTGCGGAAAAGATTGTTAATCTCCAGCTGATGAAGTACGTGGATGATGCCTGTTTGCTCCACGACTCTCAGTTTGGCTTCCGCCCCCGTCATTCGACGGAGTCAGCTCTTCTAATGGCGGTGGAAGCCTTGCGTCAGGGTGCGGATGAAGGCCAAACCATGGCTTTAATCCTGCTAGACCTCAGCGCTGCATTTGACACTGTAGCACACTCCATTCTGCTACAGTGTCTGGAGGAAGGGGGTATCTCAGGTGCAGCGCTGGGTTGGCTTGGATCTTTTCTATCTGACAGACGCTTTCAGGTCCATCTGGGCGATTGCTACTCTAGAGAGATCGGGTTGGGCCAGGGAGTGCCTCAGGGCTCCTCCCTGAGCCCCACCTTGTTTAATCTCTATGTTGCCCCTTTGGCGGGAATAGTGGAGAAATACGGGCTGCGTGTTGTGTCCTATGCCGACGACACGCAGCTGGCCATCTCCCTCTCACGTACCCCGGATCTTGCGGCGGACAACTTCAGGAACTGCATGAAAGATCTTGCAGCCTGGATGTCCGCCAACTGTTTAAAGTTAAACGGTAGCAAGACCGAGGTACTGATTGTGGGTGGGACTCCGGATGCCTGGTCGTCGGCATGGTGGCCTTCTTGCTTGGGCGAGGCGCCAGCTCCTTGCCAGGAGGCAAGGAACTTAGGGGTCTGGCTGGACTCTGGCCTGACCTTTGATACTCATGTGGGCCGTGTGGCTGGGGTATGCGTCGGCGTCCTGAGGACCTTAAAAAAGGTGTTAGATCTTCTCCCCCTTGCGGCCCGCAGAACATTGGTGCATGCCCTGGTGACTTCCCGCCTCGATTATGGCAACCTATTATATCTGGGTGCCTCCAGCAGGGCCATCGGGTGACTTCAGGTGCTGCAAAATGCGGCTGCCCGTTTGGTGTTGAGGCTCCCCAGGAGATCCCCTTCCAAACCCGCGCTCCACGCACTTCACTGGCTTCCAGTTGCCAGTCGGGTTGAATTTAAAACTCTCTCCACATGCCATCGTATTGTGAATGGCAAGGCTCCTGCGTTGCTCAGGAACTTGGTGACCGTGTATGAACCCACACGTAGCCTTCGATCCTCCTGCACAGGGCTCTTAACGATACCAAGAGTAAGGAAAGCCCGCATGGGGGGTAGATCTTTTAGGCATCTTGCGGCCAAACACTGGAATGCTCTTCCTTCAAGCCTGCGTTTGGAGCCATCAGAATTGATTTTCAGAAAAAAACTCAAGACCATTTTGTTTAGCAGGTAGTCGGCGGGGAGGGTGGGTGGAACCTCAGCTTCTCACTTATCACAGCGCGGGGACACGCCGGTGGGCGTACTTCCAAGCGCTTTATAAATGTCCAAAATGAAAAATGAAATGAAATGATGATGGGGCAGATGTGCATCACGAAATCACCCGCAACTACTACTGACGGTAAGTGTAGTTTGAGATGTGGTGTTCACAATAACACTAGGTCCTGCGAGGGTGTTGTACAGATCCTTGAATTGTTTCGAGTTAAGCAGACCATGTTTAGCCTAGGAAAAAGTGCTGTATACTGATGTTTCGTCAGTGGCTAAGGGGTGTAAAATTTAATAAAATATCTACTTGTCCATGGGACAGGTTGCTTCATAAATCTACTTGTCCTGTAACAAAATCCGCTTGTCCATTTTCTGTCATGTAATGCTGCGACAGATTATGACAGCAATCTCGTTATAAAAGAGCTCTGATATAGCCTCTCCGATTATGCCAGGACTCATACCATAGTAAGGTTTGAATACTAGCCATTCCCATATGTTGCCACATTTCTGCAGATCTAAATTCCGGAGCTGAAGGTAGTGGTAAGCAATCGTTCCAGGGTTGTTAAGCCCTTTTGAGTCTGTGCAAACCTACTAACTTGCATGTTTTAAGGGTTTTCACCAGCTCTTTTCTAATCTTTTCCCATACTGAGAAGGGTTGAAACTTTACTCCTGACAATGGCAGATGTGAAACTTCTTTAGGGCTGGGCAAAAAAGTGGAGGAAAAGTGAACTTTCAAACACTCAGATTTTTGCATGAGCAAATCTACACAAGCATATTTGATCATGCTAAAATACAGTCACAAATATTCTCTACGAGTACTATTTCTAGGCCTACTTCTGTTTTAATAATGATACCGTGGCCGAAACACCTGCGTGTGCAGAGGCAAGCCCTTCATGTGCTGCTAAGATTAGTCCTAACCTATGTTCCATGTTTGGAATTGCCCTATCCCCCACTCCAGGAATTCGAGCAAAATAAACATTATTCGTATCTATATCTATACTAATATAATAAAGAAAGAGCCCAAACCTTTGAAGCGGGTAATCTCAGGAACTACAGCACCAATCACAACACCCAATACAGCGTTGGAAAGGGCAGTTGCAGCAGAAGGACATAGGCTATGCAGACGCCCACCATATACATTTAAAAGGTAAAAGAACCGTGCCAGCAAAGTAGTCCCTTGTGGGCGTGTCTGCGTTGTGCTGTGGGCGTGTGCTGGAGGCGTGACAAACGCTGGGGGAGTGTGGTACGTTCCGCCTTTTATGCCATGTCTCATATTGTGTGCTGTGGGCATGTGCTGGGGGCGTGGGCGTGTGCAGGGTGCAGGATTACGGAAAAAAAAGCGAGCGTTGTGCCCAATATTTCATTGCTTTTTCTTCCCAGGTTCTGTACATTCCAGCTCTGGGTGTCCACCCTGCTCCCTTTAAATACCCCTGCACCCCATACTCATAACCCACCGTTACACCTTAAAATACCCCAACACCCTTAAACATTAACCCATCTTAACGCTATAAATATACCCTGTACCCCAAAACCCAAACCTATCCCATAACAATAAAAATACCCCTGTACCCCAAAACTAGCCCTGAACCCTATAAATACCCCTGTACCTCAAAACCCAAACGTACCCCTGAACCCTAAAAATACCCCTGAACCCTAAAATACCCCTGTACCCCAAACCCTTAAAATACCCCTGTACCCCAAAACCCCAAACTACTGCTGAACCCTAAAAATACCCCTGTACCCCAAAACCCAAACCTAGCCCTGAACCATAAAAATACCCCTGTACCCCAAAACCCAAACCTACCCCTGAACCCTAAAAATACACCTATACTCCAAAACCCATACCTATCCCAAAACCCTAAAACTACCCCTGTACCCCATAACCCAAAACTATATCTGAACACTTAAAATACCCAAACACCCCAAAACATATACCTCAGTACCCCAAAACATATACCCCTATACCCATACTTACCTTATCCAAACATTTTAAAAAAAACATGCTTTTACCATTCATGCATTTACAACGAATTTCGTTGTAAATGTATGCGTGGTAAAAGCATATAAAATGTAATGCAATGCGTTATAATGGCATTGGGGAGTCATGGTACTTTTGTAATGAAAGTATGCGGGGTGATGGTATGCGGAAAGAAAGTTGCGGAGTAATGGGTGTTTACCCTCCCCCGGTAAGTACATTGGTGGCACGGCGGCCCACATCTCCAGCAACATACTCATATTTTTTCACCACCGATTTGAAAAATGCACAGGTCTCTCTCATTGATGGCCAGCACCGACATACACTTTCTAGACACACCTCCCGCCACAAGTTCTAGAATTGCGAACTTTAGAGCTGGAGAGCTACGTTTGAATCTCGGCATCAGCTCAACATCCTGTGATTCCAGGCAAATCGCTTTGTCTCCCTGTGCCTACCACAAATGAATGTGTTCTTCTGTAATGTAAATTGTGCTCATGCCATGTTGTCGAGTTCGCGCTATATAATATTGCAAGGAAAAATAAAGTAGGGAAACTCGAGTTCACACACTACTGAACGCGCACTCTTAAGTGCATCAGCAGTGCACTGTGAATCGGATCGTTTCACAGGCCTGCCACAGATAAGAAATGCAATCAAAACGAAATCCTACAAAACAATATACTAATGGCCGGCAGCAATTCATACACGGACAACGTCGGGACGGGCTGCTAGTCAGTTATATATGAGTACTTTACTGGAAAGCCTTTCGGGAGTGTCTTACCACTGTCCTTTACTGAAGCAGTGACAGATTGCTTTATCTCGCTGTCTATTTTTGTTTTTGACCGAGTGATTGCCGCTACGGAAGCCGTTTGCACAGCTGCCTTCGTGGCCTCGTCAGCCAATGAATTCCCTGCAACGTGAATACCATCACGCTGATGACTCAGTGTGTGAATCATGTGAGTCTTTTGTAGTTCTTTTTGCAAAATAACTACTTGTTCCCAAAGCATTTTATGCTTAATTGTGCCACCTTTTGCATCTTTGAACCCAGTTCTGTAGATATTCATTGTAAGACTGGACGCAATAATACGAATCGCACACTATTAGTGTGGGGAATTCGCGATCGGTATTTTCAAGCGTTATCTTGAAAGCCTGTAGTTCAGCTCGCTGTGCTGTACAGTCTCCTAGTTATTGAGTTTTAGTGACCATAGGTCTAAATTTGCCTTCCCGCCAGCGACCTTTAACAATCGCACACGCAGCACTATAGGCTTGTTTACCCCCAGTTGCGGGATGTGCTGATTCGTCTGTATAGATTATACAGCCATAATGTTCTAGAGGCAGAATTTCGGGCAGCAAAGGACATCCGTATTCATATCGTAGGAATTCTTGTGTCTTCAAGTACGGGTCAAAGATGTATTCAACGTCTGTTGCAGCAAGAGAATTAACCCATTGTATCCATCTTGGATGTAAAGCCTTAGCATTTGGAATGCTTGTCACTGCTTCTAAAGCAGGTACAGGTGTAATGATCATTATGCGTTTACCCTGAGCTAGGGCTCTCTCCTTAGCTACTGCCATTTGAACACCTGTCAGAATTTTCTCTGTAGAAGTGAATTTTACTTCAGCTTGTGTGTACAAGTGTGATTTGTAAGCTATTGGTACCTTTTCTCCTTCATTAAAGGTTAGGTACGTGAATTCGCATCTCCCTGGGGTGATTCCGATAACAAGGTTGCGCACATTGTCGCGTGTCTCTAACTGCGTTTTTGCTAACATGTCTGTTTGCACTGAACGCAAAATTTCTGTGTGTGTTTGAGTCCAATTAGTTGGTTTGAAATCAGGTTTGATTAGTTCATAGAGAGGTTTAACCCTTTCTGCGTAATTTAGTACATAAGTTCTTCCAAAATTCAGGAAACCAAAAATTGACTGTACGTTTTTCAGCGTTTTTGACGGTTGTAGCAGCGCACATTTCTCTAGAAAGTTAGCTGCCAGGCTTTTGCCGTCACTTGATAACTCGTAGCCTACAAATAGGACACTGAGGTGGGCAATTCGTGATTTCTTAAAATTGAATTTATACCCTTCAGAAGCGAACCTAAGTATTATGGTGTTCACTCTTTTCAAGTGCTTGTCCAAGTCATCGACATAAGATAATGCCTCATCATCGTACGTTTGTAGTAACTCTGTTACTCTGGCTGAAAATAACCCTGGGCTATTCTTGAATCCTTGGGGGAGACGGCAAAATTGTCGGTGTCCCCAAAATTGAGAAAGCGGTCAAATGCCTGCTTTCTGGTGCAATGTTTTGACAGAAAAACCCATCCGAAATATCTAATGTGGTTTTATATTTTCTGCGCAAATGTTATTCATTAGTGCTGCACTATGTGCATTTTGTACTGCAAATGTTTTGCAACAGGACTTTAAGTGTCTGTAATCCAATACTAGACGATATGAATTGTCTGGTTTGGAGACAGGAAACAAAGGATTGTTCATTGAGGAGGTGCATGTTTCAATCACCCCTTGGTATTCAAGTTGATTTGAAATCTCCCTGGCTTGTTTTTTAGCTACTTGCTTAACTGGATCCTGCCTCGTGCAGTAGGTTGATTTTTTAACTGGATTTTATGGTGAGGAGAGTCCTCATCCCATCCTACATGATTTTTGTGTAATGCTGGAGCCTGGGCCACAGACCATTTTCTGGCAAAGGTGTATTTTGTTATGAATAGGAATATGATTTGAGAAGGCTGGCATAATTATCTCTTCGCCATGTGGGCACTCCCTGACAAATTCAGGTGACCAGTCTTGTTCAGCTAGAAGAATGTCATAACCCTTAGAAAGCTTCTCCCAAAAGAGTGCTCTTATTTTTCTAGGTTTGTCCCCCTCCATCCGGAGTGTTACTTCATATAACTTGTGGGGTACACTAACCCTGGCATCTGCAGTTTCAACTTGAATGCATTCATTCAAGTCCACTATCTCCAGATGATCCATCAGGATCCTGAGAGTTTTGGTGACTTCTGCTGCGCTGTCTAGCATTGTCTGAGCCCACTCCCCGTTCTTGAGTTGTGCCCTCAAGATCCTCTGCATTTTTTATTTTTATGCTTGCTACCTTCTTCTTGGTGAATTGAGTTTTCTTATTTTTTGGAACGTGCTGTTCCTTTCGGATTTCTGCTAGGAAGTCTGAAAGGCACGAGAGGAACGTTTATCAGTATCTTGATATCTATCAGGCTTTCTTAAAGTATCCCTATTCCTAAGGTTATACCTTTTTTCTGAGTGGTCCTGTTGTGGAGACCTACCTCCCCATTGGGGAGATCTTCCTCTGGACTGAGAACGTTTTTCTTTAGGAAATGTATGTTTAGTATTTTCCCACTTCTTTTTAGGAGTAGTGAGATTATTTTTAATAAAACATTTTTCAGGATTTTCAGTTAGTTGGGGTTTTAATGGTTTCCCACCCAAACTATCTCTACCTAGTTCTTCATATGATTTTTCAATAATCCTTGCAAGCTCATATGGTTGGTCTGTTATATCTGTTTCTTTTAACTTTTGGCAGATTTACCACCGATGCTGCTTCACCTCTAATGTTGGCTAATCGTATAGCCGAGACCTGTTTGAAATCTTTCAGTAATTTCATACCTAGATTTAAGGCCGGTTCTGGACCGTATTAATTTTTAATCTGTCTAAGAACGTCTGGTATTACTGCCATAGACTGGACACATTGTGTTTTTGTGTAGATTGAAGCAAAGACTGTACCCCAAGTGTCACAGTCCTCCACATGTGGTGCAATCACCATTGGTAAACAGTTTGTCAGAATTCTGTGTTTCTCATGAGGTGTACTATCAGGGAATACCGCCTCTATCTTTGTGCTAGCCAAAAGGGAATTTGTTCCCTCTTTGCGGGCAATTTACTAATGACTGATTGTATACTCTGTGGAGTGATTTTGTTTGTGTTCCCCTGGTGAGGGGTCTGTTGTGGAATCCTTAAAGTAGGTTGGACTGTTAAAGTTTGCATGACAGATTGAACCAATTGTCTATGTATTTTAATTAATTGGTTTCAGCTGAGCTAACAGTTCTCGACCGGTCATGTTTTTTTATGTCAGGATGTGGTGTATAGCTGGCTAGTACCGGCCATATAGCTCCTGGTCTTCCTAGTGGACCGAGCCTAGTTATGTGATTTTTATGTTTTAGGGCACCTTTAAACCAGAGCTAATGCTCTTGGTAAGTTAATGGAATCTCAATGTCCTCATAAGAAACGTATTCCTCTAGAGGTTTCTCTACTTTGTAGTAGTGGAACTCATGTGTTACTCCATCTGCTGGAGGAAAGTGAATCCATGAATAGAATACCTCTGTTTGCCGATATTCATGTGCCTCTGTTACAAAGATTACTTTACCATCTCTTGATGGTGCCCCATTATTTATGAGTTTGTAAGTTATAGTTTTCCTTACATTTACAGGGATTTTTATAACATCTGGGTCATTCTGTAGCCTATTTCTGTCATCTAAAACTGCTTGTGCTTCTGCTGCAGCGAATTCTTCGTAGACATCATTATTTTACTGACAGAAAAAGTTTGCAGAATAGGTTCAAGGCAACAAAGCTTAAGTGCACAATAGTTTGGAACACTGTATCCTTCAACGTTGAATAAACTGAAAACAAATACATAGGATTTTTCGTCCTACTCAGTTTTTGCGGATATTATCTTTTTACCCACTCCAGACGTTGATTGGAGTATTTTACGGGAAAAAGGGGTCTGTGTGAAAAGCACGACTGAGTTACTCTAGTATCTAGCATTAAATTATCGCCTTACCAAACGTTGGGCGCCATGTAGTGTAGTTCCTATATTCCCAATAGGCTCTGCACCTTGGAATAACATATACTATAGTTTAGACGTAGGACTGAGGTCGACTAGGTCTCTATCGTATATATTAAACTTAATTGTGAGTGCCAGCTAGCTCAGAGGTCACTAGAAACTTTCTTGAATTCACAAGAAGGGATTAGTTTCTGACAACTGCATAAACAAGACAGCTTTGTTTCCCAAGAATAAGAAATCAATCTCTAGAGTCGCGGAAACAATAGATAGCGATTTTTTACCCCAGTCAATCGTGCATGCTTCGTTTCACCAGAGGTGCTGAGAAAATAGAGAGACGGGCGTTTGTAGTACTGTAAAAGCATGATATGGTTTCTAAGCCATAAATTGCTTAAAACATATAAAATACATACAGTGATAAAATAATGACTAAAAGTACTCAACTGGTGCTTCTAAAATACGACTACCCCGGTGTACCTAACCGAAGTCTAGTACAAGGGAAGGAGTAAGTGAGGAGTAGCTTAAGTTTAGTATTTTTCTGCCAAGAATCTAACCAAGAATTCTCTAAGGGTCTAATCAGCTCCGTACCTTGGTTTAGAATGAAGGAGGTCTCGTATCTCTCTCTCTCAGGACTCGATTTCCCAGCAACCCGCAAGGGTAGCCTGGAAACACTGGAGCTGGATTTCTCGGCAGGAGAAAAGACAGTCTCTCAGTGCTTCTACTGGAGGGCCGGCTTCCTTCGGCACTTGCAGCTGCAGGGCGTCGGGCAAGTAGATAGTCGATCTGCTCCAAACCACGGTGTTATTGTCTGGGCAAATCTAGGCTTATTTATACTTTGAAGGTGCAGAGTTTGACGTGTGATTGGACTTAATAACCTCATCAAAGACTCAGTTCTCCGAAAACTCCATGATTTCCTAGATAAATTAGTATTCAGGCAAGGGAAGGTCCCTGGCTACTGAAGGCGGGTTTTTCTAAGAAATCGTTGTTGATTCTTGGAACTTAGTGGAAGTAGCCATGCCCTATTTGGGCTGCATAGGCTCAGTCTAAATATGGTAATGATTTCTATGCCTATATAAGGATTGGATAATGTATACCTATATAAGGGCATGAATCGGGAAAATTTACACTAGGATCCAATATTCATTTGCAACAGAGGGACACTGAAGCCAACAAATGGTAAGCAACGGGTGGCTCCAACCCCTTTACTGTAAACAATACGTCTTGCAAGCAGAGTGCATGCAGTGAATGCGCTAACGCAGGCTGAACCTCAAAAGTGCACGTTTCATAAATGGTTCCATCTCCGCTCATTCTATGCTGATTGCTGATTAGGAGAGACATTCCCATTTTTGATTTAGCAAGAGAACACCATTACTGCCCCGAAAAATGAAAAGGGGCCTTTCTGGAGAGTAGAGTGCCGGCTCATCACAGGTACAGGAGAACAGCAGGAAGCTGGAGATGAGGTTTGTTCTGGCAGAGTTATGACGACAGTCACATTCAAACTTTGTGAGCATTTTGTTTTGGTCCAGGGACGTTGTGGAATGTACTCGTTTAGGACCATAAAGACATCTAGAAGTAAGACACAAGGCACCTTCTGAAAAACCAGAACAGCGAACAAGCTAGGAAGTTGACCGCAGACAAGCTCAAGATAATGTTCGAGTGAAGGTCTGCAGAAAAAACAGAAAGATCCACGCCACTAAATTACTGTCATGTGTGTAGGAATGATAAACCTGCATCTGGTGTGGTTAGCAGAACGTCAGGATTGGCTCACAGATCCGGAATGAGAACCACCGCAAGCTCCAACATTAAATTAGATTCAAAATATAATGTATCAAGTTGAAAAGAAGTTTTTTGCCACGGATGGTTTTGGCAGAATGACAACAAAACATAAAAAAAATAAATGAAGGGGAAAAAAACGAACCAAATAAAAAAAGGTTCCTTTTAGACCTATTTTGTTAAATAAAAAAAAAACATTCATTTTTAACTTCTTTCATCCAACCTTTCTATTCTAACTGTATTAATCCTTGATTGTGAGTCAGAGCCACGGGCAGGGCACGGTGCTTGATCACCATAGGGCCTGGGTACTAGTTTCACCTCACGGACACTCACAACTTTGATGGGTTGAGAGTGAATGTCTGACGTAATGACGTACCAAAAGCACCATGAACCCTAATGCAAGGGAAAAACAGTGCCTCCCTAGGCGCTGGTTGGCGATTGTAAGACCTATATAATTGGAGCTCACTGGGCCCTTCACACCCCTGGGTCGCGGCGCCCCTGTACCCGGTGCACCTATGGTGGCTACATCCCTGGTCTGACGTTAGCTGTAAAGTGTCTGTGAGCTGAAACTAAGGCATCAGTACTGCAATGCGGAGTCACTATAAGCTTTGTACAAAAGTCGAAGGTATTGGCTTTGTTAGTGTGTCTTAAGGCTGCTATGCAATTCGGTTTCATGTTTAACTTGAGGAGCAGACAGCAGTCTGCCTTATCAAGCTGTAGGGATGTTCTGCACCCTGAATTACCCTGTGTAAAAAAGTGTGCTAAGCTGAGTGCTTCTGCCAACTACCTTGCTCAACCCTTTCGGCGTCTCCTTACCTCTTAACTTCTGGCTTGTCCAGACATGTATACATTACCGGTTGGCTTCAATTTAAGGCCCTGTCGAAATAATCTGCACACTCCTTTGGAATCTGTATTATTTGTTGTGCTAAACGTAACGTTACTGGATTCTGGTCTGACCAGATAACTGTTGCTAGTTAACTGTGTGCATGCAACCGAGCCTTCCACGCCTTCTTCTTGGCCTGCCCAGAGTTCATCTTGGTTCCCCACTCAGCTTACTTGCTGTGTACACCATTATACTATTTATTTATTTGCTTGTTGGTTTGTGGTGGGAATAACACTTGTGCGCCACAAAGACAAGCGTCAACACAGAATCCAATGACAAGAAACCAAGTAATCAATTGTAATATTTATTTTAGAAGTTTCAAAGCTCACAACGGAGGCAGAGTGATTACCAACTTTAAATGCTGAAGAAATGCGGATGCCGTTTTTTTCAACGCACGTCAGAAAACACTTATAATCCTGGGTAACTATGGAAACAAATATTCACCCAATGCATTTCAGGCAAAAAGTCCTTCTTCAGGGGTATCTGTAGTATAAAAACAACCCATTAGCGACCATAAATAATTTCATAACAGTAAAACCTTTGAACTGTATAGTCCGTGGAGTGAATACACAACACCCATCACTAACATTAGACCAATCAAACTGCTGAATCTGTACCCAGTATAAATCAAGGCAGTGTCAACAAATTGAATACAAAATATGTTTTTACGCCTTAAGTGCAAGGTGCCCCATACAAAACTGTGTGCGCAGAGCCAATTATCATCAATCAAGCAAATGCCAAACAAACTTACAGTGCAACAAGGATAAGATCCAAAACCCGTGTCTTATCGCTGTTACTGGCAACGTGACCTCTTCATCCAAACGCCACAAAAATTCTGCACCAAACGAACTCCTGATGTTAAACCTATTGCGCACATCATGAAACCCATCCATTTTAAGATCTACAGTAACCCAGGATTGTACATGTATTCTGACGTGCCGCTGAAAAAAGCCTTGATGTGTATTTTCAAAGCTTTTAAAGTTGCTTATCACGCTGCCTTCATTGTGAACTTCTACAATAAACATGGATTACAATTGATTACTTGGATTCTATCGTCGTGTGTCTTTGTGGCTGTGCAGCTTGATCCTGGGCCAGACGTAGCAACAGTTTGATTTTGGAATTCTATGTCCGGGCTACTGTGACAGAGCACGAGTCAAGCCTGCATGCCAAACCCTTGCCTTTGAGCCCTTTCAACATTTTTCAACTTTGAATAAAGTTCAGTGTTCATTCTATCATGTACTTAAGAAATAACGCTTGACCAGTTAAAAGTGGTTTCAACCGGATCCAACTGAAAACATTTGCAACTGGTCAACTGGAATTTCCATGGTGAATGTTACCCATCATTAAACTAGGATTCTTTGTATTTATCTATTTGACCATTTCTACCCTCTGCCTAAGTGACTTGGCAGAAACCTACTAGCTGAACAGAGGATTTAGTTGGGAGGATCAACAGTCATTGGCAGTTATAGGAAGAATGACCTGTAACATGAGACCATTAAGCCACATAAATGACGAGAAAGGTTTGTGTACATGTGTCACAGAATAGAACAAGCATTGGTATAGCCAATAGGTCTCACGTTTGGGACCTTATAAGTGTTTTGCCATGTAACACTTGATGTTGTTGCACCGAGGATATTGTGCTGGATAACTAAACACTTATGAGGTCCCAAAGGCGAGACCTATTGTCTATGCCAATGCTTGTTTCAGATTATACCAGAGATCGTATTTGCCAACACATGGTCTTTTTTTTTACAAGAAAATGGGCTGTTACTCAAGCATAGGTGGCAAATAGCACTAGACCATGGATACTCACAAACTTTCTGCCGGTGGCCAAAATGACAGTGTAGTTTGTGGCCGAGGGCCGCACTGGTAGGGGTGGGGTCAGTGGGGGGCAGGGTCAGTGCGGGGGGCGGGACTAGAGTAAAAAACTAAATCAACCCTGTTTAAAAAAGTAGACAATGCAATCTTAACAGGCATTGCATAGCTTCATACACACTTTACCCCAATTCCGTCACAGGTTTACTTTTGGCCCATCCTTAGCCCCGCAATAGCCTCATGTCTTGCAAACGCAATGGCGAAAAAAGGCATGGACCAAACACTGCATAAAGTCAAGAGGACTCCCAAGGGTTTACTTTTTATTCCTGGAGCAAACTCCATGACTGCTGATGCCAGTCTTTCTCTCTGTCTCTCTCAGTCAGTCTCTCTCTCTCTCTGTCAGTCAGTAAGTCTCTCTCAGTCAGTCAGTCTCTCTTAGTCAGTCAGTTAGTCTGTCAGTCTCTCTGTCAGTCAGTTACTCTCTCTCTCTATCAGTCACTCTCTATGTCAGACTCTCTATGTCAGACTCTCTATGTCAGTCTCTCTCTGTCAGTCTCTCTCTGTCAGTCAGTCTCTCTCAGTCAGTGTCTCTCTCAGTCAGTCTCTCTCTCAGTCAGTCTCTCTCTCTCACAGTCAGTCTCTCTCTCCTAGTCAGCCAGTCTCTCTGTCCCAGTCTGTCTCATTCTTAGTCTCTCTCTCCTAGTCACTCTCTCTGTCTGTCAGTCTCTCTACCTCAATCAGCCAGTCTCTCTTTGTCTCTCGGTCAATCTCTCTGTCAGTCAGTTACTCTCTATTGGTCAGTCTCTCTCAGTCTTTCTCTGTCAGTCAGTCTCTGTCAGTCAGTCTCTCTCCCTCCTAGTCAATCAGTCTCTCTTTCTCTTTCTCTCTCTCTGTCAGTCAGTCAGTCTCTCTCTCAGTCAGTCAGTCTCCCTCTCTCTCCGTCAGTCAGTCTCTCTCTCAGACAGTCTCTCTATCAGTCAGTCTCTCTCTCTCTTAGTAAATCACTCTTGCAGTCAGTCAGTCTCTCTCTCTTAGTCAGTCAGTCTTTCTATCGGTCAGCCTCTTTCTCTGTCAGTCAGTCTCTCAGTCAGTCAGTATCTCTCAGTAAATCATTATCTCTCTCTTAGTCAGTCAGTCTCTCTCCACTTATCTCACCAACCTCTCACTCTCTACTCTCTCTCCCTTTTCTCTCTCCACAGTCTCTCTCCCCCCTCTCGCTCTCTCCACTCTTCCTTCTCTCCTCTCTCCACTCTCTCTCTTCATCGCTCTCTGCTCTCTCTCCATTCTCTCTCCACACTCTCTCCACACACCCTCTCTCTCCTCTCTCTCTCTCCCTTTTCTCTCTCCAGTCTCTCTCCCCCTCTCGCTCTCTCCACTCTTCCTTCACTCCTCTCTCCACTCTCTTCAACCCTCTCTTCTCTCTCTCCGTTCTCTCTCTCTCTCCACTCTCTCTCTCTCTCCACTCTCTCTATCTCTCCACTCTCTCTATCTCTCCACTCTCTCCACAGAAAGCAGCAACAGTCCTGGGGAGAGGTATGCTTGGTTGTGAACCATAAAAGTACAGGGATATGTATGATTCCCCTTCAGTATCTATGTACTTTGTGGGCATATATAGGTGAAAACTATGCTGTCAAATTCGTAATTTAGTGCATTAAAAAAAAAGATACTTTGCAAGTACGATTAGCATATCTCACAAATTGAAAGGTCGTGTACGATTTGAAAATACTTAGTAGGGCTGTGTGTGATCTTACCATGTGTTCAGCAATTTCTAGGTTGAGGCCCTCACATGACGGAGCAGTAGCCCAAAGCAGCCTTATGTGAAGTTGCACGGCATTCCTGATTCTTCTCGTGATGAAATGAATTGTGACCACCTAAAATGCGTTGTGCTTTGAGTTTCTTAGCCTCAGTATTCCAATCATAAAAATTTACAATTTTAAATGCCCGTGTACACGGGCTTGCTCTGTGAGGTGAGCGATTTCAATGACGTGTTCGTGGCATGGTCACGGTTTGAGGAATCATTTTTGCCATTCCTGCACTTGTAAGTGTGCAGTGTGCCCAGACCCTGGCCGAAAGGGCTTCAGCAACCCCCCCCCCCTCACCCCCCCCCTTCCACCCCCGTGGCAGCCAGTCTCAAACTGTTTCCCCGGGCACACACAGAGCAGCACCCGAGTACTTCACAGGTCTTTTAAAGACAATTTACTTGCAAATGAGGTTTTGTTGTGTTTCACCCCTGCATCTCCACTCTGACTGACTATTACCGGAACATCGCCCAGCCCCCGAGAGCAGAGTCTTTCGGAGTCCAACCGCCGGTGTTCGCTGACACTCTTACAAAAAAAACCAAAAAAAACGGTAGGATGTGTGCAAGGTCCGTGGGCCGCCAAGGAAGGCTTGTCGGGCCGCTGGCGGCCCGCGGGCCGTATTAGGAGTACCCCTGCACTAGACCGTGTGGCACTGGTTCATTATTTTACAAAATGACGTTTTGCATTCTGAAACTTGTATTCTCATTTTAACATTATTAGCACGTGCCAAAAATCACATCAAGCAAAGTCTTGTAAACCAATTCAAATAGAGCTGACATAAGATATGATTCCTAACATGGGGCCACTTGGCTTCTATGATGAGGAGAATACCATCATTTTACGTGTACAGTTGCACACAAAACAAGCATTGACAAAGATCGCTTAAAGTATTGCTTTGTCTTTGCCAATGCTGGTTTGTTTCTGTAGTTGAAGCACGCACACATATGACACACTGACAGACATACAGACACATGCACAGACACACAAACAAGCGAGGCACACATGCATTGATTTACACATATACGTATAGATATACACTTGCAAACATAAACTGTCACACAAAGAAACAGGGGCGCGCACACACACAAGGGGAAGAGTATGTAACATTTACTGCGCCTGACCCCGGCCCTTCAATTATTTATTTTTGGGGGTCTCCATTTCTGGTCTTTAATGTACCCCACTCACCCCTGCAGGACCTGAGCACCCCGCAATAGGAGTGTGGGGATAGGGTAGGGATGAAAATACAAAAGGACACCCTCCTCCCCCGAGCTAAGGCAAAAAATAATAAAAGCTGTAGTCGGTGATGAAATGAAACGCTCCCGATATAAAACATGTCCTGAAATATACGATAACACGGTCTGTTTACCACAGCAGGCCGGGGGCGCGGAGGAGGAGTGGGGGGGTTGCCCCGCTTCACGGCGCGCCCGCCCTCAGGCCCTCCCCTTGCTGGTGGTGTTGGGTGGCAGCAGGAGTCATTAATTGAATTCTAATGAAGCCGAAAAAGGGCTCTAACGGGAAGAGACCGTCCTGTTTAATAGACAGGTGGAGAAATGTCGGTCTCTGTGAGACAGAGTTTGTACAGGCCTGGAAGAGAGGGGTGGAGGGAGAGAGAGAAGCGGAGGAGGAAGAGACAGACAGACACGGCAAAGAGTAACATTGAACCCATGTAGGGGGCAGCGGGAGGAAGAGACTGGCTTCGAAAGATGTTGACTCTAGGACAGGAAATTGGGAAGATAGGACGAAAGGGAGAGAAAAGGAAAAGACCGAAAAAAGAAGGGAGACAAAGACATGCAGATGAGACAGAGAAATACACTGTCGCAGATAAACCGAGGAAAGAGACAGCAAAGAGAGATTCTGAAAAAGGGACCGATAGAGTGATGAATTCAGTCGATAAGAGGGAGACAAGAGTTGGAGAAGATGAGGGAAGAGAGGTAGAGGTAAGGGCCAGAGAGAAACAAGACTTGGCTGCGCAATGTTGGAAACTTGCAGTAATGTATAAAAATAGAAAAAACACCCTAGTGATGCGTGCATGTGCACGCAGCAGCACAAAAAAGTGAAAGTGATCGCGCTGGCAGATATGCGCATGCATGCACGCGTGAACGCATGCCCTGGGCCACTGGCAGCACTTTGAAAACCCCAATACAAAATGTCTCAGAGCAGCGCGTGTGCTGGCTCAGCGAGACAAAAAAAATTGCAAACAATGGGGACGGAGATACTCGTCAGAAGAAATATGGTAGGTCTGGCACAAACTGCATACCTTTGAACACCACAGGGGCATTTCACTGCTACACCACATTGGAGGCATTCAGATGAAAATCTACAATGTGGAGCATAGAGATAGAACAGAAGATACTGTTATGTGGCCCTTAGGTTCATTCTTGAAATTGCTAAGTTAGCATGAGCTTTTGCTCCCATGATGCTGCTTAAGCGCAAGTTACTAAATGGCTTTATTTTGCAAGACTCTGTTTGTGTCTTTCACATGAGAACGGTCTGCTTTCTACGTTCTTTGCTGTTCCTGGAGTTTAGTCTGAACATGATATGCAAGGTTGAACAACATGCTCCTTGCTATTCTGTTCTGGTCAGTCCCTATTACCTAGACAAAACATACTACACACAGCTGCACTGCTAGAGAGCTTGTGTATTGATATTGCGGAGTTGCATGTTGTTCACACACACTTGGAGGGAAATTTTTCCTTCGAGAAGAGCTATGTTATTCCTAAAATGTATAGCCACCATCTAGGCTTGAAGGTATGGGGTCTGCTGACATAGCCCAGAGATCTTCCTCTATATAATAAACCAAAACTTACCAAGGGGAGTGTGGTAAGGCCTTATAGTCCTTTTCCCACTGTCTATATATAATGACTTCCCCCTTCATATTCTATGGTATTGTAACAATGCTAACTGTGATAGGATTATGCATTTTGCTGCTGCTAGTGGCTCGTATACTGCATTATAGAGCATGATAGTTAAAATAAACATTTTGAACTATACAGTAATTCGGACTATCCTTATTGTGGACAAGTACGAGTGAGTGAGCGAAAGGGTATGTCTTGCTACGTGATTTTGTCGGAGAACGAATGTGACACTATAGCTAGTTGACCCTAGTAATTAGAGATCAACCGAATGATAGACATATACTGGATAGAATATATGACTTCTGTCCAGCCGGACAGAGTTTTTTATTTTTCAATTTTTAAGGTTAAATGTGTAAGTATAACATTTATACAAAAGTGGGCACAACCTGTGACCCACAAAGGACAAGACAAAACATATGACAAAACAATTACGTAAAAGCGCACAAAAGCGGTCTGTACTAGTAATCCATTTTACAGACTGGAATTAAACCATAGCTACCCATTGTTTAACACAATATGTGAATTGAAACAAAACATATGGTGCAATAAGGTCGACGACGTTTCGATGCAATTTCCAAATGCATGCATCATCATCATCAGGACAAAAACTAGTGTGTCAAGTTTGTCTTGAGAGTTTTTTTGCAAGTTCATTACCCCTATGGCAATTTACATAATGTTAAAACAACATTTAGACAGAACATGGGAAAAAATGGGGAAAAACATAAACAAAGAAATAATTATTAGAACTTGACTAGGTAAGAGTACATATTACTTAAGCTGCCAACAAAGTACTCAGTGCTGTGGTGTGGTGGTAAATACCATATACAGATTGTGTGACATATTGGTGCGGGAGGGAATGTGGTCACACAAGTAATTTTCTCATGAGCATTCTTAGGGTGAGGTTCTAGTAGGGTGTCCCTTGGGCAATACCATGCTCTTTTCAATGCCCGACGCACCACTTCGAATCGCCGCAGCCCCACTCTACTAGATCACTAGCATGCACAAAGCCAAACGCGCCGAACAGCAACTGGCTCTACCTTTGCATGTGTTAATAGTTTGTTGTTCAATTAGCTTGAATTAAATACATGGCGCTAGTTAAGAGCCCTCTCACTGCGACATGGTTATGAACTCATTGCAAATCGCCACCTGTCTATTATGATAGACCTCAAGCATGTTTATATCCAACTGCGCTGAATATTATATGTCTCGCAATTGCATGCGCAAAATCAAACACGCCGAAACTCCTCACAATGAAGTCCTACTGTAAAAAACTGGAATCTGTCACCACTTCACCACTGAATGGTCACAAGCATGTGCCAATGTCACACAATCTGTATATGGTATTTACCACCTCACCACAGCACTGAGTACTTTGTTGGCAGCTTAAGTAATATGTACTCTTACCTAGTCAAGTTCTAATAATTATTTCTTTGTTTATGTTTTTCCCCATTTTTTCCCATGTTCTGTCTAAATGTTGTTTTAACATTATGTAAATTGCCATAGGGGTAATGAACTTGCAAAAAAAACTCTCAAGACAAACTTGACACACTAGTTTTTGTCCTGATGATGATGCATGCATTTGGAAATTGCATCGAAACGTCGTCGACCTTATTGCACCATATGTTTTGTTTCAATTCACATATTGTGTTAAACAATGGGTTGCTATGGTTTAATTCCAGTCTGTAAAATGGATTACTAGTACAGACCGCTTTTGTGCGCTTTTACGTAATTGTTTTGTCATATGTTTTGTCTTGTCCTTTGTGGGTCACAGGTTGTGCCCACTTTTGTATAAATGTTATACTTACACATTTAACCTTAAAAATTGAAAAATAAAAAACTCTGTCCGGCTGGACAGAAGTCATATATACTATCCAGTATATGTCTATCATTCGGTTGATCTCTAATTACTAGGGTCCTCTGTTCCGTAAAATATACTACTGCCCAAGGACCCTAGTGGCATTCCTTTTGGGTTTCCCTTGTCCTCTGAAAATATACTATAGCTAGTTGGTCATGGGATTTTGGGCACTAAAGTGGTAGGAAGGTACAACCCCTATACACCGAGGTCCTGTTTTCCTGCGCATAGTCTGTGCATGTGCACAATCCCCACAACAATACAGAAGAGACCCTTTCATAAAGTGTCTTACAGCAAACTATTTTCTATGAATCACTTAAAGAAGAAAATTGTTCTGAGTCGGTAAAGTAGGGCCGAATCCATGTTAGTCTTTCAGGTACTTGCAGAAAGAATGGATCTCGTACACTACCTGCAGTTGCCATGAATCTCTGGGATCAGATGCAGCCCTAGTGGATCTAAATTGGAATCCCCAGATTTAAATTCTACATGTACGAGAAATCCTAAGAAAGCTTCATGATTGTCATAGGTGCCAAACAACAAAGTTTCATTCAGGAAATTTTCAACACTAGTGTGAGAGACAGCGCGGACGACGGGTGATGTTCCGGCTGCTTCGTTTGTCTCAGCGATATTTGTGAATAGATAAACAATGTCAAAAAGAACTCAACATTGTAGACGAATGATGGGAGAGGTTTTCTTCTTCCAAAATAGGTCCTCAACTTATTTTGAAAAGCATTCTCTTAAGAACAGTTAGATGTCTTGAGTATTGAGCCAGAAAAATAGATCCTGCATTACTTTTCCAGTCCCAGACAAGTCTTAAGAGATAAATAGAGTGCAGCAAAAGCGTATTAAACCTTTTCATCCACATATGAATTCGGAATAAGATAATTCAGTGGAAAGTAGCCTGAAATTTATTTGCACAACTAAAATCGGGCGGAAATAGGTCATTTCAAAAAGTAAATATTTGGAGACAATTAGATGATTTTCAACAGGAGGGAAAGTACAGCTTCTTTAGGTGTTATGCCAGATGTTGGCAAAAGACCCAGCTGGGGCTTCAGTAATCTTTACATAGTCTTACCAAGGACGATAAAGTTATATCCCCGAATGAAAGAATTCAAATTGACTCATAAAAGAAAGGGCTCAATACATGTTACCTTCTTGGCAAATTTAATGGCAAAGCTAAACAAATGCAAAAGGACATTTTCTCAAGTAGGGAGATAAGGAAGTCTAAGTATAGCATAAATATCTTCCTTTAAAGGTGTAGATATTTACACCTCCACACAAAAGAGGGAAAAAAGAATTAGCTGTGCTTTGCAGTTGGTTTACTGACCAGCAGTGGCGGATATTTTCATAGTGTAAAGAAAAACGGGAAGAAGATGCATTCCTGTCAGCACCTTTGAAGTTTTGACTCTTGGGGCCCGATGTAGGTAGCCCTTTACCGATCGGAATCGGCCGAAAATACCGATTTTCGGCCGTTTCCGATCGGTAAAGGGCTATCGAGATGTAGGGGCACATTTTGGGTAATTTTACCGAATCGTTATCATTACCGAATCGGTAATATTTACCGATTCGGTAATGATAACGATTCGGTAAAATTACCGAAAATGCAATGTAGGTTGCCAATGTTCCATCAGCACATGGCTTACAGAATCGGTATTTTACCATGGAATACAAATCCATGGTAAAATACCGATTCCTGTGTACATGCACATCTGTGCATGTACACATGTGCCATGTGACAGACAGACGTGCCCTTAGGGCATGTCTGTGTGCCACATTGCACACATGCCCATTTTGGGGGTGCTAGAGGGTGTTAAAGTGACACCCCCTGCACCCTTGCCAAATTCAGTATTTACCGATTCGGTAAATACCGATTCGGTATTTGACTTTAATCCTATGGGCTTCAAAGGCCCATAGGATTCAATAGCAAATACCGATTCGGTATTTACCGAATCGGTAAATACCGAATTTGTAAGGAATCGGTAACGATTCCAGATGTTGGGACCTACATCCCATTTACCGATTTTGAAATACTGAATCGGTAAAATTCGGTATTTCAAATTCGGTAAATGGGATTTACCTACATCGGGCCCTTGGTTACCAACAATATGGAATCCAGTACACCCAACACATTTGCAATTTGAAAGACTGTCTGCTAGGAATGTATACATAAAATACACAAAAATGAATTACAACTTCACTGCAGTGAGAAATAAACATGCTTCAAGACTTTAACAGTCTTATTTGGGCATGCTATACTTACATACATACATATACCAAATCAAAATAAGAGAGTCCAATGATCATTCATTCGCTTAGCAAAAATACAGGCTTTTCAAGTCATACAAATAATTTTCACTATACAGCCTACCCATTAAAGAGAGATTAGGTGTCAATAAACTGAAGGTAAAAGCTCGATTAGAAAGTATAAACAATATATACAATGTGCTTATTGAATTTGTAAAAAAAAAAAGTAAAAATGTCTAGTTTAAATACAGGAATGGCCAATTTTGGAAAAGATCTTTCTGATCTATACAACAGACAAAATACCTACATATATATTTTAATAAGGGGAACACTTTTCAAACAAATGCAAAATATATAAATGATGTGCAGTTATCATTGAAACTGATTTTGACCATAATTGCTGTGGGGATTTGAGAGCCTTAAAGAGAAAAATATCTGCCTTTTCATGGGACACTGCTGTTATGCTTGTGAAGTATAAACAATGGATAATCATGCATTTTATAAATCAACTGACTCCACAAGAAATAACAAGCAAACACTTCCTAGGTCGGAACAGTGAAAACACCAGTTATGAAGACTGGATTAAAATTGTGAAACTTCTTTCGTATAGACAACCATATTCACATAAATATGAAAACATTTCTTCCATGCTCGGCCGAAATAGTAATTGTGAGATTAAAAAGGTTATAATGAATCCGCCTGGTTCCCCATTCACACAAGTACAATAGAAAAATAAATGTAGTATTTGCCTTTCCTAGGATTAAGAATGGTAAAATAACATGAGCTAAGCCAGGTGTCTGCACTCAAGTGCGATAGAAGCTGAAAATATAGTTTTTGGATGTGGCCCCATATACCAACATAATTATCAGCGAATGGACATAGCTGGGCTTCACTGGCTTCTTGATTCTACAAATCAAATTTCTTAGGACAAAAAAGTTGGTATTCCTTTCATAATCTTCCTTACAGCAATTGATGAAAGTGTCTCCATATGCCTTCTTGAACAAATAGAAAAATTATCTAAACAGGCATTACTAGTGACTTCATTAATATAGAAATAGAAAATAAAGAGTAAAACAATCAAGAGTAAGGAACAACTTTCTTAAGACAAAGAAACACTATTCCTTTTATGATCTTCATTACAGTGATTAATATGAGAGTGTGTCTCCATCCACCTTCTCGAACAAGTAGAAAAATATTCTGAAAAGGCATTAGTGGTGACTTTAATGAGTGAAAAGAAAATATAGAAATAACAATCTGGAGTAAGAATAAATATGGAATACTCACAAACAGCGGCATCACTAGCGGGGTGCGGGGGGTGCGGACCGCACCAGGAGACACCATCACATGGGGTGACACCAATCTAAAGAAAAGGAGAGCCTGGTGTCTGCGTAAGTGTTTTTGCTAAACTTTCTTTTTCAGCAAAGCTGTTGTTCCATGGATACAGTTTCCGTAAATGTGTTTTATGGTTGTGTGCCGCACTCACTACTAGCACAATAATTTCGTGGGGGAAGGGGAATGGAGGGGTGTACGGCGGCATTGTATGTATTATTTACTGCCGCTCGCTCAGCTAACTCAAAATACAGGACAAACTAATTTGACCCATTTTCTTCACATGCTGTAGAGAATGGTAAAATACAGTTTGCTCAAGTTCACTTCAGAAAAAGATTTTTGAACCAGCCGAAAAAGGAGCTGGATTGCGAAACCATGGGCAACGCATGCAATACTTAATGATCTTAACTGAGTTTAACGGAATCGTAATCCATAAATTGCACTTTAAAAAACCCTCAAGTGAATTTGTTGTGCTCTTATTTTACTATTTGTTCAATACAAAAAAAGAACAACCAGATTTTGCCTCAAAACAGACCCGCATTTCACATTTGTAAACTGGAAGAAATGTTTGTTATCCCTTCTTACTCAGTTTGATACACATTTTGCACTGAAGCAACAGATTATATTTACTCCATTACAAAACAGCAAAAGTGTTTCACACAGAATTGCACCTTGTACTTTTTTCACCAGTGACAATTTTCCACCATATGGCCATTACACTTTACTTGTGACTCTGTGAAACAACATGTCAAACTCACTTGTAGCCACTAAATAATGTTGACTCGGCCCGTGTTTGGAAAGCTACTGACCCTTTCGGACTATCAAGTGAGTTCACGTGTACCACCTCAAGTACGTCAACATGTACCTGCTCCACCTTTCATCACTTGTCGATGGCTGCCATAGCTGATGGATGAAAGGGAGAGAAATATTGGTGGACTTTGCAATAGTTTTGCAAAGTCTTCCAGAGTCTCACAATGAAGTATGCATTACCCAAGCAAAAAGAAAGGCCTATGTTGTAATGGGGATTGCCATTAAATGCAGTCTGAATACTCGAAATCCATACTCACCCCCAAAACTTTGACTATTGACTTGGATTCATCTTTCTGGGTGTCCAGCGTTGGTCCACGTGGACCGCACTTCAGCCGGACTCTCAGGACATCCATGAAATGTAAATTCGATGAGCCTGGTTCTCAAACAGCTCGGTAAATCTGCACCTGTAGGCTTACTACTAGGCTTTCGAGCAGATTGACAAATTCTCCAAATGCACAATTCTTCAAAAGAGTACTGCTGGAAAAGGTTATAGCCTTATTATTTAAAATATGTTTAGCGTTAGTGTGGCAGCAGAGCGCTCTTTGGGCGACTTTAGCACTAGTTCTTGGTTTGTACTCATAATGTATGTTACACCTTGTACACCTGCTCATGTGTAAATGCATTTACAATAGTAAAGTTGCATTTTTATTTTTTTCGCCATGAGGAAACCATTTCGATTAGTGGCGATATTTCTTCTCCTTTTCTATCAGTGGCGATATTCCTTCTCCTATAGCCACACCAGTTTTGAGGGTTTTCCTTCCTATTTTCACCATGAAAACAGATTTACTACTATCCATAACAGAAGTGAATCCCTGAATCCTCCCAAGGTGTGATGAATTAATCACGGAGAGGTTTGAGAACACCTACAAACCCTCACTCAGGTTTGTGAGTGTTCTTGAAATCTACAAGCACTCAGGTTTGTGTGTGAACCCGTATACCCATAAACTCTAAAATTGTGCGTGTTCCCAAAGTTTCCAGGACCTCCCCTCCAGAGATAGCTGCTCCTTATCCATTTGATAGGGTTCACCAAATGGGTTTGTGTTGTGAACAGGACCCTGTGAATTAAATGGGGAATATTTACATAGTGATTATAAGGAAATTCTGGCCTCGATTTTATTTTGTGCAGTTTTATATAGCTCGAACTCGACCCGAAAATATCAGAGCGCTTTACATGAGCACCAGTTGCGTTTATAGACGGACACATTAATTTTTTGGGGCACAGGGCGATTAATTGATTTGCCCAGAATCACATGATGTTGGAACCTCCTGCCAGATTCGAACCTGGTTCTTCAGCTTCAAAGGCGGCCACTCTAGCCCACGATGGCCTCGACCAGACCCTCGTTGGCCTACTTTGGATACCCCTTTAGGATAGGGCTCACAGGAGGAGGTCCATGCGGTAAGTCGTGAGGGGGTGACACCATGAGTTAGCCGCACCGGGTGACACCAACCCTAGTGACGCCACTGCTCACAAACAATTGTTTACAAAAATAAATACATTGGGGGGGCGTGGCTAGTAGCCGATGATGGCGGCAGCAACCTAGAGAGGCTCCCGTAGCAAGGCGGCTTCCCGCAACAATCCGCATGCCTATCCGTTCACTGATCGCTCCAGAAGGGGTGTCCTGGGTGCGGCGACCGAACGGCGTTCGCAGGAGAAAATTGGGAGCACTCAGACCTCGGAAATAGGACGAAACTTCATCTTAGTCCTTCACTGGCGAGGGGCCTGGTGACACGAGGGCAGCCGCGGTGTCGAGTTGAGCCCTTGGCCGAGCGGAAGTCAACCCTCCTCGGCACGATCGACCGGAAGTAGCCGCTGAAGACAGCACTCGACACCAGCGAATCGCCGGACTGGCGGTCTCCCCCCTACGAACACTTAATCCTCAACGTGGCCTACCCAGTGGCGCTGCACAGTAGTGCCTCTTCACGACAATCGGCCAAAACTTGTAACTTGCTACACAACAACCGCCATCTTGCCCTGACTTGCCGAGGCTGCAGCGGATCCGCGGCTACCGGCCGCACCTTGCCATCGTCAGCGACCACTGGCCTGTTCCCGAACTGAACCTCCTGAACAGACGCCTCGGCACGATCGGCTACGGGCGATCGGCCCGCTTCACCATAAACTGTGTCTCGCCGCAGAGCCAAAATGGCGGGGAAAGGGCCACGACAAACCGCCGCTCAGGCGAAACTCGGCAAATTCGCCTACGATAATCAGACGCTCTCTCAACCTGAGCAGCGCAAATCCCTTGGCAAGGGCGCAGACAACGATGGGACGAAAAAGGCCACATTGGACGATGTCCTACGTGCTCTGGAACAGGTTCAGGCCACAGTGGGCTCGACTGCTACCGAGGTGACCCTCATAAGAGCCGACCTCCAGAAGATGGGCGAAAGGGTGAAACAGGTGGAAGTGGTGACTAAATCACTGATAGAGGATGTCTCCGACCTGCAGGTAGCTGTGGAAAGACTACAAGCAGACAATAAACTCCTAAAAAGCAAGTTGGATGACCATGAGGGACGCTCCAGATGCAACAACGTCCGCATTTTGGGGGTTCCGGAATCGGAAACGAAAGGGGCCATGGACTTGTACGTGGAGGAGCTCATAAAGACCCGCCTGGCCCCGAAGGGGCTCTCCAATTTCTTTACAGTGGAGCGTGCCCACCGGGACACCTACCCCGGGGGCTGCCCCACGTCCCATCCTGGCGAGACTCTTCAACTTTAGAGACCGCAACACTATTCTCCAAGCGGCCAGAGTGGCACCGCCTATCCACATCCAGAACTCTCGGATATCCTTCTTCCCGGACTACACGGCGGAGGTCACCCGCAGAAGGAGAACTTTCCTGGAGGTAAAGAAAACACTCCGCGAACAGGAATTGCCATACTCCATGTTGTCCCCGGCCCGTTTGAGAGTGGTGGCCGACAAGAAGGTCTGGTTTTTCGACTCGGCTGAGTCGGCAAGAGAATGGCTGGAGGGATGGCGCACGGTGGAATGCACTTCTAATCGTCGACGCAACAGGCCAGAAGAAGACGGCCGACCGGGCTCACAATCTTCAGCCAGGGGAAGCGCAAGCGAATCGCCGTCACAGGAACACGCTGGGGCCGCTGGGGGTGAATGAAACCCGCACGTGATGGACTGAATGGACTCTGACTTACTCCATGAGGATTGCTTTCCACGTCGTTCTTGAACGCTGGCCCGGACATCCCGAGGGCGGCAGAGGGACCGCCTGCTTTGGGGGACACTCTCCCCCGACGTGCAAGTACTCTGTTTTTGGCATGGGTTAAGCGCTCTGCTGAGTTGGGGTGGCGGGCAGTTTTGAGTCCGTTTGGCAGGGAGGCAGGGTGGGGCGGGTTGGGGGGGGGTTGGTTCTTCTTTACGGGAAATTCACAGAGTCGATCTCGAATTGTACAATGTACTTTGACTGCTATTGTAATGTTGCTGGTGCGATGGAGTCTATACTGGTGGTATTTGTTTCTAATCTCTATTGATGGCGGGTGAGCAGCTCAATACAGCGAGAGCGGATGAGACGCAAGTAAGCGGCTCCAACCTCCGACTTCTCGCCTGGAATGTGCGAGGCCTGGGTGATAGGGTGAAACGCGGCCTCGTTCTGTCCGAGGTGAAACGCTACAAACCAGACCTGATACTCCTGCAGGAGACCCACTTGGTGGGTAATGCTACCAAGGCATTGGACAGAAGGGGGTATAGAATGTTAGTCCACTCCGAATTTTCCACTGGTTCCCGGGGCACGGGCATACTGATCAGAAAATCTTCCCACTTCATTACCCTTAGCACTAGAACCGACACACAGGGTTGCTTTGCAGCGGTGGCGGGACAGTGGGACGGACGCCCCTTAACAGTAGTTTCAGTTTACATCCCACCTTCGCTGCACTCGGTGATGCTACCGGCCCTGGGTGACTTCTTGCTGTCCCTCCCGGAGGGAGACATGCTCATAGGTGGGGACTTCAACGCAGCTGCAGATCCGAGCTCGACAAGTTCCCGGCGACCGCCCTTCCGGGGGGTCCCTCCCGGTTTCGGCGATTTCTAGAGGCACTGGGGCTGGTGGACGTTTGGCGCCATGTTCACCCGATGGTTCGGCAATACACGTTCCACTCCACCGTTCACAATAGTCTATCCCGCATTGACTACTTCCTGGCTTTAGGGGATGGGCTACAGCGCGTAGATGAAGTGAATATACACCCTCGGGGCATCTCACACCATTCACCACTGACTCTCACTGTCACCTCACGGACACGTTCCCGCCGCCGCATATACCCCATTCATGCCTCTTATCTTAAGGTCCCGAAGGTCAGGAAGGCCATGCAGAAGGCCACGGAACACTATTTCACTGAAAATGAACCAACCGCGGCCTCGGCTGAGGTTCTCTGGGAGGCCTATAAAACAGTGTTGTGGGGGCAGGCGATAGGCTCTTTAACGGCACATAGAAGGGGACAGACAGCTGAACACTCTGCCCTCGAGCTCCGACTGCGCGCAGCCACTACTGCCCATGAAGCCGATCCCACGGAAGATGCAGCGCATACCCTCGCACTTGAACAGCGACTATACGCAGACCATGCACGACTCATAACACAGGGACACATCACCGACACACAGAACCGGGTGTATGATGTGGGGGATAAGGCAGGGAAGATGTTGGCCTGGCTCGACAAAAGAGGGGGTAGCTCCAGAGGGATCCAGCAGGTGAGGGATGACGAGGGCAGGATTCTGACCGACCCTGATCGAGTAGTAGAGGCGTTGGCGTCCCACTTTGAGAAAGTATACACCCCTGAACGGGAAGTTACTACGATTGCGGCCCAATGCGCGCTAAGCAGTATAGACATCCCAACGCTGCAGCCGGAGGCCATAGCTGATCTAGAGGCGCCGTTTACCACAGATGAACTACGGGTAGCCATCGGAGCTCTCCGAACCGGCAAGGCACTGGGGCCAAATGGCATTCCAGTCGAATGGTTCCAAGCACGTACTGACGCCCTTTGCCCGCACTTGCTTAAAATGTATGTGGAATGTCGAGATAAGGGGATGCTCCCGTTGGACCAACGGACGGCCACGATTGTGGCTATCCCTAAGCCCGGTAAACCCCCCGAGGAATGCTCATCCTACCGCCCTATCTCTCTGCTTAATGCGGAGAGTAAAATCCTAGCAAAACTCCTAGCTAACCGTCTAATGCCTCACCTGCCCGACCTTATCCACCCGGACCAGTCGGGATTCATGCCCCACAGAAACACCGCGCTTAATCTCAGAAGGGTGCACGGGGTGCTGGCGAGGGCACTGCATTGGCTAGACTGCGGCTATACTGGCGCTAGACGCGAAAATGGCCTTTGATCTGGTGGAGTGGGCCTACCTCTTTGAAGTCCTTTTGTGCATGGGATTTGGCCCAAACTTCATCTCATGGATAAAATTACTTTACACAGCACCAGTGGCGCACGTGGTGGCGAACGGCCACATATCACGCTCTTTTCCGCTTGGACGTGGCACCCGGCAGGGCTGCCCTCTTTCCCCCCTTCTCTTTGCACTCTCCCTAGAACCTCTGGCTATCCGCATCAGAACTACCCCCTTACTTAAAGGGATTAAATGGAGGGAGGGGTGGGAGGACCGCATATCTCTGTATGCAGACGACATGCTGGTATACCTAACGGATCCCGAGCATGGCGTACCAGCTCTTTTGCATCTCTGTAACGACCACGGCGAAGTTTCAGGCTACACCATCAACTGGAACAAGTCAGAGTTGTATGTCCTGACGGGGGACCACCCAACGCTTGGCCCGGACTGCCCTCTACGGCTGGCCGGTTCCTCCTTCAAATATCTAGGCATCCACGTTACGAGTGACCCTACCGAACACGAGAGGCTGAACCTCTTGCCACCACTGGATCGTCTCAAACAAGACGCAGGCTTCTGGGCAGGATTGCCGTTGACGATGCTGGGGAGAGCTGCCTTGTTTAAAATGAAATCCTTACCCCGTTTCCTATACATCCTAGACAACACTCCATTCCCAGTGTCAACGGGATACTTCAGGAAGGTTGCAGCAGTAGTCTCTGGATTGTTGTGGGGCAACCGCCCTGCGCGTATAGCCCAAGCCAAACTCTGCAGGAGCTGGTACGAGGGCGGCATTGCACTCCCGAACCTGCATCTATATTATTGGGCAGCACAACTCAGGCCCATTAACCAGTGGCTGCATGCATCGCAATCCGACCCGGCGTTCCGGGCGGATAGGGCTCAGCTAGGCGCCAATAACATACTGCCACCGCTTTATGATCGGAGGAAACTTAGACCACTGGTGGGCCCCACCAGGCTCACTGTGGCCACTTGGCATGCAGCCACCGCTGCGCTAGGGTGGAAGGACACGCTCACTAAACTCACTCCGCTCTGGGACGCGCGTGCCTTGGGCAATCTTCGGGTCAGTAAGGGGTTCTCCCAATGGGATGACATCGGAATCTCCACGGTGGGGGATATGTGGGAGCGAGGGGATGTCATCACCTTCGCCCGTTTGAAAGAGATTTATGATCTGGGACCACACGAAACATACCCGTATGTACAAATTCGCCATGCACTACTATCGGCCTTCCTGGCTGGTTTGACTCTTCCTGAGTCCTCCCCGTTGGAGGATCGCCTCCTGACGGACTATATGGTAGAGAAGGAGACCTCCCTCACATACCGGAAGCTCCTTAACAACTCTCCGGATCCGCTGATATCCCTTAAGGGTAAATGGGAGCAGGAGGTGGGCGCGCTTGACGAACATGAGTGGAATGAGGCATTGGCTTCCCCCAAGGAAGCAGGCATATCGGCCAGGATGAGGCTAATCCAGCTCAAAGTCCTCCATAGAACATATTACACTAGAACACTACTACACCGCATACAACGGACCCCTGATCCTTTTTGCTTGCGAGGCTGCGGGGAGGAGGGCACCTTCTTCCATACATTCTGGGATTGTCCACGCATACACAACTACTGGCGTCAGGTCCTACGCACTGTATCACAGGTGCTGGAGGTCTCGGTACTACCGGAGCCACGACGGTGCCTCCTCAATGTATGGGAACCAACAGATTTGTCCCGGCATGGCCGCCTTTGGGTGACACTGGGTATGATGGTAGCAAAGCGAGACATTGCGCAGCGTTGGGGGGTGGCGGACCTCCCGACAACATCACAGTGGTGCATTAACATGGACAGAACGATGGTTACAGAAAGGGCGGTATACTTAAACCGAGCTTGTCCTGGCAAGTGGAACAAGGTATGGTCCCCGTGGAACACTTACCGGGGTGACATCTGCGACCCGCTGCCAGAAGATGACCCATTGGACTCGGATGAGGACGACGGGTTGGAGTGAGGGTGGTTGGTTGTGGGGTGGGGTCCTTCAGGAGGGGTTGGGGGAGGCGATGATTCCTTTACACCCTATGTTAACTTGTGGATGCAAATGACGCTGTTTTAATCCAGGTTTACTCTCACGTCTATCTAGCAATATACATAGTCAATGATCGTACTGTGATTTCCCGATGTTCGACTGTTCTTTTAGTTAGTTTTGAAAAATAGAAAATGAGAACCTCATTCACCCTGCATGGAACATTTGCTTCTGACCTTCACTACTTTCGCTGGCGGCCTTCACTGACATGACTTTTGCAATAACCTACACTGTCTGTATTTGTGAAGGTCGTTCTAATGTGACACTCCAGATTAGCGGCCGGCCCTCTCGGGTTGTAGGCGGCATGCTGTGTAAAGCTGTGAAGATATAATAAAGGTTTTCGAAAATAAATAAATAAATAAATACATTAAAACAGCTTTTAATATAATGGAAACTGACTTAGAAAACATGCATGCATGGTTCTCTAAAGTATATTAAAAAATAAAAACGCAGCATATTTCATACATATAAATGATACTACAAAACGAACATTTTTTAAATTATTTTAAAACACTAGTGTCCGTTTCTTGTCCCAGTTATTGGGTAAAATAGGTTGAATCCCAGCTAATGACCAGATTTGTGAATGAAATAATGGGACATGCCCATCTTGAGACCATAGCTTATAAAGTAGGAGAATGTTTATTAAATGTTTTGATGAACAGCGGTAGTATCTTATAAAGGAGCAAGTACTGAACGAAAAATATGGTAAAACATGTTTTTCGTAAAGTAAAAGGCAGGATTTCGGGACAAAAGGTAATGCTGGAAAAACTACAACATTGGGATATGCATGCCACTATTGTCCCATCCGACCCTAAAAGACAAAATCAGCAATGATCTGGATCGTTGGAGTTCTGAACAGAGCATGCTTTACATGTACAACACTCATTGGTCACTCCTTAAGTAAAGTAATTAGATCTTCAAGTAGTAGAGAATGCTTTACATAAATTGTAATCCGAAGCTTTATGTACACTCAGAAAATGTCTTTGTATGATTCAAAATATCATCAACATGTGTATTGAACATCAAAAAGCAGACAAAAATTAATTTGTAGATGCCCCCACATTGTTTGAACACACAATCCAAAGAAAAGGAAGTAAATTCAGATACACAAAAGGCAAAATTTGCTGAAAATATACTTAATTACAATAGACATACTTCACTATTAAGCTTCTCTAATGCCCCTGTCCTTGTTGGTCAGTCCCAATTAAAAATAAGTTCTTACACGAATGCTCCATCTAACGCTCAGTGCACAATAAAACTGATGCACAGTGGCACTGGATTGCCCTTTGGATAAATCAAAACGTGGAACCCAGGTTACATATGCTTCACACTAAGTTTCAGGCAACCATTCAACGGCATATTCACCAACAAGTGCAGGAATAACATTAGCACCAGTCGGTAGAAGCAAACTCTTGTACTGGTAAGTCTACGAAAAATGAGCAATGTTATATTCTGAATTTTATTTTGTAGTATATTTTAATTTGTGGCTCACTTGCAATTTCACTTTGTGCAATTTTTGTTCCAAAAGCAAAAGTAAAAACATTGTTAAAACAAAAAAGCTCAGTAGAACATTATCTACAAATGCTGTTTATCAAGTTACATTTACTTATCCTCAAACCAACTATGAATGTCTGTATGCCCACTTTCATGGGTTCACTTTAAAAGTGTTCACTTCACTAAACAAGAAAATAAAATCACATTTCTACATATCATATGGTTCAGTTTTGTTTCTTTAAAAGGGCTCACCAGCAATGCCATAGGCAACACTTTAAAGTAAGGGTGTACCAGAATTGTTATAAGTGGGAACTTCACTCCTTATTGCACAGTTATATTTTTTTTGTTTAAATCTTTTTATTGTCATTTACAATTTCAACAGTGCAGTACAGTAATAGATCAACAACACCCTATACTGGGGAATAATACAATAGCGAATCACGTGCTGAGGACACAGCTACGATAGCAGGTGAGTAATGTGTCCAGCATAAAGTAATAAGGGTATCAGTAACATTAAGACATCTGGGAGGGAGCACTAATGTATGTACTGCCATCCTACTATGTATTACAGCGCCGGTCTATGTGTGTTGTGATTTCTGAACAGTGGGCACAACAGAATGAGGACCTGGGGGCATATTACCAACGTTTAGCGATATTTACCGCTAAAGATGCTTAGCAATGAATTTATTAACGCTAAGCATCGCCGGAAATTATCGCAGAGATAACTTGCTATTAGCAAGGTTTATCTCAGAAGTGATAAAAATCCTCGTGCTAACTGCCAATTGAGAGATTATAGCTGGAAAACCAACGATAATCTCTCGAAGTTTGGTGTTAGCTTGATGATAGGGGCTCACAAACTTAGCCATGATATCCACCTTCCATAGGATATCATGGCTAAGTCAGGAAAATACCGGGTGTAAAAAAGCAGTGCTAACCGCGGTTAGCGCTGCTTTTTTTATCACTAACAGGGTTAGCGAAATCCTTGATAATAGGAGAAATGTCGCTTAACATTTCTCCTATTATTTTTCTCTGGGACGCCCCCTTTGCATCTCATTAGAGATGCAAGGGGAAGTGTAGAGAAAAAGGGTGCTAACATGCGAATTTGCGTGTTAGCACCCTGTTGCTGATAGGGAGATAATTTTATCTCCGCTTTCTTGGCTTTTAAAGCCAAAAAAGCGGAGATAAATCCCTTGATAATATGCCCCAACATTATTTAACTGAGGGAAAGGGGTAAGCGGCCGTGACTTGAGGACGTTCCTTATTGCACTGTTATTAGGTTGGGCATTAGCCAAGAACTTTTGATTTCACTACTATTATGTGTATAGTATACTTATTTATACAGGTTTTCGGCCAGCCCTCTTCATCTACTGGTCTGAGTCTGTCATTAACATTTTTCTTCCATCTACCATAACATACAGCATGAGATAATGGGTGTGCCCACTTCAGCCACTATCCAATTTCACTGAGAATAATCACATTCCTCCCTGTCACAAGGAGCATATCCACACACAAAGTAGTTCTCTCATGTCACAAAAACTGCTATGACAATATTTTCTTTTGGCAACCAAACAATATTTTTTATTTTAGCCTAGGTATCTGGCCAAAAGACATTCCTCTTCATTCAATGGGAGGCTCAAGAAGCAAGGTCCACACACACAAGGCAGCTGTGTGACCCCGCTCCGAGGGCCAAATTGGTTGTCACCAGCATCCTCAAGACCAAGCTTAGGGCCCCAACTCATGCAAGGGAAACAAGTCGGATCTTACAATCCGTTCTCGTTTGGTTGGAAATTAACATATAAGCTCTTCCTCTGCAGATGTTTAAGCACAATGGCAAAAAAGAAGGGCCCAACGTTAAGAAAACTTGGAGCTGGCCCAGTCCTAGTTCAAACCTCATCCTCAGCAACCGTTCAGTTGACCCAGACAGCCCCAAGCGCCTCACAAGTGAGTATCTTACCATAAAAGGGCTGCGATCCGGAGTCCACCTGAAGAAGTCCAAGCCTACATTGAGTCCCAGTGCAACGGCACCCAAATCAACCCAAAGTAACACTGGCAGCAAACACCCGCCCTGCAAGCAAAAACAATTGAATACTTTATTTTCGGAGTGGCAGGAGTTCCCAACTTGAAATTGTGGTTCCGTCTGCTTACGTAGCCTAAGCGTCTCAGGCGCTCCCTGCATACCGAGAGCACTTAATTCTGGTTTCACCCATAGGGGCTAGCCATGTAGGGCAGTGTTGCTGGATCTTTTTGCGCCCTGTCTTGTGAAGGGACATCATGTGCAAATAACAAGGACCCCCTGGAGAAAATGCATACTATTCCTAGGACAGATACTAATGATTGCCACTTTTTGATTTTAATTGAATATTCCGATAAATTGTATATGATTTTTTGTAATTAATTGTTTATAATTGTATTCTGTTTAATATGAATTTTGTTTTTTATTATATGTATGTCTAATTAAAGATAATACAGCTTTTTAATAGATTTTGTCTTAATTGTTCTCTTTTTGCAACCCTGGTTCCCTTAATGTTGTTTTTAAATGCCTAGGTTTGATATATTCACCTTGTGAAGGGACATCTCCATTACTGAACTATCATCTGACAGCTTACTAAGCGTATGAATTGAATGCGACCCAAGATTATCCAACCAAGGGGATATGCTCACAACACAATGCTATTGCTGGAAATGTATCACACGATGATACAAACATCTCTAGAAACCATCATTCGGCTCCAGCCCTCAAACGAAGCCTTTGTACTTTTAGTGTTTCTTTGGAGACTCAAGTAAAGGAACTAGCCCAAGGAACTCCTCTGACACCAACAGGATGCAGGCACTAACATCGTACCCGACGGAGGACAATTTGCTTCTGGAAGGGAATACACATGACTGGCTGGATGTTTTCAATAGCGACAGTCACTGTGGTACTAGCACTCAACAAGGCGCAGTTACTTCTTAGATAAATTCTGGTAACTACACTCAAATTTCTATATTGAACAATCACTGGTCTCCCCTCGACCAGAATATCAACCAGACGGAGCAACTAACTAATGGTACGGAACAGGCCATTCTTCCCTCCACATCAACACTGATCAGGGGAACTTATTGGCCTCTATTAATTCCACTCTGTCTGCCACAATACCTGCTCTCACCTGGCAATCAGACACACTGGAACTTCAGCTGGACCTGACAAACACACTAGCCATGTCCACAACCAGGCTAAAACATAAATTAGATGCCCTATGTCCAAGCATCCACTTGTTATGTTATGTTATGTTATTTGCATTTTAATGCGCACAGCTGCTCCAGCGAAGGAGCGTCCTGGCGCAGGGAAAGGAAAACACAACACAACACTAAGTCCAGTAACAAAAAAGCAGAACAGTAAAAGCAAGGAACATTTAAAACAGGAAGGTTTTCAGAGCCCTACGAAAAGATATTATTGGAACACAACAAAACCTGTGAAAGGGTCAGCACCTGTTCTTGTCATCGAATAGTAGAAAAATTAAGCACTCTTCTGGATGTCCTATCAACTATGATGGCGGACTGGAAACATGTTTTACTAGGGCCGATCAACCCAGGTGCTCGTTGCACCCCTGAACCTCCGACTGCCTCAATCACCTTGTGGTCCCAAATGTTACCAGTTTACAATCCGCACCATACACTACGGCACTAGTGGCTAGTTCGGACTCTACCCCCAGCCACTCACAAAACGCAGCCCAGCCATTTGGCTATCAGGTTACGCCAGTGACCTTAGTCAGTGTACTGTGCCCTCCGTTAGTGAATCAAGCACAACATAAAATATAGCTTCTCAGAGGTGCAACCTGGGCCCACCAGCAGACGCTGCCCTCTCAGTCATCGACCACCAATCAATCAAGTGCAAACCTAATAGCACCTACTCAAATGCCTTCCGTGGTTATCTCATCAACTATAAAGCCAGTAAACACCGGAGTAGTGCGGAACCCATCTCCCTCCGGCAGTGTCAAGCTCAGTGGACCAATTCAGGGGACCAACCCATGGAGTAGAACCCTATCAAAGAGATCTAAAAAAAGGATATAAAAAGCCCAGAACAAAGTAAATAAAGAACGAGAACTAGTACTACAAAAGCAGCACCAAGTACAGGCACAACCAGCAAATGTAATTCCAGACAGTGTGTTCCCCATGTCCCTGGGAATTCCACCCGCAAGGAAGACACTGAGTTGAGGATACACAAATGAACGGGAAGAACCCTGTATGCCCTCCGGGCAATAATTAGAGGACCTGGGAAAGGGGCCAATACTAATACACATCAGGAGATCCCAACTCAGTCTTATGATCTGTCAAGGCTGAACCAAAAAACACAACTCTACGGGAAGTAAAGTAGAGGCTACCCCAAAATGTTCAAGAAAATATGGGGTAGTTGGCTGAGACACTATGGTTAGAATCTGAGCAGCGGGGACACCCAATCTTCTGCAGCTCGGCCCAATAATACCTTGCTGGACCCAGGTAGGGGGAGTTAGGTGTGGGTTGTAAGAGGCGGGCTAACCGTAAAGAATACCTATAATCCTGTACGTAACTTTGCCTGTGCCTTCATTTGTTTTTCTCAGACGCTCACCGGATGTGGGAATCACCAGTTGGTTGAAGGTGGTCTAAGTCACTGTTGTTGCAGCAGTTTTTGGCAATGTTGATATTTGAAGCAAAATAAAATAAAAATATATAAAAAACATTTTTTTTAAACTCTACGGGAAGTAACCAACTTCTACATCACTGGAAGCAAATTGGCTCCAAAACAATTTCCCAACAGAAAGTAGAGCCACGGCTATAGCCGACTTGTTAATAAGACTGCAAGCCTTCAATAAACAGCACAAACGGCAGTCAAGTGCGAGCTAACAGAGGAAGAATGGCTGCATGTGTACTTGCTGATGAGCCAACCATGACAGGGGGGTCTGTGGAGGTATTTAAAGAAAAAAACTTGTCCCCCAAAAACAAGACTGAACACTGTCCCTGAATTCAAGTGGATTGCCCATGCCCAAAATTTATATGCTGCCACAAATGCGCCAGAAGTGGAATCGCGCCACAAATCAAGCACCCTTAAACAGGGTACCAGGAATCTCCAATATTGGGGTCAGACATCTCCAGAACTCTGCAAAAGATTAGAGTCTCAGGGGTCCGGACCCAAATGGGATACCTGTAGCGGTCTTTAAAGGGGATCTTGAGCTATGG
Source organism: Lissotriton vulgaris (assembly GCF_964263255.1). Taxonomy (NCBI): domain Eukaryota; kingdom Metazoa; phylum Chordata; class Amphibia; order Caudata; family Salamandridae; genus Lissotriton; species Lissotriton vulgaris. The sequence continues at coordinate 153,894 of NW_028242621.1, forward strand.
TCCGCTATATTGCTTCCCCCTTTTCCAAACCTGCAAATTGACTGTGCAGATTCCAGAAAGCTGGAGGTTATCTATTTTGAAATCCCATTTATGAGAAGGATGGGAGTGCAGAACCATCCAACTACCTCCTGATCGCTCTGAAAGCCTACGCATCTATCCAACAAACTCATCCCATTACGCAATCAGGTTTCAGAGCAAACTCTTCAACGTTGGACATTGTGGCCCTTTCCTACCTGTCTCACAAGGCAAAGAGTAAGAAGCAACTCCCACTCTTTTCCTATTTCCTGGACTACTCTGCATCTTTGGGTTGACAGGAGCATTTTATTGAAAAACCTAAAAGGATGGGTTATACCAAGCATTTTACTTTTAGAAACTTCATCTTTATATACCTCCACCTGGGTTAGAGTTAACACCTAAGTCCGCCTCGAGGAAGATCAAGACTAACAACTGACTCAAGGTGGGCTGTGTGTTTGCACCCCTTTTATTTAATCTCTATACTGCCGACATGAGAGTAGCGCTTAAACACGCTAACCACAGTCCTCAGAAGACAGGGAGTACCAAGATTCCTATAATGCAAATATGCCAACGACATCATCCTTCTCGACCACTCGAGAACCGTTCTCCAGAGAGCTTTCAATGCACTACACTACTACAACTTGGCTAATAAAATGGCAGCAAATAGTTCTAAGAACAAAATACTCACCTTTGGCCACCACTCAAAAATACAACCTATAGGTGGAGCCTAGAGGAGATACAAATAGAAAAATCTGATTCCTACAACTATGTGGATGTGTGTGGATCACCACTGAAGGTGGACATAATAAGCAACTGAGACATACCATTGCAAAAGCTGAAGCAGTCATCATCACTCTGAATAAAATAAAGAATTATTTGTAAAGCCCATCCACTGTTCCAATAAGATGGGTCCTGGCAGCCACTCTGCTCCCAATGATTACATATGGACACGAGGCTTACCTGGGTCAGCTAGTACGCATCTTGGACAAATACCAGTTCAAGGCATATAAAGTATTTAAAAAGAACAATTGACGGACAGAATGCAGAACAATGTCATACGTTCAGCCCAGTACAGAGATCTGGGCCAAAATCCATTGTTTTTTTGCTCTTCATGTCATTCCAATTTGAACCCAGCCATATGGAAATCAGTCTTGACCCTGCAACCAATGGGAACAGTCCAGCCCAAACTGCCAGGCCAGGTCCTCCCTAGTCTGGAAACTAGCATCCTAGAACCAGTTTCAGGGGTTCACCACTCAACAGCCAGGATAGCTTGACTCCAGTGGCATGGAGAGAACGGGACCCAGGTGTATACCCGCCCTACTCGGGGTGACAAATGCAAAAAGGAAAATTGATAGACAGAAAGCAGAACATCGCAATACTTTCATCCCAGTACAGATATGTGGGCCTAAATCCATCGTTTTTTTGCTCCCCATTCCATTCCAGTTTGAACCCAGCCATATGCAAATCAGCATGTGCCTAATAGCTTTACTCTGTTTTTATGAAACTGCCTGAGAAGGCAGGAATTTGGTCTGGTGGCTCAAATATGGGCAAGCATGGTCTCATTTGTAAGCTACTACCACAGGATAATCAAGGTGTTGCCCAACACAATGATAGCAGCCATCGAGCCCATTTTCAGCCACAGTGAGAACCCGTGGTCACAACACTCACAACTTGCAATTGATACCTTCTAAATTGATCAAAAGGTTTTAAATGGCCGCAGCGCTTGTGTGCCATGCTCAAATATGCCCTGAAAAACAATCTAGAAGATTACCCAAGGAAAATGATATGAAAACATTTAGAAACTCGAAACTCTGCGAGCCATGGAGCGGTTGTATTCTAGTGCACAATTAGATTTCCTCGACCACACTCCTATATGTCGAGTGCACTACGGAATGGCTGCTTAAGGCAAATCCTTTTTGCCGCAGACTGTTAAAACTACTGTTTTCCGCTCATGGCACCGGAACTTGCAACAAGCATTACATTTGGTGTTCAGCATGACGGAGCCAGTAGACTTAGCTAAATCCGGAATATACACCAAAATCATGAATCTTAGATTAGAGGACGCTATCCCCTAAAGAATGGGCCGGATCGCTTTGTCTGGGATACCTGGTCTTCATATTATGAACTGCTTTTAGTGACTAAAAACTCGCAGATTCATGTTGTCTTGCTGTTTATTTTCTTTTAAAGACATTGATGAGCCCTTGTCTATTTCTTGGGTGCAGCTATTACACTTTGATCTTAGCTCCCCACCCAGTACTTATACAAAATGAGTTTTTCTCTTTTAACTGCCCTTTTACGGTTTTATGGAGTTTATGCATAATGTTTTATCTACATTGTATTTATTTTGATTAAACATACAATAAAGATTACTTGACTGTCATATCAGGTTATTGTAGTAATAACTTGGTGTTAATCACCTTAAATAATGTACCCTTACTCAATCCCTACTGCAGCCTTAAATCTAGCTCTACGCTGTAGTAGACATGTAAGCATTTGTAATTGATCAGCTTTAATTTATTCTTATTATATAGAAAATGTAACTTAATTTTCTTGCCCACAACCCTTCAATGTCTCTTTTCAATAAAATGTGTAATTATTCTCATTTAAAATCAATTATTTTTTTTAATTAAATTTAAGCGATAGGCAATGTTTAGCATTTAATGTGATCAATAGAATGAAAAATGTAATCAATAAAATAGAGACAAACATTACTTTAAATCTATTACCCAAACCTTAATCCCTACTCTAAAACAAGGGTATTTAAAAAGATATATTATTTCAAGTGCATTTAATGTAATTAAATGATATTTAATTGCATGAAATTAAATTAAAATAACGTAGCAACAAATACGTCATTAATTTAAAACTTTGATATGGTAATGGTGTATAATATTATGGCAAATTACTTAGTGTGTTGTAGAGGAAATTTTGCCAAGGTAATGTTTGGGAGGTAATGGTATTCTGTTATCAATATTTTGGTCCTGACAGCAGATCCAGTGTGAAGCTCTGCATAAATCACCCAATTAGATAGTGGCATCGACCATAATAAACATTTTCTTACATTTGCACAAAATACACATTTTGCAGCAATGTAACACTACACTGGGCTCACAATTCACAATGTTTACACTGCCTACTGCCCATTTACTACTATCTCGAAAGTGCTTTTATAAGAATTACATATACAGACACATTATCGGTCTGATAACAAAGGCATTGGAGATCACACAAAAATAAAAATTTCAAGATTTACATTTGCAAACAAATGTGCAGAAATCCCCACCATATTATAAACATTAGAAAACTAGCACAATCCAAGGAATGTTAAGATGAATTCCTGTTGGCAAAAAGCACTTGAATGTGCTAAACATCTGAAAAAAGACAACAATTCATTAAAACAGGTCTTTCAGAATAAAGCTTCTGATACTGGGGTGGAACCGTTACATAAATGTGTAGTAGGGGTAGTTACGTACTAAAAATAAGCATGGAGAAAATCTTCATTCTATAGTAATTATTTGGCTCCTGTGATTTTCATGCAGGGGATTTGCTGGTGTGAAAACACTTGCAGGAAAAGCACCCCCTGTGTCTTATAAAATGAGTTAAGATTCAAAGGTGGGACAGCCGAACAACATGGTTAGATCTTAAAATAGCATATCAGTCTGAACACAAGTTGCTTCAAAATTCAGATTTGACTATGTTCATCCTAAAATATAGTCCTTAGGTTTAAAACTAAATTCTATTCATCGTAGTCTATCGTAATCTTGGTAATGGTGTCAGAGTTTGATTTGTCGTTGTTGCCCCTTGCATGGACTGAATTCAAATGTTTTTTCAGAGCAGATTTGTGTTTGAAATCCATGTCACAGCAATTACACTTATAAGGCCGGTCTCCGCTGTGAATGTTCATGTGGTCCTGCAGGGTGCTTTTGGCAGTGAAAGTCTTCATGCACACCGCGCACTGGAAGGGTCGGATCCCCATGTGCCCACGGATGTGCCTGTTGAGATTTTTCTTCTGGGTAAATGTCTTGCCACACTCCAAGCAGAGAAATAGTTTATGCATCTTTAAATGCCGGATATAGTTCTCAAGGCTCAAAAACCCCCGAGGACACTTAGGGCACTGGTGCCGCCATTGACCAGGGCCTTCCTCCATGCACTGCAAGCCATGGAACATGCTTGCATTGGGCCCACTCTCCTGGTTTTCTTGAGAAAAGACCTGGAATGGGCCTACTGCTATTTCAGGCAATCGGCTCTCGACCGTAGAATTGATAAAAGAGTGCTGCGTTTCTGCATAATACAAGTTTGAGTTAGATGAGTTGCTCGGTTGCGAAAAACGACCTCTATCGGAAGCATCAGTATTGTTACCCGTGGATCCCATTTGAAACTCACAAATCTCACTATCCTTATAATCCACTTCAACTGTGGGTACTTCAGAATCTTTTATTTCACGCTTGTCAGAACATGGACTTTTAACAACAGTTTGCGGACAATCTTCTGTGCCTGGTTCCATATCAATTTTTGCATCAACTGGACTATCCTCTGAAATCTCAATAATCTCACAATCTTTCTCCAAGCTGTGGTCTCCATTATCAAGTTTGTGGTCAGAAGATTCACATTTTTCACTGCTGCGAGAGCTGTTCAATAGCGGTTGTTCATTGTCAAAATATCTTGACAGCGCTTCAGTGCATTTCTCTACAATATGGACCATTTGGAGGTAACTTGCTGCCGTGAGATATTTCAGAAGTTCCTTTCTCCTGACCTCTAGAACTCCAGTGTAACAGGACAAAAGCAGTTTTCTTCCAATCTCTGCACTCTGTAAAATAGATATTCTCATTTGCTTTGATTGGTTGAGCAGAAACTGGTCCCTCATGAATGTAGAGCACGCAGCAAAAACCACCTTGTGCCCATGAAATTCTGCATCATTTATATGGATTGACACATCGCAAAACAAGTTCTGTTCACGAAGAAGATTCATCTTGTGCAACACACCATTCCCCTGCTGTTCAAATCGGAAGTGTAGGATATCCAAATCGGAGGCCATATTGTATACCCTGTTACAAGAAAAAAGGAGAAATATCAGAGAAAAAGATCTACATGCAGATGATGATGTTACACACCCTCTTTCTCTCCTTGCAGGACCATTACACAATTTATTAAGAAGGGAACTCGTGCCAATCACACATAACTTTGCAATGCCATTTCTAACTCTTTGTGTATTGAATATATTGCATAAAGAGGACATTCATCAACACATTTGTATCAGAACAGATAGAGAGGTATACATAGATGTTATGAAAGGGGTCAGCAATGGTCCCACTTGTTCCATCCTCTTCCCCTTCCAAATCTATCTCCCCTAAGTTCTCATCTGCATTGGTTAAGGTATACATGTATTTCTCTGTTGATTTAGCCACTTGCTACAACCAGGTCCACAAAGTGTCACTATTAGTATTCACACACAAAATAGGTTGATTTTGCTATCAAAAGTTGCTTTCAGTCATCAATATGAGAATAGGTGAAGAGTCTTCAAGTATTATGGATAGGATTAGTGTAGGGGTGCCCAGTGAAAGATAAGAGAGCAGAGAGCGCCACACAATTTCGAAATTCTTGTACAAATCGCACAGAACCTGGGTTAGCCTTTCCATTGTCATCCCATTCCACAGTCTAAGGACTCACAGTGCAATCAAGGGAGGTGCTTTCCTGGTCTTTTAGAAAGCCAAGAAGAGTTCTGCTGCTCCCACACAGTTCCACAAGAGTGTGCTATCTGACTTAGATTGGTATTACAAAAGGCGTGATTGTAGGCCCAAGAGTACAAAAGTAAAATGATCTGGAATAGGCTTTCCCAGTATCTCCTTCATAGCTGCTAAGATTTCTTCCCAGAAGGGTCCGCTAAAGAGGACGTCCTAACATATATGATAAATATCTTCTAATAGTCCGCAGAAGCGTATTTGTAAGGGCGGTGGGAAAATTCATTCCTGTCCCCCAAGAGTTCCCTAGAAACATCTTGTGGTCCCAGAGTTTTTTGGTTCCACTTAGTTTAAAAAAAAAACACGAAGAAGAAGAAGAGGTGGGGTGTGAGCCTTCTACATCTATTCATCAAAGTGTTCCACACTAGACTAAAGTCTCCAATGAGATTCAGACCACCCTTTGCCTGCAAAGTTGTCCAAGAATTTCTGTCAGAATCTCTCTTGCCAAGTATAGCGAACGTAGAGTATGACAATCGTGGTCAGAGAACCGTGTAGTTTTCCTGTGTCCATAATGTACCTCCTCTCTATTTTGTTTTGTTGGTCTGTGGTTAAAACTGCCATAGTGTTTTGTGCAGCAGATTAGTGTTTAGCCTGAAATCCGCTTTCATCATTTTTCTGGGAGGTGTGTTTCTTGCAAAGCAATAATATAGTTCCTGCCCTACAATAAGTACTGCCAAATGATGGCCTTCTTGTTGGGTGAGTTTAGCCACTTAAAAAACCTATTAGACAAACTGTACCTTTGTGAGAAATAGGGCGTTTCAACCTCATGGTGTCTGCTGGCAGGGAGGTTGTGGAAGGTTGGTTGGTGTAGGAGAATCTTGCCCATACTGGACGTAAATAGTGGCAGCTAGGAAGTGGAATGGGGCAATATGTAGAGATGTAACAACAAAGAGAGAGGTAGGGAGATTCAAAAGACACTCTCTTAATCCCCGGTTATATATCCAACAACAAAATAAGAGAGGTCTCAACTGGTCAAGCTCACGGCTGCCAGAGACGTGGAGCAAAAAAGATAAGCAAGATATTGATGATCACAGTCACTCTAGTTGAGTGGGATCACAGTCACTCTATTTGAGTAGGAAAGCCCTCACACACCGACCTAGTCAGTGTCATGCTTCATCATCGGGCCCCACCGAAGAGACCGAGTGTCTCTTCGGTGTGCTGCGACGCCAGAAAGACTGCGGAGCTGGTTGTGTGGGGAGGAAGTGTTGTGAAGGTTCTCAAATTAAAAGTGACTAATAGGGTATCAAAAAAACTTTAATAAGTGATCCCTAAGACACGAGTAAGTGGTAATATGTGTCTGAATTTAAAAGCCAAGGTTATTAGGATCTAATTTAAATTCAGCTAAATACCACAAATTTGTTAAAATCAGTCAACATGTTTCTGCCTTTGTGGTATGTATTCACCATGGCATTCTTCAGGACTATAACCCCGGCGGTATGGACACTCTAATAGTCCACCCTAACCTGGGGACGTGAAAGTGAAAAGGAAAAGTGAAAAAAGTGCTTAAAAATGGGAGAGCAATTTGCTCAATCCAAAAAACCCCAAAATTCGGGGTGTATCAGCACCTGTAGGGAAAGATAAACAAACAAACATATAAAGACATACATACAATTAGTATATGCCAGCGTAGACTTATCGTAGTGCTCCTAAGATGGTGGCAAACCTTTGTGTGCACACAGTAAAAACTAACTTTAGCACCATCCAAGTAGCCCTTAGGGGATGATTATATTTGCTAAGAGGTGAAGTGCTAGAGGTGGTTTAAAAACTACTATTGTAGTGAAAGGGATAAAAACGCGATGTGAATTCTCCATGAGAAGGGATCAATATGACCAAATGGTCAGTGACCCCCACAAGATGGTAAAAGATGGAGAACATCTCACTTTAAAATAGGGCGCTACTTGCACCATGGGTCTCGGGAGGGGGGTTGGAGCGCGATTGGCACATCCTAAGAAAAAGTACAGAGTCGAAATGTCAGCATAACCCATACAACACACAGGCACTTAGCTTTGTTAGTTGTGGTGATCGTTCCGCTGTAGATGTAAACTCACGCCCTCAGCGCTCACAGCCCGCTTTCAAACCTATTGCAACCCTCTAGACCGGACCCCGACGATGGAGAGCGGGGCCGGTGAATGGGTATAAGAGCGCTTTGTTTACGCGCTCGATTCCGGGTTTGGGCGTGCCTCGCTACTCTCGCGATGGGCGTGTCTTAGCGAGAGCGAGGCTTGAAGCGCACACGCCCACTGGACGGAAGGCGTGTTGCTGATCGGATCGAGGCTTGGAGCAGCGAGCCTATCATTGCGCTAGGCCTAAGGGGGGGTGTGTGAGCATGCTCAAGGTTGACATGGCAACCAGGGGAGCTATGTCTTTTGGAACAGGGAGCGAGGGATTAACAGTTTCGATTGGCAAGTGTTTAGTTGATAATCAGTAACTTTACAGATTAATTGGATTTTTTAAACCAATGGGTTTAACAAAAATCGTGAAGGACACTGTGGGAGCACATAATTGGCTCAAGAAAGAAAGAGAGTTATGATTTTGTGCACTTGAATTGAACTGTGGACTTAGATGCAGAAGCACACAGATTTTGAATAAACTGTTTCTAAAGTTTCTGAGCGGATCAGTTTTGTGTGAAATAAGACAGCCAGGTGGAGCAAAAGAGTTCATGTCAGGACTGTATTCCAAGGGATATCGTCGTTGAGCCCATTTACATTTGTCCCCAGACGATAAACCCAACGCTGTTCCTTTTCGAACAGTCTATTTTGTACATTCCTTGTACCATCAATTGCTTCAATGACAGTCCATGTCATGTCATTGGTGGTATGATTCTTTTCAAGGAAATGGCGGCTCAGCTTGGTGGTTACTTTCTTGCACCTTACGTTACTTCGGTGTTCGCATATCCTTTGTTTCACTTTTCTGGTAGTCATGCCGACATACCGAAGGTTGCAAGAACATGTGATCAAATAGACCACATTGCATGAGTTGCAGTTCGTATGGGCCCGTTGCGTCCATACTTTTCCTTCTTCCAATGTCAAGGTTTTTGTGGGTTGTGTTAAATGACAAACACTACAATCCGAGCAGGGATAGTGCCCGGTGATTTTTGGGAGTCCCCACAATGTTGTTACTGATGGTGTAATATTTGGTGGATCCTCTTTCGGGCGTGTATGGACCAGCGTATCTTTAAGGCTGCGTCCCTTTTTAAAGGAAAAAAGTGGTTTTTCCCAATCCTTTTTAAAGGTTTTTATAATGCTCCAATGTTTATTTATACTCTTTTTCATGGTGTTAGAGAGGCTGCTGAATGTCGTGACACAGGTAAGTGGGATCTGATCTGAGTTGTTAGTTCTTTCTTCAAGGAGAGCTTCCCTTGGCTGATTTTTCGCTCTTTTAAAACCCTTGTTTAGTGTGGAGTTTGGATAGCCTCTGTATTTCAGTTTTTCGGTCAAATCAGCTGATTGAAGTTTGAAGTCTGTGGTTGTGCTGCAGTTCCTCCGCAGCCTGAGAAATTGCCCGTAAGGTAAATTTTCTTTCAACGGGCGCGGGTGAAAGCTGTTAAATTGCAGTAGATTATTTTTAGCAGTAGGTTTATTGTGGGTCTTTGTAGCCAGTGTCGTACCGTTGATTGAGATAACCACATCTAAGAATACGATTTCTTTTTTGCTTGTGGTGTTGGTAAATCTCCGGGGATTAAGAGAGTGTCTTTTGAATCTCCCTACCTCTCTCTTTGTTGTTACATATTATAGCAGCGCACAGCTGTGAGAGCTTTCTTTTACTGTGAGCAAGACAACAAGAGCCTCCTTTGTTGCTTGGTCTTTTAACTAACATCTCACTATGGCGAACCTGGGTTTGACATACTCTGAGGCAGAAATCGAGGAGTTGATGTCAGATGCCGCAGTCTTTGCGGACCCTCACATATCACAGGCGATAGCAAACACCGCTGAATGGGACAGTTTGTCAGAAAAAAAGAAAGAGCACATCCGCACTGTCCTTCATGGCACAATCATGAAGGGTTATTTAACAACCAACACAGCACCGAAAGGACTTTTGGTGACCAATGCCCCTCGCATCTTTCTGAATGATGCTGCCTTCAGGAAGGACTGGGCCGCAATCGCATGGCACTGCACACGCGATTGGATGGTCCTGATAATTAAAACAGCCTTAAGACTCTCGGAATCCATCATGATAGAAATCAGGGAAACCGAGACTCACTTTAAAGCCACTATCACCGGCTATAAAAAACGATTAGATGAACTTAACAAGGAGATGAGCGAATACAAGGATAACCTAATGCAATCAAAGGTGACAAAACTCCAAAAAGACCAAAAGAAATTTGAAATGGAGAAAGTATATCCTTACTCTGCAGCCTCATTCACCCCTCCAGCACGTAATGCCAGCAACCCAGACTACTCAGATGATGACTCATCGAATAGTAGTGGGTCTAGTAACAACTCCTTCAAACAAAACAAAAGAAGGGGCAATCGTGGTAACAGAACAAACAGAAGTGGACATGGAAATCAAAGCAATCACCAACATTGGTACCCCCCACAAATGGGGATGGGTGCCAACCCATATGCTTTCCACCAGCCACCTTTTCCCTTTATGGGCTGGAACCCAGGCTTTATGCCCCCGGCCAACTACCAACAACAGTATAGACAGCCTTTTTTAGAGAGCGGCCGGAGAGGCCGAGGCAAGAGGAGAGGGAACACCAGAGTAACCTGGCAGGAAGAAGACCCAGTAGCGAACCACACCCGGAGCAACCAGCAGCCGGGTCCGAGCGGAGTCTAAGTCTAGTGACGAACCTATCCACTAGAGTCCTCACTCCTGTGGAGATAAAAGTTTTGGAGAAAGGGCTGGGTTTTGTCCCCACAGCCAAACCCGATAAATTCAAAATGCACTGCGAATTAGCAGGGTTCTTTCGCAAGTTGAAATTGAAGGCTTTTTTTGATGGCAAAATAGACCCACTAGAATCAATGAGGAAAGGTGACACAGGTCTAAGACCTAACTCCACCTTCATTCCACCCTCACACACAATACCGGCAGCCATCACGGCTTTTGAGCAAGCGGTATTTAAGGACCTAGAACATTGCGAGAACCCGAAAACATTCGGGAATTTCAGTACCGCTGAATTTGAGGCATTACACCAACTAAAAAACGACACCTCCATAACAATTAAACCCGCGGACAAGGGCGGAGGCATCGTCATCCAAAACACAACCACGTATGAGACCACCTGCAAGGATCTACTCAGTGACGTCAGAAATTATACGCCACTGGCAGTGGATCCAACCCCAGATCTTGCCAAAAGAATTAGCTCTATGGTGAAACAAGCAGAGGACCAAGACCAGATCTCCAAGAATGAAGCCGCATTTTTGATCAATACAAGTAGCGTAATACCCTACTTCTACACTCTGCCAAAAATGCATAAGAACAAACTCCCTCCACCTGGACGCCCAATCGTCTCAGGCATAGGGTCACTTTTGGAACCACTTTCACAATTTTGTGATTATTTTTTAAAACCTTTAGTCCAGTCCACACCGACTTACCTGAAGGATACCAAGAGCCTGCTACGACTGCTGACAGAAATAAACTTTCCTGAAAATTCTATTACCCTTGTAACACTAGATGTGGAAAGCCTCTATACTAGTATTCCGCAGGATGACACAATCGAGGTCCTTAAAAAGGCCCTTGATTCAACCGACTGGGAATTCCGGACCCCAAAGAAATTCATCATCGACTGTGCCACCCTAGCACTAAAAGAAAACTTTTTCTCATTTAAAAACAAACTGTACCTACAATGCTCTGGGACATCCATGGGCAGTACCTTCGCGCCGAGCGTGGCGGGGCTGTATGTGGCAGATTTTGAAGCCAAACATATCCTACCACCAACCGCTAACCTTTCTTCGTCAATGCTTTTGTGGAAACGCTACATTGACGATATCCTACTCATTTGGAAGGGTAGTGATAATGGCTTGCAAGGTTTTCTCTCTTGGATTAATACCCTAGACCCGAACCTGAGATTTACCAACACCACAAGCAAAAAAGAAATCGTATTCTTAGATGTGGTTATCTCAATCAACGGTACGACACTGGCTACAAAGACCCACAATAAACCTACTGCTAAAAATAATCTACTGCAATTTAACAGCTTTCACCCGCGCCCGTTGAAAGAAAATTTACCTTACGGGCAATTTCTCAGGCTGCGGAGGAACTGCAGCACAACCACAGACTTCAAACTTCAATCAGCTGATTTGACCGAAAAACTGAAATACAGAGGCTATCCAAACTCCACACTAAACAAGGGTTTTAAAAGAGCGAAAAATCAGCCAAGGGAAGCTCTCCTTGAAGAAAGAACTAACAACTCAGATCAGATCCCACTTACCTGTGTCACGACATTCAGCAGCCTCTCTAACACCATGAAAAAGAGTATAAATAAACATTGGAGCATTATAAAAACCTTTAAAAAGGATTGGGAAAAACCACTTTTTTCCTTTAAAAAGGGACGCAGCCTTAAAGATACGCTGGTCCATACACGCCCGAAAGAGGATCCACCAAATATTACACCATCAGTAACAACATTGTGGGGACTCCCAAAAATCACCGGGCACTATCCCTGCTCGGATTGTAGTGTTTGTCATTTAACACAACCCACAAAAACCTTGACATTGGAAGAAGGAAAAGTATGGACGCAACGGGCCCATACGAACTGCAACTCATGCAATGTGGTCTATTTGATCACATGTTCTTGCAACCTTCGGTATGTCGGCATGACTACCAGAAAAGTGAAACAAAGGATATGCGAACACCGAAGTAACGTAAGGTGCAAGAAAGTAACCACCAAGCTGAGCCGCCATTTCCTTGAAAAGAATCATACCACCAATGACATGACATGGACTGTCATTGAAGCAATTGATGGTACAAGGAATGTACAAAATAGACTGTTCGAAAAGGAACAGCGTTGGGTTTATCGTCTGGGGACAAATGTAAATGGGCTCAACGACGATATCCCTTGGAATACAGTCCTGACATGAACTCTTTTGCTCCACCTGGCTGTCTTATTTCACACAAAACTGATCCGCTCAGAAACTTTAGAAACAGTTTATTCAAAATCTGTGTGCTTCTGCATCTAAGTCCACAGTTCAATTCAAGTGCACAAAATCATAACTCTCTTTCTTTCTTGAGCCAATTATGTGCTCCCACAGTGTCCTTCACGATTTTTGTTAAACCCATTGGTTTAAAAAATCCAATTAATCTGTAAAGTTACTGATTATCAACTAAACACTTGCCAATCGAAACTGTTAATCCCTCGCTCCCTGTTCCAAAAGACATAGCTCCCCTGGTTGCCATGTCAACCTTGAGCATGCTCACACACCCCCCCTTAGGCCTAGCGCAATGATAGGCTCGCTGCTCCAAGCCTCGATCCGATCAGCAACACGCCTTCCGTCCAGTGGGCGTGTGCGCTTCAAGCCTCGCTCTCGCTAAGACACGCCCATCGCGAGAGTAGCGAGGCACGCCCAAACCCGGAATCGAGCGCGTAAACAAAGCGCTCTTATACCCATTCACCGGCCCCGCTCTCCATCGTCGGGGTCCGGTCTAGAGGGTTGCAATAGGTTTGAAAGCGGGCTGTGAGCGCTGAGGGCGTGAGTTTACATCTACAGCGGAACGATCACCACAACTAACAAAGCTAAGTGCCTGTGTGTTGTATGGGTTATGCTGACATTTCGACTCTGTACTTTTTCTTAGGATGTGCCAATCGCGCTCCAACCCCCCTCCCGAGACCCATGGTGCAAGTAGCGCCCTATTTTAAAGTGAGATGTTCTCCATCTTTTACCATCTTGTGGGGGTCACTGACCATTTGGTCATATTGATCCCTTCTCATGGAGAATTCACATCGCGTTTTTATCCCTTTCACTACAATAGTAGTTTTTAAACCACCTCTAGCACTTCACCTCTTAGCAAATATAATCATCCCCTAAGGGCTACTTGGATGGTGCTAAAGTTAGTTTTTACTGTGTGCACACAAAGGTTTGCCACCATCTTAGGAGCACTACGATAAGTCTACGCTGGCATATACTAATTGTATGTATGTCTTTATATGTTTGTTTGTTTATCTTTCCCTACAGGTGCTGATACACCCCGAATTTTGGGGTTTTTTGGATTGAGCAAATTGCTCTCCCATTTTTAAGCACTTTTTTCACTTTTCCTTTTCACTTTCACGTCCCCAGGTTAGGGTGGACTATTAGAGTGTCCATACCGCCGGGGTTATAGTCCTGAAGAATGCCATGGTGAATACATACCACAAAGGCAGAAACATGTTGACTGATTTTAACAAATTTGTGGTATTTAGCTGAATTTAAATTAGATCCTAATAACCTTGGCTTTTAAATTCAGACACATATTACCACTTACTCGTGTCTTAGGGATCACTTATTAAAGTTTTTTTGATACCCTATTAGTCACTTTTAATTTGAGAACCTTCACAACACTTCCTCCCCACACAACCAGCTCCGCAGTCTTTCTGGCGTCGCAGCACACCGAAGAGACACTCGGTCTCTTCGGTGGGGCCCGATGATGAAGCATGACACTGACTAGGTCGGTGTGTGAGGGCTTTCCTACTCAAATAGAGTGACTGTGATCCCACGCAATATGTAGAGAACCTGTCCCTAATCCCACCCCTTGTGTCCCTAGGAAACAAATAAGAAACAAAGTAACAAGTAAACTGAAACCAGTATAGAATGAAAGACATGGTCTCACCACTGTGCGTATCAGGAGGGTCATCCTGGCATTGTGCGAGGAAGGCCCTTTGAGAGAGAGTCCCTCATTAAAAGACACCCCGCAACCGTTTTAAGCACCCAATACTTCACTCGGTGTACTATACTGCCAATCTATGTCTTGTTACTTGAACTAAAGAGAAATGCACAAAGAACATGAACGTACAATGGTTTAACATTAAACATATTGTTCCTAGCAAAATGTGATTTACCATGATGGCCAGTTCACGTGAGACACAAGTCTAAGAAGTAGCCATGCTCCACAGCATGGGTGCACTAGCGATAACGTATCTGCGGTTTGCCAGTTCCTGGCCATCGCTCTATTTGCATCTGGTGTTCCAGGGCACACATTGGCTGCCTTGAGCAGGTGATGGGTGCACAGGGGCCTACTCTTTGTCAGCCACAGACAGTAACCTAGCCAGCCAGCACCTTCTTCAGTCTAGTACTTGCAGGCTGTTGCTGAAGGGCAGTGTATTGTTTTAGCAATCCTCAGTACTAATCATCTGCTAAAAAGTGAGGGTACTCTTTATCTGTACTAGTGCACATTATGGCAATCGATTAGAGCATTGCCACAGAATAGTGTGTATGTTTTATTATATTTTCTTTTTTACAACATGCTATATCAGGGATGCTTTAGTATCGCCTTCATGGCTGTGTGCAACTTTTACATCTCTAAAGTTATAAATGTTATTTTACTGTAATTTGGCATGATCATAGTGCTGCAGGTTTGTGAATTCTTCAAAGAAACATTTCAATATAGATGTCAAAACCGTAAAGTTCATAACCTACTTTGTAACTTGTGTGGGGTGTGGCTTGGACGGCAAAGATGGCGGACACACATTTTTAGGCTCCACTTGCAGTCCCACCCATAACCTGTCCTCATCTGGTGGCAGACCGTCAGTAAAGAGGCCCAGACAGGTGCAAATGCTGCGGGGACACGGCAAACTACAGGGCTCTGCAAGCGGCAGTGAGGGCTGGGGTGTGCCGGCCAGACAGGTAAACATCCTCAATTGCCCCTTACCACTGCAGCGGTCATATTCGGGGTGCTTTGCCAGGAAGGGGACTGCCCAAGACATCCAAGGAGGTTGGCACTCTTAGCAACCTGGAGGGCCCACCCTGTCCCGAGCACTGATGCTTGAACTACCCCACAGGATGTACTGCTTCCGCACTAATAGGCTCGATAAACGGCTCACATAGCAGCCTAGTGAACTATGGATATGGTGAAAGACAACCCGCGCCACCACCCCCTGGTGAGAGCCACATACCCAAATTCATGAAGCCCACACAGGACCCAGAGGAGGGGCAGTCGGATGGCCGTGACCACCCAGAGGGCACCCCTCCAGACTCAGCAATCACTATACTTAAAGCTATATATTTAGGACTATAGACTGTTCTTGGAGAGGGAAGATTTGTGAACTCAGAATTGACCTCTCCCTACTTCATCAAGACTTGCGGAATACAGTAGACAGAGTCATGGAGGCAGAAGGTCGCACCCTGAAACGGAGGACACGGTCCACACACTGAAGGAATATGCCTTGCAACTTCAAAGAGCAGTCCAGGTGCTCAAAGTCAGAGTGAGGGGTGCTTCTGGCGAAACAATATCCACCTTGTGGGGTTCCCAGAGGGTATGGAAGGCCCTAACCCTATGGACTTAATCTTCCAGTGGGTGGGCTCTTGGGTACCGACAGATGATCTATCCTCCTGCTTCCTGCTGGAAAGGACCCACAGGCCCTTGGCACCCGAGCCATCGCCAGGGCCCCGCTTCGGAGACCCATAATAGCACACATCCTTAACTTTGTGGATAGGGATGTGATCTTCTGGGAAGCATGTAAGAAGGGGGACCTTTCCCACGACTCCCTGAAGATCATGTTGCTCCCGGACTATACAATACATGTACAACAGTAGCACCTTTCCTTCCTTACTGTGAAACAGAAGCTATGGGCCATGCATGTGCACTATATGCTCCTCTTTCAGCACTCCATAAAATCATCTTCACTGGTAAGACTATTTTCTTTGACAAACCGGAAAGAGCATTGGCACTGGATCACAAAAGACCCCGATTGGAGACGACTGGACACAGACAACTTGGACCAATCTGTGCCAGACGGTTGCCCAGGACCCTTGTCTCAGCTCTCACGCAGGAGCCGGAGGAATAAGAGACTGTAGCTTCGAAGGGTTGGATGGTCCCCGAGACATTGACGACCCATAGCTGTTTGGGAGTCAGCTCAAACACATGCCTTTGCAGACTGCCAGGCTTGCCACTTTTTTTTTTTTTACCTAGGAGTGGTGGGAAGTGCTTGGCCCGATAGGCAGACTTTTGTT
Organism: Lissotriton vulgaris; assembly: GCF_964263255.1. Taxonomy (NCBI): domain Eukaryota; kingdom Metazoa; phylum Chordata; class Amphibia; order Caudata; family Salamandridae; genus Lissotriton; species Lissotriton vulgaris. Next base: position 170,728 of record NW_028242621.1, read on the forward strand.
TTATTTGTTCATGGGTTGTTTTCGATGGGTCTATTGATGGGAGTTGGGGAGTAGGGACGGGTTTCAGGTTCAAATGACCAGTTGGCCCTAATATTCCCTGCAACAGATACTTCACTGTCCCGAAGTATTGGGGTGGGTACTCATACACTTTAATCCCTTCGGTACATGTTCCAGCGACACACTGCCACAGCCTTATGATGCACATTTGGTAATAGCCTCCCACCCATGGTTACCACCTGACTATCCAGAGACCTCCTCCTCACGATCAGGGTCGGATCCAGCTAATGACCTGGAACATGCATGAGCTCCTCAACAAAATCAAAATAGTGGCAGTGCTTAAAACAGCTAGATGCATGGTGCTGATGCAGCTCACTCCAGGTTGCTAGTTGTTTGGGAGGTGAACTTAATGAGTTGACTGACCCAGCCCGTGACCCATCGAATATGGCGACCACAACCTGACCCACACAACGCATCAGGGCAGCTTCCCGGAAAATTTCGCATTGAATGATGCATGGCAGCTATACCACCCCAATACACAGGGCTACACTTACTATTCGGATGCGCACAAAGTGTTCTCACGCACAGCTGGATTACTTTATCCTTCTCTTCTCTGAGGACCCTCGCAAAATAAGTATGAAAATATTAGCCAGAGTTCTATCCGATCAAGCTCACACTACGGTTAGATTCTAGACAGACGGGTGCGGGAGGGGGTAACAGAACAATACATGCAGCACAACAAAGGTACCATTGCAACACCAGGGAAGCACAATTACGGATAATGAAAAGGCAGTACGTGGACAGCCCAGAGACAGTCTTCTGAGAAATACACCCAATCCTCCATTCGACAGAAACTCTTAGGCGAATCAAGGCAGGTGTGGTTGTCGCTGCAGAGTCGCATATATCAGTAGGGAGACAAAACCAGTTTCACTCTTCACTCTTACCTGCAGTGACATCCGTGGCAGGGCACTGGACTCGATCCACTCCTTCCTCACTGGCCTGACACAGCGAGTTAGACTACCGCAGTTCCTCTCAGAATCTACAGAGATCAGCTGCAAAGTGACCCAGGATTAATCCCTGAGCCCCACACTCTTCAATATCTACATGGCCTCCCTTGCAGACATCATCAAAAGCCACGGAATCCACTTAGTCTCCGATGCTGACGACACCCAGCTGATACTTTCCCTCACCAACGAACCCACAACCGCCAGAACAAACTTCAACAGCGGAATCTAGGCCATCGTCACCTTTAGATGAAAGACAGCTGCCTCAAGCTCAAGTCGGACAACAACGAAGTACTCATATTAGGGTCCCACCCCCTCAGCCTGGGACGACTCCTGGTGGCAAGCCGCTCTGGGACTCCCCCCCCACCCCACCCCTACCGACCAAGCATGCAACCGTGGCTTCATACTGGACTCTGTGAACAACAGAGGTTAGGTCCTTTACATGGTGGGGGCTAGACCCTATATAAGTAACAAGCATCTTTATTGAGAGAAAGAAGACCCCGTCAGTATCGAGCAGTGGCTAAAGCAGCAGGATGGTGATAGTGATGCTCCTTTTTCCTTGAAAAAAGAAAACGAAGGAAGATTCAACCTCGATGGTTACGCCTCCAAAATTGATCCCACCGTAATACGGCAGTACCCAAAGAATAAGGCATCCCAGTTTGGCCACGATATTTATCAAGAAGACCTTCAAAAGACCCCTCTTGAAGTCCTCCTCTGAACAAAATTGATACAAGATACATACGATTCAAAAAAGGGGGTGGTGATGAACAGAGTGTCTGAATTAAGCAGACCACTCTTACCCAGTCAAGAGATCAGGGCTTGATCCATCACCGTTATTTAGCTCACTGCATCACCCCAGTTCAGAACCTGGCTATATGCAAATTAGTCTGACCCAGTGCCTTATGGGAACAGGGCAGACCAAACTACCAAGCCAATTCTTCACCGGAAAGGAGACAAGCTTCCGGGGACCGGTTTCTGGCATTTCAGCCGTCGTCGGCCCGGCTTGCTTGAATCCTGGTGGTGCAGTGAGCAAGGGACTCTTGTCTGACTATATCCTGCCACACTTGTCTCCTCTGAACAAAATTGATACAAGATAAATACAGCCCTGATGACAGACTAGTGACCTTACGCCTGGTCTAGAAACGCGTTGGCAGTGTTGTTTGGGAGTTAAAAACCATCATTGTTAAAAAATACTAGGACCGGCTGGTCCAGTATTCAAAAAAACTTATAAGTATTTGAGTTGCTTATATTTTTCCTCCCAACTCTAGTTTCTCTCATTTGTCGTTTATAATAATTGTTGTTTGTGAAGAAAACCATTATCATTTTTTTGTAATTTTGTTGTGAATGCTTGATGTCACAATGTTTTCTAATGTCTAAATAATGTTTGTCTTTTAATGTTTGTAGAAAGTTTAACTAGTCTTGTAAATATTTGAATTCATTGTCTTTTTCTGCTATGAATTTTTGGAAAACTTGAAAAAGGTATAAAATAATGAACACAAAGTAATGTGGTCTAGGGAAGCGACAATAAATTGGTTTCTTACACTTCAAAATACGTATCGAGTAATTGTGGTGTGGGTACTGTGTGCTGCTTGTTATTCATACTGGACTCGGCACTCTCAATGAACTGCCAAAACAATGCAGTTTCCTCAGCCTGCTTCTACACACTCTGCCTGCTTCAAAAGACATTCAAATGGATCCCCACAGAATCCAGAAAGACTGTCACCCACACACTCATCACCAGCAGACTCTACTATGGCAAAGCACTCTATGCCGGTGTCACCCAGAAATAGATCAAGAAACTACAGAATGTTCAAAACACCGCCTCCAGTCTGATCCTCGTCATCACCCGCCGCAGCCACATCACACAACACCTCCGACAAGTCCATTGGCTCCCAGTCAACAATCGCCTTCAAGATCCTCACACATGTCTACAAAGCTCTCCACAACACAGGACCAGTATACTTGAACCACTGCTTCTCATTCCTCATCCCTGCCAGACACCTCCGTTCAACCAATAATGCCCTAGCCTCTGTCCCCAGGATCCCTAAGACCATAACTGGAGGAAGTTCCTTCTCCTACCTCACCCCCATAACCTGAAAGCCCTTGCCCCGCCACCTCTGGCAATCCGCGTCGCAGACCCAATTCAAGAAGGACCTCAAGACCTGACTCTCTGAATGATCCTCACCACCCAGAAGGACCAGCAGATCTCAGCCCTCCCCGCCCTGACACCCCAGTGCCTCGAGACCCTCTTGGGTGAGTAGTGTTGTTTTATAAACCCCTGATTGATTGATCACCACAGGAGGGGATGTCTTTGCAGCAAAAAGAAAGCATGCCATGTTGAAACAGTCTCTGTGTCAAAGGTTCTTAAAACTTTACCTATGGCTCTCAGCGAGATTGATCAGATGTGGAGGAAGGTCTTGAAGATAAATATGTGCTGGCTATGAAGGCACTGGAGGAAAATTATGGTAAGAAGTTGAGCATAGTGGTTGAACGTCATACATCTGTTTCACAGGCTCAACAACCGGGCGAAACAATAGAGCAATATGTGGCCGTGTTGAGAATGTTGTCCGTTTCATGTAAGTTTAGGGATTTGCAAGAAGAAATAAGGGACCAATTGATAAATAGGACTAGTAACCTTAAGGTCCAAGAAAAAGTACTGCAAATGAAGGATCCTCTACTGGAAAAAACTATATTGGTAGCACGCCACATTGAGAACATCTCCTGGATTTGAAAGAATTGAATAATAATAAAGACAAAAATAGATCAGACGAAGAAAATGTGAATCCGGTACAGAAAGGTGGGTAGAAAAGGAACAAACAAAAAGGAGAAAAAACTAACAAAACCACAAAGGGAAGGGTCAAGAAAAAAATAAGTTATAGATAAGAGAGCACATGTCATTTGGCCAAAGTCTCGTGCAGGTCCTGCTGTTAATGCTCGTTATAAATATAAGCAGAAAGGTCATTTTTCCAGGGTATGCAGAGAGAGACTCAGTGAGAATGAGAAAGAAGAGGATAATGACGAGGACAATCACAGCAAAAACATACAGGCATTGGTGTTGTATGGTGTCATGGAATGTGGAGGAGCATGAACAAGCCAAGTGGATTGACACCTGGCGACCACAAAGGTGTTGTGAGGTCAAGCTACCGGTACTAGGTTACTTTGAAGCTGAGCTAGTGTACAAAGGAAGGAATGCTCGGGGAAAGGTATATGTGGTGGAAAGGGGAAAGACCTTGTTGGGGAGAAGAGAGCAGCGATCGCTGGGAATTGTGTTGGACCCCAACCATCCTGAACAGGTGCTGCTGAGTGCTCTACTAGAAGTGGAAAATGAATATTCTAGATTGTTTTCCCAAAGGTTGAAACATGTTTGAACATGATATTGCCCTTAAAGATGGGGCTGTGCCAATGGTGCATAAGGTGAGAGGTGTTCCTTTGGCCTTACGTGAATAATTATCTGAGAAACTGAATAGTTTATGCAGTAATGGAATCATATAGCCTGAATGGCCAATTCTGATTGTGTTCGCGAAAAGAATCTAGTAAGAAGATTTGCATGTGTGTAGATCTTCGTGATGTGAATGAAAACATCTGGGTTGATAGACATCCCCTTCCCACGATTAGTGAGATGCTGATGAACGAAATGAATGCAAAATATTTCACCACACTTGATCTTTCCACCACCTACTATCAGGTTCAATGACACCGAGAATCACTTAATTTATTTCCCCAGAAGGAGCGTATCAGTTCAGATGTATGCCTTTCGGATTGGCATCGGTATTCACAGTGTTTCAGAGGGTCATGCAAAAGGTGTTGCATGGTCTATCCATGGTGTTTCAAGATGATGTTTTGGTGTGGGATGAAGCTAAAGATCATCATGATTTGGTTGTCAGAAAAATGTTGGAGAGGTTGGAGGGGGCCGATTGACTGTGGAATTAAGTACATACTAATTCTGGAGGAAAGAAGTGGGGTATTTAGGTCATACTTTATCTGCCAAAGTATCAAACCCAACATGAAGTTCATTGAGGCGATTGAGATTGCATCAATGTCGGTCTTGGGGAGTATTACTACAAATCTGTAGAGCATTTCTCAAACAAGGAACATGTATTGCATATCTGTTTAAAAAAAGGGACATGATATGAGTGGATAGAACAGTATCAGCGAGCATTCAATGCCATAAAAACAGCAATTGTGGAAGCCGATGTGTTGGTGCCTTTTGATCCGGCGAGCATGTCCATTGTGGTTATGGATGCCAGTTGCTATGGTTTGAAGGTGGTTCTTAAACACTTAAATAAATAAATATGCAAGAACATAAGAGCAGTGAGAGAGTTGTGGATTTTTTATTCACGCGTGTTAAAGGGTGCGGAAAGTTCATATTCTATTTCGAAAAGAAGACCCTCACGTGTTGGTGGGGGGTGCAGTACTACAGAATGTTTGTATGAGGAACTCAATCCGAACTATGAACTGATCATTGGCCACCAATTGATTATTTTACCACCAAGGGCGCTGGAAGAGCCATGCCTCACATAGCACAGTAGTCATACAGATTGCAGGAATATTCATTCAAGATCAAATACGTACCGGGTCACAGGAATGTGAACGTGGATTGCTCTTCTGGTTTGCCTCTAGACAGTGATTTCAGTTGTAAAGAAGATGATTGGGTGGTAGTGCGAGTAGGCCCCACTTGCAAGGGAGCTATATGGAAGGATGAATAGATAAGGGAGGTTGGCAATGATGCTATAATAACATTACTTATTGACAAGTTACACAATCTGAAAAGTTTGACTCCGGAAGAAAATGAAAGGCTGAATGAATACGTGCCTGGGTGGGATGAATTTTCAGTGGTGGATGACATTGTCAGGAAATGTGACAGGTTGGTTATACTGATCACCATGCACCATAGCTTTTAGAGTTGTTACAACAAGGATACAGCGGATTTTCTGCAATGAAAAGGAAGGCCTACAATGACTTCTGGTGGCCAGACATGGACACGCAGATTGAGCGGTATGTTCAGAACTGCAAACCATGTGTATAAAGTGACAAAATGCGGAAAGTGTTAGAAACAACCATAACTCCAGTGAAGTTCCCTGATAAACAATGGGAAAGGGTTGCAATTGACCATTTGAAAGTTTGGGTCCTGACAGCACGTTTGCTTTAGTCTTAGTTGACTATTACTCCAAGTGGCCAGAACTAGCATTTGTTAGAGATATTAAATCCTGCAAAGTCGTGGCATTTTGTGAAGGAATTTTCCAGAGGGAGGGATGTTCAGAAATAGTAGTGTCAGACAACAGGCCACAATTTGCCAGTTTAGAATTTGAAACATATATCAAATCCACGAGGCGCTCGTTACACTGCGAGGGGGCATGGTGTGCGGCTCCCGGGCTGGGAGGAGGGGGTCTCTGCACTCGAGGGGTCCGACTCCTGCTGGTCCCGGGGAGGTCGATGCCCTGGAGTCGGAGAGCAGGAGCGCCTGGAATGCGCTCTGTATCCACAAGGCGCTCGTTACACTGAGAGGGGGCATGGTGTGCGACTCCCGGGCGGGGGTCTCTGCACTCGAGGGGTCCAACTACTGCTGGTCCCGGGGAGGTCGATGCCCTGGAGTCGGAGAGCAGGAGCGCCTGGAATGCGCTCTGTATCCACGAGGAGCTTGTTACACTGCGAGGGGGCATGATGTGCGGCTCCCGGGCGGGGGTCTCTGCACTCGAGGGGTCCGACTCCTGCTGGTCCCGGGGAGGTCGATGCCCTGAAGATGGAGAGCAGGAGCGCCTGGAATGCGCTCCGTATCCACGAGGCGCTCGTTACACTGCGAGCCAGCACTATTTAGCACCTGTACTGAAGAGTCGTGCACTATACTGTTGTCCGTGTGCTTAACCTCACCCGTCCACCCTCTGTTGTCACTGTGCATATCCCTCTGTCATTCTCTGTGTGCATAACCACACCTGCCCAGCCATCGTTGTCTGTGTGCTTAACCCCACCAGCCATTGTCCGTTTGCATAACCTACCCACCGTTGTCTGTATGCATCATCTCCCCTGCCCGCCATTTTCCATGTGCCTAACCCTGCCCACCGTTGTCCATGTGCCTAAACCCGCCAGCCTGCTGTGCATAAAGCCATTGTTTGTTTGCATAACACCACCCGCCATTCTCTGTGTTCATTACGGTGCACATTGTTGTCCTTGTGCATATCCCTGCCCATCCTCCGAAGTCTGTGTGCCTATCTCCATCCGGCCGCTGTTCCTGTGCATAATCCCACCCACCTGCAATTGTCTGTGTGCAAACCCAACCTATCCAATGTTTTTCATGAGCATAACCCTGCCTGCCCTCCTGCTGCTGTCCTTGTGCAGAATGCCAACTGATCATCCTCCATTGTTCGTGTGTGTATATCCCTATCTGCACACCCTCTGTTGTCCGTGTGCATATCCCTATCTGCGGTTGTCTGCCTGTATAACCCCACCTGCCCTCCCATTGTTGTCTGTATGCATAACCCCGCCCACTATTGACTAAGTGTATAACCACACCGCCATTGTCTTGTGTGCATAACTGCACAATTACCCCCCCACCCAACTCCTGTGGAAGATACCCGCACCTCTTCCTCTACCCCCTCACACTTAGTGAAGTCAAACCCCAGCGCTATTGCTTTTCTTGTTAAGAGAAATATGCATGCATCCTTTTGTATCCCGTCCTGCAACCCAGACTTTTCTTGCACAGGCAGCGAAATGTAATGCAATAGGTCTCACATCTGCGAGAGATTAAGTTATTGGCATTGTAAATGACAATGCCATTTATTTATCTGTTTTCAAAACCAACACATAAATAAAAAGGTTGGCATTTACAATGCCAATAGCTCTAACTTTTGCAAAGGCAAGACCTTTGCATTGTAAATGCTTGTTTAGGTCTCAGCCTGCGAAAGACTACGCACATGCGCAGTCGAGCTGGCGAGACTTAATGAGATAGAGGAACTTTCACTAGTGAGGTTAAGCCCCACCCCTCTTCTCCATTGGCTGGCGTCCTAAACAGTGGCCAGCCATTGGAGAAGAGGTCCTAGTGACGTTCTTCTTTCTCTCTAAGCCTCGTCCTTTTCAGGCTGGCGTACTTGACTTCCTGCTGGCGTAAAAGGTTCTTTATGGGTCCAACAGCTGGCCCCATAAAGAAGATAAGAAACCTTTTACGCCACCAGTAAGTCAGGCTCTTAAAGAGAAAGCATTTACAACAAGGGGTGGTGAAGGACAGAGTCTCTGAATTAAGCAGAAAGCTCTCACCCAGTCAAGAGATCAGGGCTAGATCCAACACCGTTTTTTAGCTCACTGCACCATCCCAGTTTCAGAACCTGGCTGTATGCAAATTAGTCTGTTCCTGTCCCAGTGCATGATGGGAACAGGGCAAACCAAACTACAAAAGCCAATTCTTACACTGGGAAGGAAACAAGCTCCCGGGGACCGGTTTCTGGCATTACAGCCGTCTTCGGCCCGGTTTGCTTGAATCCTGATGGTGCAATGAGCAAGGGTCTCACATCTGAGAATACCCTTCCACGCTTAGGGTGGACAAAAATATTTACAACAAGGGGTGGTGAAGGACAGAGTCTCTGAATTAAGCAGAAAGCTCTCACCCAGTCAAGAGATCAGGGCTAGATCCAACACCGTTTTTTAGCTCACTGCACCATCCCAGTTTCAGAACCTGGCTGTATGCAAATTAGTCTGTTCCTGTCCCAGTGCATGATGGGAACAGGGCAAACCAAACTACAAAAGCCAATTCTTACACTGGGAAGGAAACAAGCTCCCGGGGACCGGTTTCTGGCATTACAGCCATCTTCGGCCCGGTTTGCTTGAATCCTGATGGTGCAATGAGCAAGGGTCTCACATCTGAGAATACCCTTCCACGCTTAGGGTGGACAAAAATATTTACAACAAGGGGTGGTGAAGGACAGAGTCTCTGAATTAAGCAGAAAGCTCTCACCCAGTCAAGAGATCAGGGCTAGATCCAACACCGTTTTTTAGCTCACTGCACCATCCCAGTTTCAGAACCTGGCTGTATGCAAATTAGTCTGTTCCTGTCCCAGTGCATGATGGGAACAGGGCAAACCAAACTACAAAAGCCAATTCTTACACTGGGAAGGAAACAAGCTCCCGGGGACCGGTTTCTGGCATTACAGCCGTCTTCGGCCCGGTTTGCTTGAATCCTGATGGTGCAATGAGCAAGGGTCTCACATCTGAGAATACCCTTCCACGCTTAGGGTGGACAAAAATATTTACAACAAGGGGTGGTGAAGGACAGAGTCTCTGAATTAAGCAGAAAGCTCTCACCCAGTCAAGAGATCAGGGCTAGATCCAACACCGTTTTTTAGCTCACTGCACCATCCCAGTTTCAGAACCTGGCTGTATGCAAATTAGTCTGTTCCTGTCCCAGTGCATGATGGGAACAGGGCAAACCAAACTACAAAAGCCAATTCTTACACTGGGAAGGAAACAAGCTCCCGGGGACCGGTTTCTGGCATTACAGCCATCTTCGGCCCGGTTTGCTTGAATCCTGATGGTGCAATGAGCAAGGGTCTCACATCTGAGAATACCCTTCCACGCTTAGGGTGGACAAAAATATTTACAACAAGGGGTGGTGAAGGACAGAGTCTCTGAATTAAGCAGAAAGCTCTCACCCAGTCAAGAGATCAGGGCTAGATCCAACACCGTTTTTTAGCTCACTGCACCATCCCAGTTTCAGAACCTGGCTGTATGCAAATTAGTCTGTTCCTGTCCCAGTGCATGATGGGAACAGGGCAAACCAAACTACAAAAGCCAATTCTTACACTGGGAAGGAAACAAGCTCCCGGGGACCGGTTTCTGGCATTACAGCCGTCTTCGGCCCGGTTTGCTTGAATCCTGATGGTGCAATGAGCAAGGGTCTCACATCTGAGAATACCCTTCCACGCTTAGGGTGGACAAAAATATTTACAACAAGGGGTGGTGAAGGACAGAGTCTCTGAATTAAGCAGAAAGCTCTCACCCAGTCAAGAGATCAGGGCTAGATCCAACACCGTTTTTTAGCTCACTGCACCATCCCAGTTTCAGAACCTGGCTGTATGCAAATTAGTCTGTTCCTGTCCCAGTGCATGATGGGAACAGGGCAAACCAAACTACAAAAGCCAATTCTTACACTGGGAAGGAAACATGCTCCCGTTCATCACCACCCCCTTTTTGTAAATCGTTTTTGGCCACTATAGGTGTGGCAGGGTATACTCAGACATGAGTCCCTTTCTCACTGCTCCATCAGGATTCAAGCAAGCCGGGCCGAAGAAGGCTGAAATGCCAGAAACCGGTCCCCGGTAGCTTGTCTCCTTTCTGGTGAAGAATTGGCTTGGTAGTTTAGTCTGCCCTGTTCCCATGATGCACTGGGCCAGGGACAGACTGATTTGCATATAGCCAGGTTCTGAGCTGGGATGGGGCAGTGAGTTAAATAACGGTGATGGATCAAGCCCTGATCTTTGGACTGGGTAAGAGTGGTCTGTTTAACTCAGACACTCTGTTCATCACCACCCCCTTTTTGTAAATCGTTTTTGCCCACTATAGGTGTGGCAGGGCATACTCAGACATGAGTCCCTTTCTCACTGCTCCATCAGGATTCAAGCAAGCCGGGCCGAAGAAGGCTGAAATGCCAGAAACCGGTCCCCTGTAGCTTGTCTCCTTTCTGGTGAAGAATTGGCTTGGTAGTTTAGTCTGCCCTGTTCCCATGATGCACTGGGCCAGGGACAGACTGATTTGCATATAGCCAGGTTCTGAGCTGGGATGGGGCAGTGAGATAAATAACGGTGATGGATCAAGCCCTGATCTTTGGACTGGGTAAGAGTGGTCTGTTTAACTCAGACACTCTGTTCATCACCACCCCCTTTTTGTAAATCGTTTTTGGCCACTATAGGTGTGGCAGGGTATACTCAGACATGAGTCCCTTTCTCACTGCTCCATCAGGATTCAAGCAAGCCGGGCCGAAGAAGGCTGAAATGCCAGAAACCGGTCCCCGGTAGCTTGTCTCCTTTCTGGTGAAGAATTGGCTTGGTAGTTTAGTCTGCCCTGTTCCCATGATGCACTGGGCCAGGGACAGACTGATTTGCATATAGCCAGGTTCTGAGCTGGGATGGGGCAGTGAGATAAATAACGGTGATGGATCAAGCCCTGATCTTTGGACTGGGTAAGAGTGGTCTGTTTAACTCAGACACTCTGTTCATCACCACCCCCTTTTTGTAAATCGTTTTTGGCCACTATAGGTGTGGCAGGGTATACTCAGACATGAGTCCCTTTCTCACTGCTCCATCAGGATTCAAGCAAGCCGGGCCGAAGAAGGCTGAAATGCCAGAAACCGGTCCCCGGTAGCTTGTCTCCTTTCTGGTGAAGAATTGGCTTGGTAGTTTAGTCTGCCCTGTTCCCATGATGCACTGGGCCAGGGACAGACTGATTTGCATATAGCCAGGTTCTGAGCGGGGATGGGGCAGTGAGACAAATAACGGTGATGGATCAAGCCCCGATCTTTGGACTGGGTAAGAGTGGTCTGTTTAACTCAGACACTCTGTTCATCACCACCCCCTTTTTGTAAATCGTTTTTGGCCACTATAGGTGTGGCAGGGTATACTCAGACATGAGTCCCTTTCTCACTGCTCCATCAGGATTCAAGCAAGCCGGGCCGAAGAAGGCTGAAATGCCAGAAACCGGTCCCCGGTAGCTTGTCTCCTTTCTGGTGAAGAATTGGCTTGGTAGTTTAGTCTGCCCTGTTCCCATGATGCACTGGGCCAGGGACAGACTGATTTGCATATAGCCAGGTTCTGAGCTGGGATGGGGCAGTGAGATAAATAACGGTGATGGATCAAGCCCTGATCTTTGGACTGGGTAAGAGTGGTCTGTTTAACTCAGACACTCTGTTCATCACCACCCCCTTTTTGTAAATCGTTTTTGGCCACTATAGGTGTGGCAGGGTATACTCAGACATGAGTCCCTTTCTCACTGCTCCATCAGGATTCAAGCAAGCCGGGCCGAAGAAGGCTGAAATGCCAGAAACCGGTCCCCGGTAGCTTGTCTCCTTTCTGGTGAAGAATTGGCTTGGTAGTTTAGTCTGCCCTGTTCCCATGATGCACTGGGCCAGGGACAGACTGATTTGCATATAGCCAGGTTCTGAGCTGGGATGGGGCAGTGAGATAAATAACGGTGATGGATCAAGCCCTGATCTTTGGACTGGGTAAGAGTGGTCTGTTTAACTCAGACACTCTGTTCATCACCACCACCTTTTTGTAAATCTTAAAGAGAAAGCAGAACGTCCTGGTGAGCTACTTTGACTAGTGCACTGGGCTTGTGACCGCCAGAAACGACACTAGTACCTTTTGCTTGGAGAAGATTCATGTAGAAAGACTGAATTTCGATTGGTTCTCCGGCTGGTCCGAGCCCCGCAGACCCCCGGCGCCAGGAGCACGGTCTGGGGTGGGCAGGCGCAGCGCAGATAAGAAACTTAACCTCTGGAGCTGGGTAGGTCGGGCGGCAGGGGGGTGGTGGTACCCGTGTTTCGGCACCCAGATGTCTCCACCCTCTCTCTCTAGCGTCGGGGCTGGCAGCCCGCTCCCCCGGTGATGCTGTGCTGCTAGAAGCCATGACGCTGGCTGGGGCTGTAGCCGCCGCTCCTCCCTCTCTCCAGAGCTGCAGCAAAGTCAGGACACGCTCTGTATCCGCCTGGGTCCACCACTCCCAGCCTTAGCGCACACAGCCCCCGCAGCTGCAGGCAAGCAAAGTTTTGCACATTTTAGGGTTACTACTGCTTCCTTTATTGTCCTGTGTATGTAGCCCGATCTGTTAGTTTCTTTGAAAAATCAGGTACTTCTTTCTGTAGCGCTTGCACCACCGGCAACCTTGACAGGCGCTTGTTTGGCTGAGTGAGTGACTGAGCTGTGTGAATCACATTATCTACTGGACGACGAGGTCATAACTTCCTGGTGTGAGACTTTTTGCTATCTGGGTATGTCACTTAGAAAATCAAACACTACAAAAGAGAAACACATGCTTACTCTAAAAACTGCCTCGCTCGATGTTTTCAAAACATAATTTGAAACAATGTAGAAACCCGGCCGTTTTTGGTCCCAACTTCTATGTTGCATTGAACAATCCGTGTGACCCAGTTTAAGCTCTCTAGCCAGACTCTTTTAAGTCGGAGCGGGGCAGCCCGGCCTGGTACAGACTTTCCATCTCCTTTGTTGTTTCCCCCAAACACCTCTCACTCCTATTTGAGTGACTGTTTGCCCGGCGCCCCTTACCTGGCGGGGGCTGTGGCTGCGTCTGAGAGCGGTGCCTGGCGACCTGTCCCGCTGCCAAAAGTGCACTTGTGCTTTGGAAGCGCGGCCGTGATTTTGCAGAGAAGTTCCACCTGATTGACTGACTACAAAGTCACCCCGAGCCCCCCACGTGCCTTTACACTAAACCCAAGTGCAAATAGTTCCTTCTGAGTGGGCTCTTATGGCCCTTCAGCAAATGCACACTCCGGGACTAACTGGTTGCGGAATTTGGTGTATTGTACAATATTTAGATGTATGACTATCACAGAGTCGCCCATTTTTGGCTTCTTATTCGTGCACTTTGAAAGCCATTAAAGCACCTCAGTCAAAAATATCTACAGACAATAAGAAATAAATATGCCTGCAGCAAATGTTATAAATTGATGTACACAGGTCATCGTCAGCGCAGTACTACATTAATATATATTTTACCTGTGCGAACAAAAGTTTGAGTGATGCTGAACGAGACCTCAAACAAAATATCCATTTTAAATACTTGAGGTCTGGATTGATTATTGATGCAACTTTTGTTGGCTGCATAATATTTTTGCTAGGCGTAGTTCCAATGCATGCATTTGTAGTGATTAATTTGTGCCTACGGTCTGATTATTAGCCTTCTTAACCTTTTTTCGGGTCTTCATTGTTGTGACCAGTTGTTGGTGCTTATAAGTATTGCTTACAATTAAGGGGGGGGCGGTACCACACTGTCAATGGTTAATACGGCTGGTATGTTTGAGAGGGAGCAGTGTTGGATTAATTGGAAGTTGACCTCGACTTAGAAAAACTAAAGCAACAGTGGTATTTAGGAATGGTGTATTCGGTTATTGGTCTTCGAGGGGATGCCATCTTGATATGGAGCGAGGCGTAAGGCACACCCAGTGGTGCATGGGGCCCGACCCTCCAGTGTCCCTCACAAACACTTGTCACTGCTTTTCCCACACTAATGTGTAGTTCTAAACTTCCAGGTACAAGTGGTGCACGCAGTGTGGGAAAGTGCAGCAATATTCCCTATTTTCACATTACGTGGATTTTTTTTTTTTAATGTATTTGAAGAATGGAAAATGTTTCTTACCACGGAAACTGCACTCCCAGCATCAGGGAAAACAGTTATGCCAAAAGTTCATGTGAACAAGAACAACAAAAATATCAGTCGATTGGCAGTGGAAAGAGTACGCTCATCAGGTAACTTTTGCAGAAAGGTCCAAGGACTTGGAGACTCCATGGAGGAGCTCGATCACTTCCATTATTTCACTTCGATTTTGTTGATCCTCTCCCTTTCTCGTTGTAGCAGTCCAAATTGAAGTTTTTTAAAGAAATGCTTGAAAAACCATCTGCACTCGGTTTATTTGGGTTTATAGTTGTAATTTACAGTTGCTTTACTAACATCAAAATATCCTAGGGTTGAACGAGCATCGAAGGAAGCAATATTTATTTGTTTATTAATGAGCACTAGCATTTGTACAAGAAATGCTGAACACAGTAAGGTAACAGTACATAACGCCATGAGTAGTTGGTGGATCACCGAGCTGTGGCTGATGATTAATTAAAAAAGATTATATTTTCATTTAAGAAGGGAGACTGATTGCTGGGACATCTTGTGTAGACTGCCTAGTCCTGTTTTTATTTCACGTAGTATGCTGCACCCTCCATTGTCGCGCAGTGACGCTCCACAAACGCCCTGCCACAGAATCTAACCAGAACTTCGTTTCTGGGGAAAAAAAGTTAAACGTGGCTAGATCACTGTTTGAGAGAGCCCTTCCACCAGAAAATTAGAGTGCAACAGTCACCGTCAAAGAAAGGTGGTGGCTTGGTGTTGTGTGTGTGTGTCTGGCTCTGTGTGTGTGTGGCTCTGTGTGGGTGTGGCTCTGTGTGGGTGTGTGTGGCTCTGTGTGTGTGTGTGTCTGTGTTTGTGTGTGTGTGTGGCTCTGTGTGTGTGTGTGTGTGTGTGTGTGTGGCTCTCTGTGTGGCTGTGTGTGTGTGTGTGTGTGTATGTGTGGCTCTGTGTGTGTGTGTGGCTCTGTTTGTGTGGCTGTGTGCGTGTGTCTGTGTGTTTTTTTGAAACCTAAATAAAACGCATTGTTATTTGCAATGTCAATAGCTCAAACTTGCGTAAATACGTGATCTATTGTATTGCAAATGGAATAGGTCTCGCATTTGCGAGAGATTAAGCTATTGGCATTGTAAATGACAATGCCATTTATTTATCTGTTTTCAAAACCAACACATAAATAAACATTTTGTCATTTACAATGCCAATAACTAACTTTTGCAAAGGTGAGACCGTTGCATTGTAAATGCCTATTTTTTTTTAATTCCTCGGCGAATCTTTGTGACTTATGGTCCCTATCCCTTTCCTTTTTAGGTCTCGACTGGCGTACACTGCGCAGCAGTGTCGCGCAGCTCGAGAAATTCTGTTTTCAAAAGTATGGGGTTTGACCCGCCTCTCTTTTCCATTGGCTAGCTCCATAAATGGAGGCTAGCCATTGGAAGAGAGATGTGTCACTCATTCTCGGAGCAGATTCGTGGGCGTTCCGGTGTTTTTTAAAAGCTCCGCCCCTTTGTTTACATCATGCGGCGGTGGGCCATTGTGGGTGTTGTCTTATTTATTTTTTTGTCACTATGTTTGCGGCCGCCATTTTTTCATGGAGCTGGGGCGGGCGAGTTCGACCGGGAGCATTGGTGAGTGTTCGCTTTTCTTGTTTCTTATGTCTTCATAATAGAAGACCGAAAACCGGAGCGCACCGTCTCGGCGCAGGGATGTGGAATTCCTATAGCCCGACGCCCAGGACATATTGTTTGGGGTCAAAGGCAACAAGTTTTAATGTGTATTTTGTCCTTTGGACAAGTAGGCCCAACCCCCTGCAGCACAAACCCTTTGGCTGCCAGTTTGCAGTACCACATTAAGGATCAGGGAAGGGTACTGCCTGTAGTTTAGTTAATATTTGTGTGCATGTGTTAATGCTGTTCAAACTTGTATTTATGGTTCATTAATTGAAAGCCTTTATTATTAGGTAAATGTAAGTTCTGACTGCACTACTGACAATGGTTCCAGTATGAAAATGTGTACACATGGTTTCAAAGTTTAGCAACATGAGGCTATGCATGATGCTCACAGAATGCTCTCTGATTAGATGCAAATATTTGCAGAAGCTTGAAAGCAAGATTAATGTTTCTTTGCTTTCAATATAAAATGTTCCTAAGAAATGAAAGTAGGGAAACAACATTTTGCTAAACTACTGTAAAATTTCAGGTACCATTTCTTTGCAGCATCATTTAGTAAAATGTGTTGATGCCTGCTAGTATTTCCCAAAAATATTCATAATGGAAGATTTGTGTAACCAGTTTGAATAAGATTATGGGAAACAAAAATAAACAAGCCTTGGCAAAGCCATTAGGTCTGACATTGGTGGTCAGCTTTTTAGTTTTTGCAATGCGTGACTTGTTTTGGGATGGATTTTGTAAAACCTTATTGATGTGAGAGCTGCCGGGCCCTCACCAATATAACAAACATTGGCAAACGCAAAAATTGTTTTTTGTCTCAAAAAAGCACACACTGCCACATTAGTTACTGGCACTGAACAAAACTACTTTGTGTACCGATATGCTCCTTGTGAAAAAGCAGAATGTGGTCACTCACAGTGAAGCCAGCCGATTCAGAGAGAGAGAGAGAGAGAGAGAGTTTTAATAAACACGAAAGGTCATGGTTAACGCCAGACCAAATTAGGGGCCCAATCATTAAAGAAAGTCTCAAAAGTGCACCTTTGGTATATGGCTTTCGTGAATTCACGAGAATTTACATTTGTAGGGCAAGAAATTGTACTTCTACAAAATATTTGTGAACTGCATTTTTAGCATGACCAAATATGCATGTGTAGATTTGCTCATGTGAAAACCTGGATGTTTGAAAGTTAATTTTTACTCCAACTACTTTTTTCCCAACTCTGAAAGAAGGTTTACGTATGCCACTCTCAGGAGTACATTTCCAACAGTATGGGAAAGATTAGAGAGGATTTGTTGAAAACCCTCAAACATGCAAGTTAGTAGGTTTGCATAGACTCAATAGAGCATTCCAAGCCGGAACTACTGCTTACCACAATCTTCAGTCCCAGTATGTGGAGCTACGGAAACGTGGCAACATAAAATGATTACTAGTATTCAAACGCTACTATGGAATATGCTGTGGCATAATCAGAGAGGCTATATAAGAGCTCTTATATAATCAGATTGCTGCCATAATTTGTGGCAGCACTACATGGCATCAAAGGGACAAGTGGATTTTGTTACTGGACAAGTAGATTTAGGAAGCAATCTTCCCCTGGACAAGTACATATTTTAATAAATTCCACACCCCTAACGGCGGCTTTCTCTAGTGATGCCTGCCGTTGATATCCGGATTTGGTGGATAAACAGCTTCATTTAAAGCCTCAATATGTGCTGGCACCCTGCTATCAGCCTAGGTAGACAGACTCATGCTGTTCTACCCACATGCGTAGCGGATGCACGCGTGCAGCATCGCGCTTCCATGATTTGTACCTCGCAGATCTGGTAAGATCTTGACCGCCTGCAACAATTCCTGCGTAATGCTCATGCATTGAGACTCGCCCTTATTAAAGCACTCTTATCTCATTTCTAAGCATTGTAGGTCGAAACTGTATGATGTACAAAGGCCAATAGAATTCCCCTGAAGTTCGGAGTGCTTATATAAGGGGACGCTCTCGCCTCCCTGCCTGTCAAGCCCGCCTCGCTCCCTCCTTGCTTCTCTTTGATCTCTCTTTTGTTTCTCTCAATTTCACGCAGAAACTTTCTAGAAATCCTTCCTGTCGGCCCTTGCGATTCCAACATGGAGGAACTAACTGTGGAAGTGCGCGGCTCAAACGGAGCCTACTACAAGGTACTCGGGCTCGCAGCGGGAGCTGGGGAGGGAGCCCACAGCGCGGCCTTAGCCCACACTGAGGTCTGGCAACCCCCGGCAGGCCTTGTGCTCTCCCACGGCCCCCTCGGATCCATTGGGAGGTCGGGGCTTGGCCCTGGGAGATCCTCATGACCCCCTGGTCACCCCCGCTCCTTCACTTAGTGACACTGACCACCGAGCGCCCCTCCTCTCCCCCTTTGGCCTGTTGTGTTTACACCAGCGGCATTCCGTGTGCAGGGGCTGGCACTCAGCGGAGCTGCTCGCTGCAGCCGCCGCTTTGTTTTGTTTTATGTGTGTGTGTGCTTGGGATTCCCCATGTGCCCTTGTGAGGTAGTTTTGGGATGTAAAGTGTGCACTTTCCCATACAGGCCGTGCTCGTGTGGGGGGAAACACTGCGATCGAAGGGGTTTGGAGAGGTCTCCTATGTGTTACAATGCCAATAGCTCTAACTTTTGCAAAGGCGAGACCGTTGCATTGAAAATGCTTGTTATTGTGGCTTAGGCCTGGTTCCTAATTCCTCTATACTCCTAGGGGTATCCCCTGCCACCAGAAAAGTCTAGAAGCATAGGTTATTTTTTACATACATTGAAAGCTCATTGGAAAACTACCCCCCGCCCCCCACTTCTTCGCCCTTGCCCTGCTCCCCAAACATACAAACAATTAGGAACAACATTGTGTGCCCCATCTATAGCAAACCTAAATCTCTTGAATTCCTTCTGGTATAGATGAAGGTTCATCAGCAAAACGTTTTAGAGTATTGCTCTTGTTAGAAATGTTCAGTATAACCAATTGTGTGTTCATGGGTTATTCATGTGTATGTTCTTCCGGTTTGTCATTCAAGCAATAAAAGTGGGGTTTCCAGCAAAAGGATGGAACAGCCATATCAATATTGGTGCAGTGAAGTTTGAGGTCCCTGTACCCAACTGTCATTAACATTTCTGACGCAATTAGGAACAGACAAAGGGCAGGCCAGGCTTAAAAACGTCTCCATCTCCACCATGTACAGCAGAAAGTGCAGTCTCACCATTCACCCATGAAATCTACAAAACAGCAGTGCTCAGGAAGAAACTATTTAGCAGTACCTTGCTAACAGAATGGCTGAAAGTAGCCCTATATCCACCTCACTTCAATGTCTTGGTCTCCACCCTCCAGCCGCAGGAAAGCAGGCAATACACGTCTACAGACTGGGAAACTTTCCTCACAGGGGGCATCCAAAATGGATACTATTCTGCTTTTGTAATTAATACTCTGAGCCAAACTTGAAGGGTGAACATCAAAACACACCCTCTCCCGCAGTTGCATAATCTCCTTTTCGATGTCTGCATTATTTATACTGCATACTTTATCACCTAGCTATGATCATGAGGGTACTGCGGCCTTTGAATTTGGCCTAAACATCTCAAACTTTCCCTACATTGCAGCCAGCCATTACTTTATGTTTCCAGTCACTGAGCGGATCAGCTGTTTTTGCTGAAACAGTGGTCTAGTGTTAGCTTTCCAAGTGATAGAACATTTGCCCGATTCCACTTCTTATCAAAAGTACCTACACGGCTATATATATATATATATATGTCTCACATGCAAATAATATTATTTTTACAGTTTTGCAGTATCGGATTGCTTGCAATCTAAAAAAAAAATAAAGAGACTTTGTATTAACAAAAAAATTGGCCTTGCCTTTAAACTCAAAATAGAGTTATAAATTATAAATGTTGCAGTGCAATGCAATGCAGATCTGCTATGGTTAATGTAAATGGCCCAAGAGATGTCTATGAGGGAAAATGCTTGTTTTAGTACTTGACTGTGCACTCGTTGAGTGATTCAATGTAAAACAAGCGATTTAAATAACTAGGCTGTGCCGTAATGCTCTCGGTGATAAACAACCGTTCTATTCAGAGTTCTAGGTCGGAACGTGTAGAATGTTACAAAATGCATCATTTACCATACAAAATTTCAAAATATTTCCACATTTCATATCCTTATTAGCATAAAAACGATCGAGATATTGTGACAATCCCAGCCCACCTGCACAACTAGTGTGGTAAATTATTGCTTTTGCAAAGAGAGGCCACGCAATCAAAGCACAGCTTGGTGGGGCAAAGCAGACCTTTCTGATGTAACAGCAGTACTTAGGAAACACCACATCAAAATAAATAGAGTGCATAGGAAAAGAACTTCAAAATATGTACCAACCCTACCCACTTGTTCTCGTGGCTCCTAGGTACACCTGGACTACCTGGAAGAGACAGCATTGTTGAAGTCCAAGACGGGTCATGCTCCCTTGCATCATGAGCAGAAATAACAAGCGTTGGTAATGCATTGGTTTCGCCTATGTAATGAATAAAGAGTTGTTTTCATCAATCATTGTCTGGGAGAAGGAAAGATCTCCCCGACCGATAACATGGGAAAGGATGTAGCACAGCGGTCAGAGCTGCTGACTCTAGAGCTGGGGATCCCGCTACGAGACTCAGTGGCGCCGGGCAACATCCTGTGATTCTATCCAAGTCACTTAATCTCGCAGGGTGATAAATTGTTATATAAATATGCTGCAAGAGTAAAAGGCAAAAAAAAATTGAAACTATAGTTCCACCAGAGCAGATGTTAACAGTATTTCGGCGGTAAGAAACTGATAAAAGAAGGAGATGAGGCACATACATTGGTAAATGTAGGAAAATATGCTACAGCCAATAGAAATGGAGGAAAGGTGAGTGGCAAGCACAGGAACCAATAAGAAGCCTCGAAAGAGAGGAGGCAAGATGCAAGTCCCTAATGACCCATATGAGCTCCAGCATTTTAAGATCGCTACATTTGGTTCAAAATTTTAGTTTTCCACTTTCTAGCAGCTTTTTACTTTCTAGCAGCACATAAATGTAAGGCTGAGGAATCATATTTCCATATTCAATTCGTTTTGGACACAAAAAAGTATTTTTGTCATCCATTTCTTTTTTGTTCTCTTTGCTAAAGCAAATCAGTATTTACTTCTTTATCTTTAGAGATGTTCTGATTAACAATTCTATGGCTTTGCACCATTGAGATTCTAAGGAAACCAAAACTTGCTTGGACTACTAATTTCATCTCATTCTAGCAATTAAAAATTATTTTTTTCTAAATAATAACTAAGAGTAAAAAATGGGATTGATACTCTGGGAACAAGCAAGAAAAAAGTTACATTCAGTAATATTTATGCAAATAATTAATTCACATTATTCCCGAATGACCCGTCTGACTCTTCCCAAAATTTCATATCACATTGGGCTCGATTCACTCGGCCATTTTGCTTGTTGTACTGCGTTACAAGTGCAAACTGCTGGATTTACTACCGGGTAATATTACCCCAAAATTGCATAATATTACACGGGAATAAATTCCATACCAGGGGTTGCGAGCGTTCTGCAGTGTGGTTAAAGCTTAGAAACGCATATAGCGTGTTCGCTCATTTGGGTGCTGGTGCGCTGCGCATTTCCTCCATCCAGATAACACAAGGTGGGGTTGTTGAGTATGATTTAGTGGTTGACCTTGTGAGTTAGCAAACTGTGAGTAACAGGAGGAGTTAAAAGAACGCTCTAGAGGCAAGTGAATTTAGCCTTAAAATTAAGAACAGAATAAACAACAACCATCCCAAAGATCAGAACAGCAAAAAGTGGGTGTCAGCTTGCTAAGTGGCTGAGTATGACTAAAAGTAGATGCCTAGAATCTAAAGCGGTTTAGAAAGTAGAAGTGTAAAGCCCTGGTTTTGACTACCAAAGTTATATACAAACCAGATTTCTATAATAATGCTTTTCTTTTGTGCTTAAGCAGGATAGGAATAGACATGACTGGGATAAACCCAGGTACTCAAAATGGCCTGCTGCTATGCGCAAACGGACACCTTCCAACCATGTTGGCGGTCTTCCTCCTACTTACATACATACGGACCAGTCCCAGTTCACCCTAGGGTCAAAGGAACACCCATAAATCTGCATTTGAATTATATGAAATAAAGTTATTAGGCTGCTGGGCATCAAGTAGCAGGTGGTCCATGTGAAGCGACACCCTGTCTTCAAACCCGCCACTCCACTGTAAGCCTGTCAACTGTGCATCACGAGGCAGCCTCTCTGCCAGGGGCACAATCGAAATTATGATACTAGGCAACTTTGGAGCGGATGTATGACGTTACAACGCATACTTTTACCACGCATGCCTTTAAAACGCAATATTTACAACGAAAACCTTTACAATGCATAGTGCTTTGGGGTGCTGGATAGTGAATAGTTTAATTTGCTATTCCAACTCCAGTCCCCGTGGACACTAGGGAAGGTGTAAACTTATTCCCTATCCTAGAGCGCCCCCCCCGGCGCAATGCGTTGTAATGGTTTTCGTTGTAAATACCGCGTTGTAAAGGCACTGTGTTGTAAAAGTTGCGTCTTAAAGGATGTTTCCCCTTTGGAGCGTGCCTTGCCTCATGGGAAAGGGTACAGCATTTACCACATTTACTATCACGTGGGTCCTGGGGGCTGTGTATAGTACTGCAACATATCTTAGAAAAAAAGGGCTGAAGGCCATCCTCTCAAGCACCTGATGCATGAAAGGTCAATACACTATATCAAATGATTTTTCAAAGTCCACTGACAGTAAAGCTGTCGTACCCCATACTTAATTTGTGCACACCAGTCCACCTGGATATGCTGAAGACAACGCCAAGAGTTCCTCCCTGGCATGAAGCCATTCTGATCATGGTGAACTAAGAAATAAATTACCTTAGTTAGTCTAGATCCTAGGACTTTGGCAAAGAGGTTTGCTGCAAAGTTTGGCAGTGATACTGATCAACAGGAGGGGCACTCATTAAGAGGTTTGTCAAGTTTCTGAATTACATATATCAAGGAACCTCCATAGATTGCTCTAGAATATGCCAGGGCTGAGCAGGTTTAAATAGAGCCCTTTAGGTGTGGCAGTAGCAACAAAGCGTACTTCTTGAGGAACTCTAATGGAAATCCATTCAGACCTGGCGCCATACAAGAGGGCATTTCAGTAATAGTACGTAGATCTATTTAGCTGTATTTGGGAAGCCTAGCTGTG
This sequence comes from Lissotriton vulgaris, assembly GCF_964263255.1. Taxonomy (NCBI): domain Eukaryota; kingdom Metazoa; phylum Chordata; class Amphibia; order Caudata; family Salamandridae; genus Lissotriton; species Lissotriton vulgaris. Next base: position 193,977 of record NW_028242621.1, read on the forward strand.
CTCTAGCTGTCTCCAACTGGGTGCATAATACAAGGTTTTCTACTACTGGGCACTAGTTCAATTTGCAGGGAAGTTCAGCCTAGTATTGAGTGGGAAGTTATTCACAATTCAGACTGCATCAGTAATTAGCTGCGATATCATCCAGTATAGAAGGAACAGTGTGTTTCTGTATCTCTACTTTGTCCCCCTCGTTCGTATGTTCTTTTTCTTTTTTTGTTGTCGATTTTTTATTATTTCTAAAGACTACAAACATACAGAGTCGTTTAGTATAGCCTAATCTCAGTACAAGGGAACATGGGGGAGCATTGAGCCAGGCTGCATTCATAGTTGGTGTACATGGAAAAAATGGTCATACATGGCTACATGGAACAACATCAGCACAATAGCAATTTGTGTGATCTACATTCCCATATTATGAAAGACGGTGGAGGAAAGGCTATCGATATAAAAGATAATATAGAAGACTCAGCGAGAAAGAGGGACAAGCATTTGCAATGCAATATGTCTCGCATTTATACGAGTTTGAGCTAGTGGCATTGTAAATGACAATACCTTTTATTTATGTTTTTAAAACACAAATAAAAGGCATTGTCATTTACAATGCCAATAGCTCAAGCTCGATTTACTCCTGTAATGTATCGTTTGCTACCCCTTGTATTTTGTTTGGTCACAATTGTCACGTTTGCATCGTGTAGCTTAACCTTTGCTTTTGTAATTTGTTCACTTGTAATTTACTCCTCATGTATCATTACATTTCCTATTGTGAAGCGCTTAGACACCTTCGGGTAGAGTCCGCGCTATATAAAAACGCATATAATAAAAATAAAGCAAAGAAGACCGACACTTCCCTGACCAAATAGTAAACAGCAGGCGGGAGCTCACTCATATTACTAAATACTATAGGTCTGGCAACATGTCTAGGCTCGACCTAAAAAGAAATGCAAGCAGCTTCATTAGCGGCGATCCAAGATGGCAATTATTGTACCACACACGAATACAGCGATCATGTAAACAAGCACCGGGTGTGTAAAAGGTGAGGTTATCTTGGTGTTGCAGAAATCTGCCCATAATGAACAACCCACCCTCGGCTCACTTCCTACGCGCTCTCCAACTGAACCCTGGCCCACAAAAGATTTTAAAAAATGAACTAAGATTTTTTTGTTGTTCAAAGTTGGCAGGTCTTTCGAAAGACTACTAATCCATTAGGTATGAACTCTAGACACACTGCCATCGTCGCGCTTGCACAGGCATTAAAACAATAATATTCCGCGATCTCAACCGAACAAATCTAGCGCATGCGCAGTGCAACGAACATGACTATCCGCGAGTCGCCGCCACGCATGCGTCTGTGTATGGCGCTGCCTGGGGCTGGTGACATTGATGTGTGCGTTCTCAGCAGAAGAACGGCCCTGCAGCTGGTGCTGGCCGTCATGTCACCACTGAGCGGCGGTGGATCGCTTTTTGCGCACTAAAATTGAGCTCCCGTACCTCCTTCCTCCACCGGGTAAGTTATATTCAGGAACAGCATGTATAACTGACAAAAGTAGGACTAGCGTGATACAACGCAGTGACAGAGCGGCTAGAGCGACAGGCTCCAATAAGTTAAGGGACTGAATAGAGCGGCCAAAAGATAGAAAGGTATTTGTCAACTATTGGCCATATCAAATTCATGCAAACGCCTGTTTTATAATGTTGTCATCTGCAAACGGTGTAATAATACTTAAAGTCACATCTACAAAACGTGTAGTTTTGTATTCTTTGGAGGAAGGTAAAATTCTTGGTACGATCTTACCTTGGTAACTGACTGACTGAGTGTGCATTGAAATCTGACTCTGCTCAGGTTCACGGATTCATGTTATTTTCTGAAAGTTGTACTATTGCTTTACAGAAGACACAGTGCGCTGGAAGCAATAAGTTCCTCTAAAATCCAACTTTTCTAAGATGGCCGGTGGCGGCGGGGGAGTGGGGGGTGTCTCTGTGCGCTCGTGTGTGTGTGTGCGCGGCTGGTGTGTGTCTCTGTATGTGTGCGTGTATGTGCGCTTGTGTGTGTGCGTGTGTCTCTGTGTGTGCGCGTGTGCGAAAGCAGGGGGAGGTGTGGCTGTGTGTGTTGGAGGCTTTCAAGGGAGACAGGACATGGTGAACGCGCGCGCAACCTGATCTGATTCCGGCAGGCTGCGCGTGCCGATCTCTTGTCTCCCTTTTGGCTCCTTGGAAGCAGAACCGCCGACAATAGGCCTAGCTCTGCGACAGGGTTTTCGCCCTGTATCGCAGGTGCGAGACCTAAAAAGGGGGGGCATGCCTAGGATAAGAGAGAATAGTTGCATAAACACTCACAGGAAGTGTTTCTCAAAGCTACCATTGCAATGTTGGTTTCCCTCGTTATGTTTTGTGGAAGGGGGGAGCGTAGAGCGCCATCCTGTACGGTTACACATACTGGGGAGGCTGCAGTGGAATTGTGCTGCAAAGTGATCAGATATGTACGGTATAAGTCCCAGTTATCCTTAGGACGGGATGTGGAGGGTTGCAAGGTAGCGTAGGTCTCAGTCTGCATATCACAGTATGCCATGCTGCACAGCCAGGTCTCTTTTGTGGGGCGTTGCCGGGCCCCTCAGTTAACTGCAATTTCCTTTTTGGCTAACAATGCAATTGCTGTAAACCTGCGGTAACAGGCAGAGACTTCGGAGAGAATTTCCAACAGGACCATTTTGGGTGAAGGCACGATCAACGTGGAAGTGATGTTGGATAGCATCTGAAATATCGAGTTCCAGTAGGTGGAGATGACGGGAAAATTCTAGGTCATACGAGCAAAATCAGCGTTGAATGATTGACACTTGGAGCATTGAGAAGACTTGGAAGTGTCGTATTTAGCCAATTCAATAGGCGTGATATAATATATATGGACAAATTTAAAGTGCAGTCGTTTATGACGGTGATTGGGAGAGACCCTCTTAATTTGCTGCAGGCCCATTATTTATCAGTGAGTGGTTGTCCAAGATCTTCTTCCCAGTGACATCGCGCACCCCCAGTCTCACACCTATTCGAGTGCAATGCAGGCACAGTATAGTTTAGTGACCATGTGCGATACGTCGTGATCTGTGATAAATAGTTTTAGAGGTGTGAACTCTTTAGGGGGGATTGGGAAGGATAGTATTGTCCTACGCAGGGCACTAGCAGCCAATTCATAAGAAACATGTCCATATAGTTCAGCTCAGCTTGATGTCCAGTGGGTCCATAGCCACTATGAAAAGTAAAGGGCAGCCTTGTCGAGTGCCAAGCGATATAGTAGTATGCTCGCCTCCCTGTTTATGACATAATGCTGATGCAAAGGCAAACAACGTCATAGAATTGTAACTCCACGCAGTGAGTTGCCCATCGCTCGGTGGCCCTTACAAATCACATATAAAACAGAAATTTGACAGTAGTGAGATGCAATATTGCTAGCGACCTTGCATAAGCCTTTTAAGAGTAGCTGTTTTAAGACGATTTGAGCAAACACAAGGAGATGATGGGTGGAGCGCTGAAACTTTTCAGACTCTCACCCCCAGTCAAAGATCTGGGTTGAATCCATCATCGCTCTTTAGCTCACTTCACCAGCCATATGCAAATCAGTTTTGACCCTGTTCCTTATGGAAACTGTCCAGCCTGAACTGCCAAACCAGGTCTTCCCTGGACCGGAAACAAGAAACCTGGGACCGGTTTCTGGGTAACACCCCTCAGCAGCCAGGCAAGCTTGGATCCAGTAGCAAAGTGAGCAAGGGACCCACGTCTGGGCATACCCTGCCATGATGGACGGAGAGCTGAAACTTTTCAGACGCTCACCCCGGTCACTGATCTGGTTTGAATCAATCATCGTTCTTTAGCTCACTTCACCAGTCCAGTTCAGACCTAGCCATATGCAAATCAGTCTTGACCCTGTGTCTCATGGGAACAGTCCAGCCTAAACTGCCAAGCCAGGTCTTCCCTGGACCGGAAACAAGCATCCTGGGACAGGTTTCGGGCTAACAGCCCTCATCATCCGGCTAGCTTGAATCCAGTGGCAAAGTGAGCAAGGGAAATCACGGATTGTGAATATTTTCCTTTTTTTGTAGCCTCTGTTCGCATGACATTACGGTTCGGTAAAGAGTCCGGTCAGGTGGTAATCCCAAACATTGCTCGTTCAGAAACCTGATCTGAAAACTGGACCTTGTTTTTTTTTCCTGGATGCTAATGTGTAACTGTCTGCCACTCTCCCAGGCCCCACCGTGTTGCATTGGTACCTGTTAAGCAGCCGGTGTTGGTTCTGAAGCCTCGCTCCGCCGAGGAAGGGTGAAACAGCCTTTGTTTGCTACTCCTGCAACCAATTATGACATCAAAAGCCTCTTCCTCTGAATATAGTGCGTTCAATCCACCTCCAGGCTTGCATTCCATTTGTGCTCTTCCCTCTCCTGCAATGCGAGATCTCATTAACCAAGCAGCATTAGTTGGGCTCAGACCTAAACCAAATAAAAGCCCGAACTCCCCACAAAAAAAGAGCCCGAAACAACCCCCGCCCACCTAACTTAATAGACTTGCAAATAGCTACTCGTATTATTACTGAAAATGCAAATTGGAAATAGTTACCAGTATAAATGAATGTATCTCGCCATTAAGTTGCTTAAGTGGAAAGACCCCATACAACAGTTTCCACATCTAACATGGCCGTCCTCGTAGCCCTTTTATGCATACGATAAGTAGCATGTTCGGTCTAGTTGCATTCATTGTTGATGACGTCTTTAGCTTTCTTCGCGCGATGCTAAGACTCAGGTACTGATCTCGCGATAGTACCAAGACAAGGATTCTCTAATTCACCAAATGGATTTTGTATCTCTGGGCAAGGTGGTTTGTGTCACTTAGGGTTTGGGATTTGTAGCCGTGCCCTTCTACCAGCTTCTTGTACCGCCACTGCAGGATTCAGGTGCTGGGAAGGTAGGGGTTGCACGGCAGCTGATGGCCAAATGACTGGGTTCGGGAGGTCAGTTCGGGGTAGTGATTCTCTGCGGGAAGGCCAGCAGGGCAGTTGTATGGACCCTGTAGGTTGATTAGTGTGAAGGCACTAGGGCAGTTTATCTGCCCGTGAGTCAACATTGTGCATCCGCGCAGCTTATCAGACCTTCATTACACACGTTCTATAAGGTATGCGAGAGAGCAGCTAATTTAATTGAGGAGCAACGACTGGGTGTGCCTTGCTAGGCTTCTACTCTTTGTGGGTTGTTAGGATTGTGCATATGACCAAGCGGCTTTGTGACAGTGTTTACATTGGCTGTGTATGCTTGCGTGGTTTGTGTTTCGGCAAAACCTGTGTTTGTTTTCTTTATAGTAATTGTGCGTTTACAGTGTGCGTGAACTATATATCTAATGTAAGTTGCAGGACCTATACCGTGCAGTTGTTGTCGGTGAGCCCTGCCAGGCCTCTGCATCTTGAGTTTTTGCTGTGGCTATAATGCATATAAACACTCAACGTACCATAACGTACGTCTGCAGGTGAAAGTTTGTACATTGCCAACGTTTTTACATTGCCATTATTTTACATTTGCTACGTGCACTCGGTGGGGATACTGTGCATTTGCATGGTGACACATATGTACTACAGCCGCTGCGTAGGAATTGTCTTTGTGCTTTACACAGCTGACGATCTTCGCTCTGTCTTTGTAGTTCCAGGTACAGCATCTGCAGTCTGCAGACGGGCACGATTAGTTGTCAGCTACTGTCGTCTTGCCATGCTTGGGGTTACGTTTCTGTGCGCATCACTAGTATTTTGTTGTACATTGTAATTCAAGTGCACTCTGCGATAATGTCGTGCAATTGTCGGCGTGCTCTTTCAGAGCAGTGTGTATGTACCCGGTGTGCGCTGTGATTCATTTTCCTTTTTTATCTGCAATGCAATGCAAATGCTGTCACTACATTTTTTTATTTGATTCGCGCAGTCTCTCAGCACTGCAGTTTGCATCAATTGCAGATGCCCTATTTTTATTATGCTTTATTGCTTCCATTATGTGTTTTACAGGAATGCAGAAATGACTGCTGCGTTATGTGAAACAAGGGTAGAAGGATGAACAGATTTACTGATGTATTGCAAGATTGTTTTTCGCAGTGTTGTATGTCTGCACATATTATCAACCGCAGCTATTTAAAAGTACATATTTTTTGTGTGTTGGCAGCCACAACGGACCAATAGGTAAACCGTGTGATAAATAATGCCGAATGCGTATTTGCGAAAATGAGAGGACAGGTAGCAGAATGTTCAAGTTTTTGGGTCAGGACAGGACGATGGATGAAAAATAAAAGTTATACTTTATGCACCACCTCCTCCTCCCATAATTTTCATTCACCCTCTCCCGTGTTCTTCTTTCCAAAAGCCTGCAATGCCTCTGATCTCCTCTTATGTAGGCAAATATACAACTCTAGCAACAAGTGGAATTCCGCAATCTTCACAGGGACTTAGAGGGCTCACAGGCCGCCATACATAGCCCCACACTCCAGATCGAACTAGGAAAAGCCTTACTGTGCGTGCTGGATGTGTGTGTGTGTGTGTTGACTCTAAATTAGTATTTCATGCCCATATATCCATTTGTTTTTCAACCCAATCGATCGTGCATTCCATCTCAGCTACTCAAGTCATCCTCAGTAGATCATTCTGAGAACCTACAGATGTGAATCGAATTGTAATTGAGAGAAAATTGTCTTGCAAAATGTCCCCTAGTTAGCATTTTGATGTTTTTTAATTTTCTATTTCGAAAAAATAAACATGTAGAGGTACTCTATTGGCATTCTTTGTCTACATGCCGTTATCGATTCCTAGTTAATAATCTCACCTTGATGACTTTGAGTGATGTATTTCTGACCTTATTAAGCTTGTTTAACCATCCCTGACTCCATCAGAGGCGGTCGCTCCCTGCCGACTGGTATCGTAGCGCTTTGCTGACTTGCATTAATTGACATAGCGCTTTGTTGCCAAACAGCGTTTTGGTGCCTTGAATTAATTTGAGATAGCATTATTTGATATAGCGCTCTGTTGCCAGCATTGTTTTCCATAGCGCTTTGTGGCTATTTACATAGTGCGTCCTGTTTCCCTTTTGGCTCGCTGCCATTTTGTTGTTGTGAATCCCAGCCCGTCCCCCAACCACGCTCCCGCCTCCCAGCTGACCCTCCCTCCCACTGGAAGATAGGAGCTGACCTGACCGCTCCAACGCTGTGACCATCCCTGACTCCATCAGAGGCGGTCGCTCCCTGCCGACTGGTATCGTAGCGCTTAGCTGACTTCATTAATTGACATAGCGCTTTGTTGCCAAACAGCGTTTTGGTGCCATGAATTAATTTGAGATAGCATTATTTGATATAGCGCTCTGTTGCCTGCATTGTTTTCCATAGCGCTTTGTGGCTATTTACATAGTGCGTCCTGTTTCCCTTTTGGCTCGCTGCCATTTTGTTGTTGTGAATCCCAGCCCGTCCCCCCACCACGCTCCCGCCTCCCAGCTGACCCTCCCTCGCCCCTCCCCTTCCACTACCCATTTATGACAGATGCTTGACCCTATCTTCACCTCCAGCAAGTACATCTCCTTCGATCACACCACAGCCCTCCATTGGACGGACCACAGCTGCGTTCACTTCCACTACAAAAAAATCCACGATCCATAACCCTCCAAAACCAATTCCCAGAAGAAACTGGAACAAAATCACCACCGAACAACTCTTCTCGTCACTTCAACAAAACCCCCCTGCCAATTCATCGGATCCTAACCAAGCAGCCACCAACCTCACACAATGGATCCCACACAGCGCAGACGAACCAACACCATTGAAAAACCACCTAATCAAGCAAGGTAACAAAAAAGCCCCCTGGTTCAACGATGACCTTAAGAAATCCAAGAAGCACTGTCGGACTCTCGGGAGAACCTGGAGAAAAAACCCTACCACCGACAACCTGACCTCCCTCAAGAACGCCACCCGTAAACACCACCAACTCATCCGATCCACCAAGAAATCAGCATTTAAGGATCGACTTGACAACAACGCCCAAAACAGCAAGGAACTTTTCAACATCGTCAAAGAATTCACTAGCCCCTCCGCAGGCACTAACGACATCACCCCCTCCCAAGACCTCTGCGACTCTCTATCATCATTCTTCCACAACAAAATCGCCGAAATACATTACAGCTTTCAAAACCAGTCCGAAGACCAACCCACTCCACCCACCCCCGAACCAAAACTTCCCTCGAACAACCTTTGCGCCTGGAACCCAATCACCACTGAAGACACCATCCGCCTGATGAATTCCATCCACTCAGGATCGCCAACCGACCCTTGCCCCCATCACATCTTCAACAAAGCAGACTCCATCATCGCACCCCATCTCCGAGACGTCATCAACTGTTCCCTCAACACTGCTACCTTCCCAGAAAACTGGAAACATGCGGAACTCAGCGCCCTTCTGAAGAAACCCACGGCTGACCCAACCGAACTTAAGAACTACCGCCCCATATCGCTCCTCCCTTTCCCCGCCAAAGTCATCGAGAAAGCCGTCAACAGTCAGCTTCCTCGAATCCAACAAATCCCTCGACTCCTCTCAATCAGACTTCCGAGCCAAACACAGCACCAAGACCGCCCTCATCGCAGCTACAGACGACATCCGAACACTACTGGACAACGGAGAAACTGTTGCTCTCATCTTACTTGACCTCTCCGCAGCCTTCGACACAGTCTGTCATAACACCCTCATACAACGCCTCAGCAACATCGGTGTACAAGAAAAGGCATTGGACTGGATCACACTTTCCTTACCGGAAGAACCCAGAGAGTCCGCCTCCCCCCTTTCAATTCAGAGGCCACCGAATTAATTTTCGGCGTACCACAAGGATCATCACTCAGCCCCACCCTCTTCAACGTATACATGAGTCCACTCGCAACCATCGCACGCCAACACAACCTCAACATCATCTCCTACGCAGACACCCAGCTGATCCTCTCCCTCACCAAAGACCCAAACACAGCCAAAACAAACTTACACAAAGGAATGAAGGAAGTAGCCGAATGGATGAAGAACAGCCGTCTAAAACTAAACTCGGACAAAACAGAAAACCTCCTCTTAGGATCTTCCCCCTCTGCCTGGGACGACTCATGGTGGCCACCGGCCCTCGGAACCGCACCCACACCTACAGACCACGCACGTAACCTGGGCTTCATCCTGGACTCCTCCCTCTCGATGACCAGACAAGTCAACGCCGACTCATCATCCTGCTTCAACATCCTACGAATGCTCAAAAAGATCTTCCATTGGATCCCCACCGAAACAAGAAAGACAGTCACCCACGCACTGGTCACAAGCCGATTGGATTACGGCAACACCCTTTACGCCGGAACCACAGCCAAACTACAGAAAAAACTCCAACGCATCCAAAACGCCTCTGCCAGACTCATTTTAAACATCCCTCGGCAAGCCCACATCTCCGACCACCTGAAAGACCTCCCGCTATTCCGCGCATCCACAAATTCACCATGGGGAGAAGATCCTTCTCCTACTTAGCGGCTAAAACCTGGAATTTTCTCCCCACCCACCTCCGCCACACTCAGAACCACCTCTCTTTCAGAAAGCAACTAAAAACCTGGATATTCGATAAGTAAATCACCACCCTCCCTCAAGCGCCTTGAGACCCTCTGGGTGAGTAGTGCGCTATACAAATTTTGGAACTTGAACTTGTTTTAACTTGTGGCACAAGATTTGATGTACGTGTAATACCCTCAATAGATCACATAAGCAATAACAGATGTAATGAACTTTAGTCAAGGTTACATCTAGTAAAAGTTCTAGATCAGTGCTGCAAGAAGCCACTTTCATTTCATTCCTGTCTAATCTGGAGAGGCCTTAAGGAGCAAAAATTATATTTAATGTTTGTGAACTTCCATTCTCAGGATTGCAGCAAAGGGCTCTAGGGCCACTGCAAACAGGAGTGGGAAGAGTGGGCACCCATGTCTGGAACTGTTGTAGATATAATACTGGTCAGAGATGTACCATCCAGTTTGCACCTTTGCTTGTGGTCTGTGATACAATAACTCAATCCCTTGATCCAGCCCCCACCCCGACAACCCCAGTACAGTGCGCTGCATTACCAAGATCAGATATGCCCATTGTAGTGTATAAAGTGCTTCTTCTTAACCTACAGAGACCACCACGGCATTGGGGAACACCACTGGCAAGGTCTCAGTAAGGACTCTGTTAACAGTTCTTGAGTGTTTACATGTTGGGATGAACCCATTTTGATGTGCATGGATTGAGGCAGTCATGTAAAAGTATATTCTTTTAACGAGGATTTTACTGAGTATTCTATAGTCCTGATTAAGCATGGAATTGGGCCCATAAGAAGACTTCTCGCCCATGTCCTTGCCAGACTTAAGCTGGGGCACAATCCAGGCCTCCCTGGACTTTGCTGTAAGCTCTTTTTATTAATCTCAATTTTGAGCATCACAGTATTTTCAAAGGGATACTTTTATATCGACCTACGGGGCCGCAACTGTTGTTTTTGGGTACGATCGGTACATTACTTGAGGATGGCCTGTGTCAAGATTCCCTTACGGTCTTGGGCGATTTTAACTTCTATCTTGAGGACCCTAATGATCTCGATACTAGCGGTTTGAACAAAATAATGGAAGCCGGGGATCTTAAACAACTGGTAGCTGGTCCGACTCATCTTAAAGGTCACACGTTAGATGGGATTTTTTCTAACAATGCTAATGTATCCTGTCAGGAGGTCCTTCGCTTGGCCTGGTCTGACCTCAGTGCCATTATATTCGGGCTTAAGGAACCTTTAGTTCCTCAAACAGAGAGGGCTCTACTTAAGTTGGTGGAAAAAAGGGCATGGAAAGATTTAGATAGGGTACAACTGGAGGAGCAACTCAAGAATACTCTACCCCCTCCCCCATGCAACCCTGACAAAGCTACTAATGATTATACTGATTGGCTTGATAGAGCATGTAAGAAACTGGTTCGAATAATAAAGTGGACCCCTAAGAGAACGAACCCTTCGGCCCCCTGGTATTCTGACCTGCTTAAATGCCAGAAATTGGCTTGTAAAAAGGGCCTGGAGGAGGGGCTATTGTACTGTTGATAAAGCGAATTATAAATGTAGTTTAAAACAGTACAAAGACTTATTGCTGGAAACGAAGAAGAATTATTTTTCTAAGGAAGCTCTTCAAGCCAAGTCCAACCTGAAAGAACTTTTTAAAATGGTGAAAAGGTTATCTTCTCCTGACATTATTTAAAATGTTAGTAGTCCTGAATTTTGTGACCAGCTGGCCATTTTCTTTCAGCAAAAGGTGGAGGCAATATTTTCTACATTTACTCTCCAGTTGAAAGAGTCGGAGTTCTGCCCAGTGAGTCTGTCAGGTTGATTTAATCTCAGGATCTGCTTTTGATCATTTCAACCCCTTAGGGTTTGAAGAAACTGTGAAATTGTTATCTTCTGCCTGCTCAGGGTGTCCTACTGACCCCTGTGCGGTCCCAATACTCAAATCCATTTTTGAAGTGATTTGTTCGGTTTTTAACCCTCTGATTAATAATATCTTCACTTCTGGGATTTTTCCAACTGCTTGGAAGAAGGCTTCGATACTCCCCCTTTTTAAAGAAGTCCACTTTGGATCCTATAGACCCGGGGAATTATCGGCCTATTTCGCGACTCCCTCTGCCTGCCAAAATCCATGAAAAGGCCATGAATGTACAGCTTAGTAGCTTTTTTCATGGCAATAACGTACTTGACCCGACCCAATATGGCTTGAGAGCTGACCATAGCACCGAATCGGCCCTCTTCAAATCCTGTGAGGAAGTAAGAGAGGCTTTGGACTGTGGGGGAAAGGCTATTCTCATAATGTTAGCTCTGTCAGCAGCCTTTGACACAGTCCATCATAACGTTTTGATGGACCAATTGTCGGGGGCTGGGGTGCAAGGGGTTGCTTGGAAACTCCTCCACTCCTTATTATCATGGAGATCACAAATGGTCGATCCTAGACAATAACAAATCGCAGCCTTTTAGCCTTCAGTGTAGGGTGCCGGAGGGGTCGTCACTGAGCCCTACGCTCTTTAATATCTATGTGACGCCCCTGGCAGCCTTGATTAGATCGTATGGTTTTCAGTTGACCTCCTATGCTGACGACACTCAGATTGTACTATCCTTCAAGGACGGTCAGGCAAAAGAAACCGGTGTTCGCTTCCATGACTGGATTGCAAACTGGATGTCGGCAAATTGTTTCAAACTGAATTCCAATAAAACGGAGGTCATTATTTTCAGAAATAACCCTCATGTATGGACTCCAGATTGGTGGCCAACAGATATGGGAAACCACCCCACTTCTAGCTCTAAAGTGAAAAATCTGGGTGTATTAGTGGATAAAAAACTGGCTTTCTGTGCCCACATTAGTTCAGTTGTCTCCGCTTGCTTCTTGATTCTGCGAGTCTTAAGAAAAATAAAACCTTATCCTTCAGAAGACAATTTTAGGACGGTAGTCACAGTCCTTGTACTGTCACGGCTTGAGTATTGCAATAGCATATATTTGAATGCCCAGAAACAACTGCTAAATAGGCTTCAGATAATTCAAAATGCTGCGGCTATACTTCTGTCGGTATACCCAAATTTGTCTCAGTCCGAATAGAACTAACTCTGCTACATTGGCTCCCGGTGAAACAGAGGGTTCGTTTTAAGGCCGTCTGCATAGACTTCAAGGCCCTTAATGGTATTGGCCCTGACCACTTGAGGCAGAGGTTTAAATGGTATATCCCCGGTAGGGCACTTCGATCCCTGGGTGCTAAACTGGTCCAAACACCGACCTTCAAGAAAGCCGGCTGGGGAGGGAGGAGCTTTATCACCTGCACATCCAAGGCGTGGAACGAGTTGCGTTCCACCTGAGGAATGCTGCCAATCTGTTCTCCTTAAGAAGAGGCCTGAAAACCTGGGTTTTCTCTTTCTGATCGTATCAACGTATTTTTAGGCCTAGCTCAGCGCCAGGACACTCACGGGTAATCGTGCGCTTCTTATAAATTCCAATAACATAACATAACTCTCCAGCACCGCCTGGTACAGATTAACCAGTCGTAGTACCAGAATTGCTGCATATGTCCTGTAAAATTCTGCAGTATCTTAGTCTCCGGGGGCAGAGCCAGCACAAGCCAGGAGACTCCTTCCACGCGGCTCTGGGCCCCAAAAGCGAACCCCCGAAGTGGAGCAACATCCACATTTTTAAGCTTTGGGCTTCAACAAACGAAACCCCCCCAGTGGGATGACTTCCACAAAATTGAGAAAATGAAAAATTGATATAACAGATACCGCACAAATAGTGTGAGTATAATTTGTGTTTATTGTTTGTATTAGTCCTGACGAAGGCTCCATAGACCCCTAGGGCCCAAGGAGCTGAAACATGTCGACGTTTTGCTAAAAAATACCGACAGACTCAGTAACTCGGTCTGCACAAAGTATAGTTCTATTTTTAAACCACAGTGGAAATATACCCCTAAATAAATCCTTGGGGTTATTTCTCCTTTTTTAACTATTATTCTTCTGCACATCACTTTTGCCACTTTTTTCTTTGCACGAGGAAACCCTCATATCTCTGGACACTGCACCAAATAACCCAGAGGTGCCTCGGGTGAGGCTGGCAGTTCACAAACAGAAGAAAACCCGATGATAACTGCCACAACTACAATGCGGGGCGGATGAACCATATATACCGCACCTTCGATTTGCATTGAGTTTTTGAGGGTACTCTTCATCCTTTAAACCAAAGGTTAGAAGGTGTAACAAGTGTCCATTTTTTCTGATTAATCGCATCTAATATCCGGGGAAAGAAACGGACACTATTTTTCCTCATCCCTCCATTTTTTTGATGAACGTATCTTAGTCTTTGCCTCTGTGACCCTCGCCACCGCAATAGATCTTTGCCCTCCATGAGTACCTGATACAGCGTTACATTATCCATGTAAGCCTCAATCTCTCTGTCTGTGGTCACTCCTGATATCGTATAACTTACTATAATAGTTCTTAAATGTCTTGTTAATCTCTTGATGCTTTCCTACCATTTGGCCCAGACATGTCTCACCTAGATGATCGTTGCTTGCCTGTCCCTAGAGTGGATAAGCCAAGCTAACAGTTTCTCAGACTTCCCTTGTTCGTAATGCTTCCATAGTACATAGTCTTTAGAATTATCACATCGTAATTTTTCGATTAGATGGGCATACCTCTGCTGTCTGTCTGCCAATAATGGTCTTTTCCAATTCATGTATGAATCTATCCAGGTCTTTTAACTCAATATCCAGTTTTCCCCCCCCAATGCCCACTATCTTGCCAATGCAATGGCTTCTGATCACTTAAAAGCTTCCACACCAACCAGTGTGTACAATGCAGTTGTTCCCTGATTAAGGTATCAATAAACTGTGATAATCTTCAAACAATGGCCTCTCTCCAGGGAGCACACCTGCAGCCATTAAGTGGGGCTAGGCTGCACCTCCAGTGAATTTCCCCTAGCAGAGGGTTATGGTCCGATATTCTGTGACAGTAAAAAATTGACATAGCCCTTTAGTACACAATACCCTATCTGGGTGATTGTGAATGTCATGCAGTGGGGAATAAAATTAGTAATCCCGGTCTTGGTTATGGTGTAGCCTCCTTACATCTGTAAGACCCCAGTCAGTGATCCATTTAGTGAAACCCTCTAACATACTATTGGGATAGGAACTGGCCAAATGCGGGGTAGGGCAATCTAGGTTAATATCCATAAAAAGTTAAAATCCCCCCCCCCCTCTTAAATTATGGGATATGTCTTTCCCCTAGCCAGATCCCGTGAGAGGGAAAGAAAAAAGCCTCCGCTGATCCTGTTTATTTTGGGGTAAATGCTGTCGGGAATATCTCTGTATCATATAACGTCACTTTCCCCAATAGTGGCTCCGTCCGTCTGTACTCCTGGCCTTACCCGTGTCCGGGTCCTCCTAGCAAACAATTAGTATTCTGCGGCATATATTCTTCCTTTGTAATCAGGCTAACTGTAGTTTGTTTAAATGTCTATTACACCTATAGTGTAAGGTATAGGCACCATAACACCTGTAGTGTCTTCAAATAAACGTTAATCTTGTATTGTTAGACTACGGGCCCTATACTTCTAACATTCCATGCCAGCAATGTATATATGTCCTTAGTGCATGTCATAAAAATGTCCTCTCTTGCTTTTCCCTCCTCTTTTCTGCAGTCCTACATTTTGACTTCAGCACCACACCCACTATCTAGCCAGAAGATCTTACTCCCATCAGTGTGATGGCCAAAACGGACAGGTGTCAAATTTACTGAATATACCCACAGCAAGCATAAACATTTCCCAACTCCTCCTCCCAGAACAAAAAACATCAGCTCTTTGCTCAAGCTTTCAATCTGTTTAATGTACTCTCCCCCAAATACTCTATTTCAGTGTGGATCACAAACAAGTAGGGGTGTGCCTGATTCATTTCTTTTATCATTTTATCCTGATTCCCCCATTACAAAATAATGTTCTCTTCTTCCTAATACCATGAATCATTCTCACCTCAGAGGACCTTCTCTAAGAAGCTTTGTCCTTGCCTTTACTTAAGCCACCGGTTATAATTAACTCCTTCTTTTCCCACCAGACCAGGGGTGTACCTCCCAGGCCCCCTCTATGGGTCATCTGGAAGTCTAGGGGGTGTTTGGGATCTCAGCTTGTTCGTGTGTTGGCACCTCAGCTTGTTCATGTGTTGGCACCTCTGGATCTGACACAGAAAACTGTGGTGGGACGCGGTTATTGGGCTCTAAGGCAGAGTATTGTTTGGCAAGGTGGTGTCTCATTTACTGCCTCTGGTTCTCTTTTTAGGTTTCGCCTAGCGAAGGCTGCACTTGCGCAGCTCTCGCTGGGAGAAAACTGATGTTTTATAGAGTGGGGCTTGAACCCGCCCCTCTTCTCCATAGGTTGGCTTCCTAAACAGAGGCCAGCCATTGGAGGAGAGGGGCGTCACTCCGTTCAAGCCCTGTCTTTTTGGGATTGAGGGGTGTGTTTTTTACATTCTTTCTCTTTTCTTTCTCTCCTCTTCCCATTGGCTGGAATTTTACATTCCAGCCAATGGGAAGAGGAGAGAACGAAAAACGCTCCCCTCAATCCCTAAAATGACGCTGGTTTCTCCGAGGCATTTCTGCTTCGCCTCAGACAAACATGGTGGTGCTGCTTGGTTTCCCGCGCCAGCACTAGACTAAAAAATTGCCCCTACTGACTTTAAATCTCATCGCTGGTGCATTGCATGTAATCTGAGCCGAGACCTGCTTCAGTGCACAACTTTTTGGATGCTGTGCAAACAGTCTGAAGAAATCTGAGATGCTCCCGCTCGGGCCGCCCCCTTCCTAATGTGACCTGTCCTTGAGCAATTGTTTGGGAATCGGAACATTATGCCCGCCCCGTCCACATCCTGTGCATATGCAGTCTGTCCACTTACGTAGCTGCCACGTGGCATCACAAGTGCTACAACACAAAACTTTGCATGCGCATCTCTTCAAGCTCGCTAAGGGTTTTACGTTCGCTGAGAACGTAACGCCTGGCGTATCCGGCTGGCACCGATCACAGCCTGCCTCTGCCCGATGTGCCTGTGCGCACATGCGCTTGTTCATGTGCACAAAAATGGCAGTGCATACTATATCATGAATCTGGAATCAGCGCAAGAAAAAGTGCACTATTCCACGCACTGCCGTCTTCTTTGGAAACGCCTGCCGGACATGTCACACCTCTAAGAGTACATTGTGATTTGCCTTTCAGTGGGCGGGAGGAAAGGAGGGGTGATGGGAGGGGTGAGAGGCACCTGGGGTACCACCCCGCCGAGGCCCAACTCCTCCCCCACACCCTCCCCTAGAGGAGGCACGTCAACGACCCGCAGCACTGGATCAGGGAGGAGAGCTTAGCTGGACACAGGGGCGCAGGGCAGCTCGGACTGGGGAGCGAGGGTTCTGGGGCGTCCGAACCGAGAGGAGTCGCAGAGGGGTCCAAACAGGGAGGGCTCAAGAGGACTTACCCGTCAAAGGATGCATACTGCAGAAATTAGATTCTGATGACGTTAAATAGCCGATCCTAACAACATTCTGGGGGGGTTGTAGCGAAGTTTTAGAAACTCGCGCAGTTTTAGGAAGTTCTGGGCTAGTAGGAAGAAGTTCGTAGAAAGCCAGGAGAAGTTTGTGACCTATTTTGAGCTGCAAAGTTGTTTTCTGAAGTTTGTGAGGGCCAGGGACACAGTTCTGAAGTCCTTAGGAGAGTCAGGAGTTGGATCTGAACTTTTCTGGGAGAATTAGAGCTAGGATTGTTGCAGAATAGCATTTTTTGTGAAAGTCACTTTCTGAAATACAAACGTTTGTGAGGTTTCAAAAGCTGGAGAGGTAAATTCTTGTGGAGACAGAAGTCAAACGTTCTGGGAGTTTTTGATTCTAAAGTATCAAATTTGGAGAGTTTCATATTAGGTTTTAGGAAAATCAGAGAATTTTAGAACCAAGATTAGGACATTGCGGTGGTGGGACGTTTTAGGAAACCACTGATCTGAGTTCACGTTGTAGGCTGGGAATTCAGTGAGTGACTGAGAGCGACTCCTCTTTCTTTAGGATAACCCAAGCCCCAGATCTGAGCTTACCCATCCAGTACCCATCATGAACATCTTCCGCATCACGGGAGACCTCTCCCACCTTCTGGCCATGATCATGCTGCTGTGTGTAGGTGGCTCTGTGTGTGTGTGTGGGTGGCTCTATGTGTGTGTGGGTGGCTCTATGTGAATGACTGTGTGGGTGGCTCTGTAAGTATGTATGTATGTGTGTGTGGGTGGCTCTGTATGTGTGTGTGGGTGGCTTTGTCTGTGTGCCTCTGTGTGGGTGCAAATGCAATAGGTCTCGCATTTGCGAGTGATTAAGATATTGGCATTGTAAATGACAATGCCATTTATTTATCTGTTTTCAAAACCAACACATAAATAAAAATGTTGTCATTTACAATGCCAATAGCTCTAACTTTGGCAAAGGCGAGAACATTGCATTGTAAATGCATGTTTATGTTTGGGAACCGGAAGGGCTCAGTTGTTCTCTAGGGTATTGGTGTGTCTTCCTCCTCAAACTAGCTTCTCTTACCTTTTCCAGTTTTATACAGTTCTAGCCGGTCCCATACATAGGACGGTTATGTTAAAAAACACAGATGTGCCATCTGTCATCACTTTTAGCGTAGTGGGAAACATCAAGGCATAGCGAAGGCTTGCCTCTTAAGACTTTCTCAACTTCAATGAAGGTCTTTTACCCTCAACGGGAGCAGTGTACTCTGGAAATGCAAATGCCATACAATTGTCCAATTTATATGGCTTAGACATTCTTTCCATCTACAAAGTTGTGTCTCTGTGTCAATAATGCAGTAGCCAAGCTATCACTGGCCTTTTCTCCCTGACCCATGACTCTTATGCCGTTGTGCCTGTTTCTTTCTTCCGCAACTTTTGCCCTAATCTCTAGAAATCACATGCTTTCGTAAGTTCAGAGCACTAGTGGTCAGGTGAAGTTTGTTCATGGTATCTTCTCTGTTCTTAAACACTTTTGGTTAGACAACTCTTAAAGCTGAGACTATTGGCCTTCTCAGAGTGCCACATCGTGTGATACTACCATGAAAAGCCAACACTGCAGCACATGATTCCAGCACATCCTTGATGGTATTGACTATTTGGTCCTGTAGCTGAATACATTCGTTTGTTTTTTAACGTGCCCATAACTGCATACAGGCTCTTAAAGTAGCAGAGACAGTTAATACACTGTCGGCGTTTTGTAAAGTGATAATGTTCTACTATTGAGCCACTTTGAAATAGCTTGAATAAGTCATGGCATTCATTAGCCATGCAATAGCACATATACACTACAACATTACAACTGCAGAGGCTACTGCAGTAGGCCATACCAGCTATTAAATGCTCAGTTTACCACTATTGGTCCTGGCAAACATATAGGCATGCAATTGCAGATTTCCAGAACAAGACTTTGAAATTAATGTATGGACAGATTCTGTAGCTCTTTTTCAATAGGAAGAGTACTACTTTGGAAATGGCACTGTCCTCGCTTTTAAACTATATGTGTAGATTAAGAGTGCATTTGTAGATGGGCATTGGTTGACATAACAAATGGAATGTAAGGATAGTGGGAAGGTGAGTGTACTATTTGAAGGGTTTGAGAGCAGATGCTAATTACTGGGAGGTGGTGTTATGCGATTCGTGAAACTTGACAACTATTTAAATGTAGTTTTGGTTTTGAGTCAACAAGGGAAATGCAGCCTAATTCAGTGCAGGATAACTGCATAATTTCGGTTATGTGTATGATATGTATATGTTTGCATGTATAGAAATAAGACCGTAAAATTGATGTCTTGTATCTGCTACGCCTTTGATTGTTAATGCTGATAAGATGGTCTCACATTTGGATATTTACTCAATGTCTGAAATCCTCCTCCTAGCTCTTGCGTGTTAATTTACATCTGGTAATAGGTTTTGTAATGATCTGGATAAGATTAATTCATTGGAATTCTTAGGGAATCTCTAAGTGAACATCTGTGTAAATATGTTTTCATGTAAATACTTTCAGATTGATAATAATGCAGGTTTTTATGTACATCACTGCTTGGAAATTTTTCTTGCCCCCACCACAGATGTTCTCCCAAAACTATGCACAAGTGGGCGATGTGTTTTTGCTGAGTATGGCACAGAGATTCTCAACAAACGGATGCTGACAGTTTCAATCGCTCTGTTAGTCCTTGACGGTAAATACACTTGTGTGTTTAGTTGCTCTTGACATCAAGGCACTGTTACTCGCTGTTGTCATTCTATTGTTTTTTATTGCTGGAAATGTAAAAAGCTTGGACAATCTTGAACCAGGTAACATAACTATAATTTGGCCGTACAGTTTCAGTATGTGCTATTTTGAAAGCAGCGATGTAAGTAATATGCGGCTTAACATCAGTTTTGTGTCTCATTTAGAGTATTTCACACTGCATGCGTAACACCTTTGCCTGTAGATATTTAGATGTTGGCTCTAGGCAAAGCTGTACTAATGTTGTGAAAGTACTATTCGTTTTTTTAAATAAGAAATTACAATTTATTGCAAACGTCTGTCATCAATAGCTAGTACAACAAATGTAAAACTCTTATTGAGTTTTTGAAGATAGTGATGTTGAGTCTCGGATGTGCCGTTTTGTGTTTCTACAAACGACTCCGCATCATAAATCCAGGCCAGGAGGCTGCAGACAGGGCAATCAAAAGCTAGTGGACCCCATTTGAGTTCAATGGGGTCTTTAGCTTTTGTCCTGAGGTTCCCATAATGTGTCCCCCTCAAACTGGAGACCAACAACCCCTTTGGGCACTCAACAGTCAAGGTAGTGAGGGACAGTCCCAGGGTTGTGTGCTAGAAGCTCACAATGTAGCAATGCCTCAAAAACCACAAACCCTATTTTCTCCTGAGGGGGAGGGGGGCACAGTTTCCCTCTTCCAACTTTTTCTTTTAAAAAGGAAAACTTTGTTGCGGTTCCTGTCTTCGAGTCTAAACAAGATGGCTGCCTAAAGTGTGAGCTCTGGCAGCCAGGGGAGATCATATCCATTTATCTCCCTCGGTCCATCACCATTCACCCCTAATAGGGCAGATAAATGCTCCAGATAACCTACTGAGAACAGAAAACGGCTTTCAAAGCTCCCGAGCTGTCCCCTTATGGCGTTGTACTACCCGATTCCCAGGACCTCAGCAGGGCTGGCAGGATGAGAAAATGGCACCTGCGGTGCCACAGGGATTGGCACCCCGCGACGATCCCACCGCTCAAAGTGCTTACCGACCCTCAGGGGTCTCCAAACCGGTCCTGGAGGGCCGGATCCATGCCAGATTTTTAAAATTACTACATGTATCTCAATGGGGATATCCAAAAAATCTGGAATGGATCCGGCCCTCCAGGACCGGTTTGGAGACCCCTGCTCCAAATGAAGATATGCACTCAACTACAGATGAGGTAAAGGGCTTACCCCATTGCTAATTTCGCAACCCTTAAGTGCAGTCCTCCTCCAGGGGCCAGCGCAATAGAGTGGCAAGATGACACTGCAGAACTGCATATCCATTAATGCCCACTACCAGTTGCGGAGGCGCATGGCAATGTGTTCACCCCAGCCTTCAGCCCCTCTCTGGCAGTGATTCGGCACATCCAGCGTGTGCAGTGCTGGTACAGGACTGACATGAGTGCTTTGATCTGCACCCTTGCATGCCTGTTCACCCCCTCGCACGTTTGGCACCAAGGTTGTGCGCACAAATGCTAATTATATTAAGGACATTATTACAAATCAGCAGCTCCGACCTACATATTGTTGAGGTAGGGCCCGCTTTATCACCCTACTGCATAGTCTGCTTCTCTGCATACTCTTATGCGACTGACTTATCTTGTCTTGGTGTTGGGCCTGTGATGTGTTTACCTCACTTAAATAGCCACACACTTCCACATAACCTTGTACGCAACACTGAGGCCAGAGCCTCTCTGTAGCTGCTAACACACATCGCAACCTCTCACCCCCTCTAATTTGGAAAGCACATACCAAAGGGAGCAAGTAGCTCAGATGCCAGTATCAGGCCAATATCTGGCCTACAGCCTCGTTTTTAAGGCCTACCGTGAGGCGCATCATGTAGCTCTACACATGGCTGTGTCACTCGGCCAGAGGTTTACCTGACTTTAATCGACTCAAATTGATATCTCCTACCTGCGGCATGACTTTAAATCCCTATCCACATGAATTGGGGAAGCAGCATCCAGAATCGGCGTGCTGGAGGACGAAAGCCTCGAAGACAAAAAGATATCCTAGGCCACCACCAAGCAATTAAACATCCTCTCCAGAACCATAGCATATTTAAAGAACGGGAACAGAAGAGGAACCCTCAGAATCTTTGGATTGCCGGAAGGGTCCGAAAACCAAGCCTCCTTATGTGCCTCCTTCCTCGAACAATGTATACCACAAACCCTTGGAATCCAATTTGAGAGACCATTCAAAATCAAAAGGACACAGAGTGCCAACCAGACCAATCCCGAGTGCCATAACACCATGTCCTCTCCTCTTCGGACCTCTTAGATTCCAGCACTTCATGACTATCTTAACACACATGAGGAAATCAAACACGCTAACCTGTAACAACATAAAGATCAGACTATCCCAAGATTATGCAAAAGAGACTCTCTCTCCCTCTCTCCCTCTCTCCCTCTCTCCCTCTCTCCCTCTCTCCCTCTCTCCCTCTCTCCCTCTCTCCCTCTCTCCCTCTCTCCCTCTCTCCCTCTCTCCCTCTCTCCCTCTCTCCCTCTCTCCCTCTCTCCCTCTCTCCCTCTCTCCCTCTCTCCCTCTCTCCCTCTCTCCCTCTCTCCCTCTCTCCCTCTCTCCCTCTCTCCCTCTCTCCCTCTCTCCCTCTCTCCCTCTCTCCCTCTCTCCCTCTCTCCCTCTCTCCCTCTCTCCTCTCTCCCTCTCTCCCTCTCTCCCTCTCTCCCTCTCTCCCTCTCTCCCTCCCTCCCTCCCTCCCTCCCTCCCTCCCTCTCTCCCTCTCTCCCTCTCTCCCTCTCTCCCTCTCCCTCTCCCCCTCTCTCGCTCTCCCTCTCCCCCTCTGTCCCCCACCCTTACCCTCCCCTGCTCTCCCTCTCCCTCTCCCCGCTCTCCCTCTCCCCCTCTGTCCCCCACCCTTACCCTCTCCCCCCTCCCTCGCTCTCCCTCTCCCCCTCTGTCCCCCACCCTTACCCTCCCCTGCTCTCCCTCTCCCCTCCTCGCTCTCCCCTCTCCCCCCTCTGTCCCCCACCCTTACCCTCCCTGCTCTCCCTCTCCCCCTCCCTTTCCCTCCCTTGCTCTCTGTCCCCCTCCCTTTCCCTCCCTCGCTCTCTCTGTCCCCCTCCCTCTGTCCCCCTCCCTCTCCCTCTGTCCCCCTCCCTTTCCCTCCCTCGCTCTCTCTGTCCCCCTCCCTCTGTCCCCCTCCCTCTGTCCCCCTCCCTTTCCCCTCCCTCTCCCTCTGTCCCCCTCCCTTTCCCTCCCTCGCTCTCTCTGTCCCCCTCTCTCTGTCCCCCTCTCTCTGTCCCCCTCTCTCTGTCCCCCTCTCTCTGTCCCCCTCTCTCTGTCCCCCTCTCTCTGTCCCCCTCTCTCTGTCCCCCTCCCTTTCCCTCCCTCGATCTCTGTCCCCCTCCCTTTCCCTCCCTCTCCCTCTGTCCCCCTCCCTTTCCCTCCCTCGATCTCTGTCCCCCTCCCTTTCCCTCCCTCGATCTCTGTCCCCCTCCCTTTCCCTCCCTCGATCTCTGTCCCCCTCCCTTTCCCTCCCTCTCCCTCTGTCCCCCTCCCTTTCCCTCCCTCTCCCTCTGTCCCCCTCCCTTTCCCTCCCTCTCCCTCTCCCTCTGTCCCCCTCCCTCTGTCCCCCTCCCTCTCCCTCTGTCCCCCTCCCTCTCCCTCTGTCCCCCTCCCTCTCCCTCTGTCCCCCTCCCTCTCCCTCTGTCCCCCTCCCTCTCCCTCTGTCCCCCTCCCTCTCCCTCTGTCCCCCTCCCTCTCCCTCCCTCGTTTCCCTCCCTTTCCCTCCCTCGCTTCCCTCTGTCCCCCTCCCTTTCCCTCCCTCGCTCCCTCTGTCCCCCTCCCTTTCCCTCCCTCGCTCCCTCTGTCCCCCTCCCTTTCCCTCCCTCGCTCCCTCTGTCCCCCTCCCTTTCCCTCTGTCCCCCTCCCTTGCTCGCTCCCTCTCCCCCTCTCCCCCTCTTCCCCTCTCCTCCTCTCCTCCTCTCCTCCTCTCCTCCTCTCCCGCCACCCTCTTCCTGTCTCGCTCTCCCCCTGTCTCGCTCTCCCTCTCCCCCTCTGTCCCCCACCCTTTCCCTCCCCTGCTCTCTCTGTCCCCCTCCCTTTCCCTCCCTCGCTCTCCCTCTGTCCCCCACCCTTTCCCTCCCTCGCTCTCCCTCTGTCCCCCTCCCTTTCCCTCCCTCGCTCTCCCTCTGTCCCCCTCCCTTTCCCTCCCTCGCTCTCCCTCTGTCCCCCTCCCTTTCCCTCCCTCGCTCCCTCTGTCCCCCTCCCTTTCCCTCCCTCGCTCCCTCTGTCCCCCTCCCTTTCCCTCCCTCGCTCCCTCTGTCCCCCTCCCTTTCCCTCCCTCGCTCTCTCTGTCCCCCTCCCTCTGTCCCCCTCCCTTTCCCTCCCTCGCTCTCTCTGTCCCCCTCCCTCTGTCCCCCTCCCTCTGTCCCCCTCTCTCTGTCCCCCTCTCTCTGTCCCCCTCTCTCTGTCCCCCTCTCTCTGTCCCCCTCTCTCTGTCCCCCTCTCTCTGTCCCCCTCCCTCTGTCCCCCTCCCTCTGTCCCCCTCCCTCTGTCCCCCTCCCTCTGTCCCCCTCTCTCTGTCCCCCTCTCTCTGTCCCCCTCTCTCTGTCCCCCTCTCTCTGTCCCCCTCTCTCTGTCCCCCTCCCTCTGTCCCCCTCCCTCTGTCCCCCTCCCTTTCCCTCCCTCGATCTCTCTGTCCCCCTCCCTCTGTCCCCCTCCCTCTCCCTCTGTCCCCCTCCCTTTCCCTCCCTCGCTCTCTGTCCCCCTCCCTCTGTCCCCCTCCCTCTCCCTCTGTCCCCCTCCCTTTCCCTCCCTCGCTCTCTCTGTCCCCCTCCCTCTGTCCCCCTCCCTCTCCCTCTGTCCCCCTCCCTTTCCCTCCCTCGCTCTCTCTGTCCCCCTCCCTCTGTCCCCCTCCCTCTCCCTCTGTCCCCCTCCCTTTCCCTCCCTCGCTCTCTCTGTCCCCCTCCCTCTGTCCCCCTCCCTCTCCCTCTGTCCCCCTCCCTTTCCCTCCCTCGCTCCCTCTGTCCCCCCCCTCTCCCTCTGTCCCCCTCCCTTTCCCTCCCTCGCTCTCTCTGTCCCCCTCCCTTTCCCTCCCTCGCTCTCTCTGTCCCCCTCCCTTTCCCTCGCTCTCTGTCCCCCTCCCTTTCCCTCCCTCTCCCTCTGTCCCCCTTCCTTTCCCTCCCTCGCTCTCTCTGTCCCCCTCCCTCGCTCTCTGTCCCCTCCCTTTCCCTCCCTCTGTCCCCCTCCCTTTCCCTCCCTCGCTCTCTCTGTCCCCTCCCTTTCCCTCCCTCTCCCTCTGTCCCCCTCCCTCTCCCTCTGTCCCCCTCCCTTTCCCTCCCTCGCTCTCTGTCCCCCTCCCTTTCCCTCCCTCGCTCCCTCTGTCCCCCTCCCTCTCCCTCTGTCCCCCTCCCTTTCCCTCCCTCGCTCTCTCTGTCCCCCTCACTCTGTCCCCCTCCCTCTCCCTCTGTCCCCCTTCCTTTCCCTCCCTCGCTCTCTCTGTCCCCCTCCCTCTGTCCCCCTCGCTCTCTCTGTCCCCCTCCCTTTCCCTCCCTCGCTCTCTCTGTCCCCCTCCCTTTCCCTCCCTCGCTCTCTGTCCCCCTCCCTTTCCCTCCCTCTGTCCCCCTCCCTCGCTCCCTCTGTCCCCCTCCCTCTCCCTCTGTCCCCCTCCCTCTCCCTCTGTCCCCCTCCCTCTCCCTCTGTCCCCCTCCCTCTCCCTCTGTCCCCCTCCCTCTCCCTCTGTCCCCCTCCCTCTGTCCCCCTCCCTTTCCCTCCCTCCCTCTCCCTCTGTCCCCCTCCCTTTCCCTCCCTCGCTCTCCCTCTGTCCCCCTCCCTTTCCCTCCCTCGCTCTCCCTCTGTCCCCCTCCCTTTCCCTCCCTCGCTCTCCCTCTGTCCCCCTCCCTTTCCCTCCCTCGCTCTCCCTCTGTCCCCCTCCCTTTCCCTCCCTCGCTCTTCCTCACCCTCCCTTTCCCTCCCTCGCTCTTCCTCACCCTCCCTTTCCCTCCATCCCTTTCTGTCTGCCTCCCTTTCCCTCCCTCCTTTCTCGCCCCCTCTGTCTGCCTCCCCTTCCTCCCTTGCTCTCCCTGTCTGCCTCCCTTTCCCGCCCTTCTTTCCCTCCTTCTCCCTCTGTCTGCCTCCCTTTCCCTCCCTCCCCCCTCTCTCGCTCTCCCTCTGTCTGCCTCCCTTTCCCTCCCTCCCCCCTCTCTCGCTCTCCCTCCCTCGCTCTTCCTTTCCCTCCCTCCTTTCCCTCCCTCCCTCACTATCCCTCTGTCTGCCTCCCTTTCCCTCCCTCCCTCCCTCGCTCTCCCTCTGTCTGCCTCCCTTTCCCTCCCTCCCTCCCTCCCTCGCTCTCCCTTTCTCTCTCTCCCTTTCTCTCTCTCCCTTTCTCTCTCTCCCTTTCACTCCCTTCTACTCCCTCCCTTTCACTCCCTCCTACTCACTCCCTCCCTGTCCCTCCCTTTCACTCCCTCCCTGTCCCTCCCTTTCACTCCCTCCCTCTCCCTCCCTTTCCCTCCCTTTCACTCCCTCCCTTTCACTCCCTCCCCCTCACTCCCTCCCCCTCACTACCTCCCCCTCCCTTTCCCTTCCTCCCTCTCCCGCTCTCCCTCTGTCTCCCTCCCTTACCCTCCCTCTGTCTCCCTCCCTCCCCTTTCCCTCTACCTCCCCCCCTTTCCCTCTACCTCCCTCTGTCACCCTCTGTCATCTCACCCCGCCTGTGTGTGCCCGGGCTG
The DNA here is from genome assembly GCF_964263255.1 of Lissotriton vulgaris. Taxonomy (NCBI): domain Eukaryota; kingdom Metazoa; phylum Chordata; class Amphibia; order Caudata; family Salamandridae; genus Lissotriton; species Lissotriton vulgaris. Next base: position 220,527 of record NW_028242621.1, read on the forward strand.
AGACAGCTTCCCAGGCACACACACAGCCGCACCCCGAGCACTTCACAGGTCTTTAAAAGACCATTTGTATGCTAATGAGGCTTTTGTATTTCACCTCTTAGTGTCCCTACAGCTCAACTCTATCACTGGAATGCCTGGCCCCCACAGAGCAGCAGAGTTTGAGTCGCGCATGCAGTGTTTGCAGACACTCTTTATTTTTTATTTTTTTAACAAGGGTAAGTTGTCTGCCAGGTCCTCGGGCTGCAAAGGAAGGCTTGCTGGGCCGCTGGCATCCCATGGGCGGTACCATGAGTACCCGTGCCCTAGATCATAGTAGACTGGCTTTATGGGGGTACTCTGTGGTACACCAATGACGTTTCTCAGAAGCCTATTTTGAGCTAGGGTTAGTGGAGTTAAGTTATCAAAGCCCCAAAGCTCTGCATCATAGGTAACGGAAGCTATAACTTGAGTTGTAAATTTTTAGCAATGGAAGTATGGGCTGGGTCTTCAAAGATTTGAACTCTTTCAGCAAGGCTCTGGCCAAGTGGCAATCCTTGAATGCTAGGGTTTCTATCTGAGGCTTCCAGTTGAGTTTGCTCCCTAGTGTTATCCCCAAATAGTTAAAGACGTCAGTTTGATAGAGTAAGAGGTTGTTAAAAAATACCCTTCCCTTAATGGCGCGATGTCTATGGAGTACCATAAACTTTGTTTTATCTGCATTAATTTCCAGGCCACGATCATTGCAGAATCCTTCAAATCTCATTAGTGCCCTCTGCAGACCACCCTGCGTTTTTGAAATTATTAGGGTGTCGTCTGCAAACATGAGTATAGGGATTTTTACTCCTGCAATTGTTGGTGCGTCCGTTGGGAACGTAGAAAATTAACCAACTACCCCATTGATAAACAATGAAACCAGGTTAGGGCTAAAATGCACCCTTGTCGAACGCCTTTTTCTACAGAGAATTTACTGGTTATATTGCACTGCGAGCTCCTGGAAATTGGGCATAATTTTCTGTATGGAGACGCACTACTAAGCATAAAAGCTCTTCAGGCATACCCAGATCAGCGAGCACCCTCCAGAGTTTTGTGCGTGACACTAGATCGAAGGCAGACTTCAAGTCTACAAAAGAGGCATAAATGGTGCCTCCCGCCAACACAACAACCCAACAATATATCAAAATAAACCCGGAAAACCTGGTCTATCGTGCTCACATTAATATGGAACCCTGCCTGTAATGGAGTCAATATATCCTTTTCAACTATCCAGTCTTGTATCCTATTTAGTGCCATTCTGGCTATAATTTTCTGGATGGCATCTATAAGGCTGATCGGTCTATAGTTACCTGGAAGTGAGCGATCTCCTTTTTTGTAAATAGGCAAAATCTCTACCCCCTTCCAGGTGTCGGGGACGAGTGCTCCGCTTGCAATAGCGTTTGCTAACATGAGTATATAATCCTGCCAAGTAACCCTGTCATAAAGAAACAGGTCAGCCGGAACGCCGTTGTGGCCGGGCACACAGCCACTGGTGACTGCACCCAAAGCTATTGTGACTTCCCCTATGTCAAAGCTTAGCACAGTATCGCATTGCGGAATTGTGTAGGGTTCTTCCTCCGCACTCACTGCAAATTGGTTAGAGAAGTAGGAAACCCACATTTCGTGAAACCCATGGTTATGAGGCGCTGGGGCTTGTCCCTCCCCCCTCCCCCGTTTAACCTGGTTCCAGAAGGACTGGATGTTCCTCTCCTGACTGGCTTGATAAAGATCCAACCATCTCTGCTAGTCCCAGTCCTTTTTAGCCTTATGAAGTGTTTGTTTGTAATTCTGTCGAGCTAACTTAACAGTTGCCCGAACATTTAGTTTTATGGTAGCCACCAGCGATTTGTATATGGTATACAAATGGCTATATGGTATAACAATCCTTGCTATACCATATAGCCTCATTAACCCTTTGTTTGTTCAGAGTTTTGACTGGTTTTAAAAAGAAGTATCGTATTTTGCCAAACAGGTCCTCGTGAGCCAACGTAGTTCTTTAATTTAAACCAGGCTGCGACGCGGTGGCTTGTAAGTCACTCAGGGTGTTGGAAACTGTGGTCCTTATTTCAGTCAGTACAAGTTCATTATTCACTATCCTATCCCATTTAACCCTCCTTGTACTATTACAAAGCTGGACTTCGCTTGTGGAACATGACATGAGGGGAATTATTGCCTCTGTCAGGCCCTCAACAACCATCTTTAATAGCAGGGGATTATGGTCGCTTTCAGCCCTCTCCCTAATCTCCATATCCATAACAGAGGACCATTATTCTAGATTTATTAACATATAGTCTTTTTGACTTGAGCTTTTCCCATTATTAAAAGTGTTAGTCCCCTGCTTATCAGAGTGTGCGACCATTTGCTGCCCATAGGCATTCTCCATACACAGTGCGTTTAACTGAAGAGCTGCCTCAGACCATCGCTTGATTGGTGGGAGCTCCAAGGGAGGAACATTCCACAACACATCTTCATCAGTCAGTTTGAAATCCTCTGTGTCAAGGGGCTCAAAGGTGGAATTAAAGTCTCCTGCGATGATCAAACAGGAATCATCACTCAGTCCCCCCAGAAAAACCTCCAGGGTGTCGACTGTACCAGACGGCCTTCCACCTGGTAAACCCCTAGCATAACCATTAACAATTGTTAACGAAGCATTGGGGTGAGCTCGTAAGCAAATGGCCATAATGTCTGGACTATCAATAGGGATTACATGTATACAGAGGTTTAGATTCTCCTTAACCCAAATTACAAGCACCCCTATTGGCCTACCCTTCTGCCCTTGTGTTGCTGGTTTGAAAAAATGGAAGCATCCCAAACGATATAAAGGTTGTATAGACCATGTCTCCTGGAAGATACACACATCATAATGATCAATAAATTCCAACCAATCCCTAGATTTCAGCTTGGTTTGAAGCCCCGCTATGTTCCAGGAAATGATAGATGGTATTGCAGGGTTGCCTAGATTTAGCACTTCGGGGCCACCGGTTTGTTCTACCAATAAATTTGTCACTCTGTCATTACATTAATGAGTTGCTTATGTCAAACTTGGCTCATTGCTACCCAACAATGGTTGTTTCGCTGGGGGTATTAGTCAATCACATTGGTCTAATCCACTTATGGGGGGAAATTTGTTTTCCAGAATTAGGCCCCTACTACCCAAAGTGCACTGCACTCTATGTGGAGGGTTCCCCCTTCCCCCAGATGTATTAACTCCGGTGTCCCCTGAAGGGTGTAACCCAAAAACGTGTACATAGGGTAATACTCTGATTTGGGTATGACTACATGGATCCCAATGAAGTTGTTCCACTAGGTATATTGGCATAAAATAGTTATTAAAATTTAGGATCACACAATCCCCCTTCATAGTTTTCTGAGTCGAACCTAACCACCCCACTCTTCTGGCCATTATTAGTTTGTTTGCTAAGAAGGGCTCTCTAATCCCTCTGATGTTAAGTTGGTAAGTCAGCCAATGTAATGATTTGCTCAGAAGTAGGCCTGTGGATTCATGTTGATCCTCCCTCAGGGGAGGGACATTTCCCAAAATCAGAAACGGGGGGACGAGGCCTTGGGGAGGTGTAGAGTCTGATGTGCAGTAGGTGATCGACAAGAATCTTCACCTAACTGGTCACCACCAGCCTCCCTCTCAGCTGTTTGAGATAATGGACCCATATTGGGAACCTGTCGAATAGCAGTGACTGCAGTGAAAGCCTTTGGGCATAAATTGCCTGAGTGTGGACCTGGGTCTACAGTAGAATGAACTAATAACAGGGGACCTTTAGCTATGGGTACACTGTGCTCCTGTGAGTATGTATCAACATCAGAAGATACACATTTACATTTACAAAAACGTATCCCTTTTTTAGGCTGTACGCCTTTGTGGCCGACAAATTGCAACAATTTCTCCTCTATTAGCCGTCATTTGTTCATTACTGAGTTTAGAAGTACAGAAACCAAAGTCTCTAGTCCGTTCCATTGGTCTACTTCACGGCTAGAATTCTTCCCTCAAATCAAACAAAGAAGAGTTATTGCTGCTATTGTCCACAGAGAGCGAGCTTTGCACTGGTATGGTATTTATAGCGGTGGCTTCTAGATGTTTACGCTTAGTGGCTTGCTGCGAGGAATTAGGCTTGGACTTTAAGGCTGATCCACCCCTCTTCCTCTTTGCTGGGGGAATGGAGTTAGCAATAGGAGTTGGCCTTGATTGATTTCCCCTCAAAAAGGTTTTTGACCTTGTTAAGACCTCATTGGCGCCAGGGTTGCACAAGTTTAGCGACACAGAAGGATCAGGAAAAATCGTGTTACGCACATCCGGCAGTGAGGGAGGGGGAGGTATCCCCGGCATTACGCCTCCACACGTGAGAAAGGTATTAGGACCAGTCGAATCTCCATTAGTAACAAAATCAGCAGAGTCAACAATGTCAGCAGCAACTGGCGCAGAGTCCATTTCTAATAACGAACCAACCCTGTTTGATTAATTAAGAATAACGTGCAGGTGATTTGTGGAAGGGGGGGGTGCTGGAGAATTAACTGAACATAAATGGCCCATAGATGAGCGCTTCTGGTTAACAAGGGTATCCATCGACAATTGCCTTTCAGTCATTTGGATTTCATGAGTGAAAACTGACTCAGCCCTGGTTAGAAAAGCGTCCAAAGTTCCCACAATACCTCCTCCTGATCGTGCAGGGGAATCCTTAAGCTTGACCATGGTCAAAAATCTACCCTTCTTGGCTCAGAACCTCAGAGCCTTACCAAAGAGGAGAAACTGTGAATAAGATTAAGGTGCAGTACTTTATAAATTCGGGATCCGGCAATCTCAGCCAAAATATCAGATGGAGGGCCCAGCATCCTTCGGGCTAAGACGGTCCCACCCTTGGCCCAGGCTTTGCGCGTGCAGCGGGTGCCGCGATGTGCCATGTCTGAACTGGGGTGGCAGAGTGGGCTAAAGAACGGTAATGGATTAAACCCAGATCTTTTGACTGGGTGTGAGTGTTTGATTGATTCAGATGCTCCGTCCATCACCACCCCCTTTTGTACCGCTTTTGGCCGCCATAAGTGTGGCAGGGTATGCTCAGACGTGAGTCCCTTGCTCACTTTGCCAATGGATTCAAGCAAGCCGGGCTGAAGATGGCTGGAATGCCAGAAACCAGTCCTTGGAAGCTTGTTTCCGGTCCAGGGAAGACATGGCTTGGCAGTTCGGGCTGGACTGTTCCCATGAGGCACAGGGTCAGACTGATTTGCATATAGCCATGTCTGAACTGGGGTGGCAGAGTGGGCTAAAGAACGGTGATGGATTAAACCCAGATCTTTTGACTGGGTGTGAGTGTTTGATTGATTCAGATGCTCCGTCCATCACCACCCCGTTTTGTACCGCGATGTGTTTTATAGCGCCTCAGGGCCCACAAGCGACGTCGGCGCCTCCAGGCGCGGCACCAGGCGTTGTGGGGCTTGAAGTCCCCCTGCGGCGTTCTGAAGCGACTCCCCTTTCACCCCCTATTCCTATGAAAAACTCAGACCTGTTTGTATGAAAACATTTCAGAATTATCTACAACAATGATGGTTTCATATGTTATCTCAGGTTGCTAAGTAACGACTTGCAAAAGATGGGGGTCCAAAACTCTCTACGCAGCACAAAAGCTCAGCTTGGGAGTGACTTAAAACAAACCCCATCTTGTCTTGGTGTATCCGATTTATGCCCTTAGGCAGACTTAGAACAGCACTTTTCTCCCTGAACAAAGGATACTTATCAGGTTCACTGTTCCTGTCTTCTTTACAAAACAAATTCGAGTACCTTGAGGGTACCTTGCTCTTCATAGGTTCCTGATAGAAAGTATGCAAATTAGGAAGACATAGAGCCTGACTTTCACAAATCCCTTTGATGCGTCCTGAGAAGCTTGGCTTCAAGTTGTGCTTAGTGTTTTTGATTTAGCCAACTGGTCACTCTGCTTTCAAATACAGATTGTCCTGCCCTCCATTGGCATCTGCAAGCCTCATACATTAGACCACATTGCAGTCTTGCAGCTGTTTGGTATGCAGTTCTCCCCTCTCCCAGCACTCTTCATACCAGACCGAGGACAGTCATAAGGTACTGGCCCTCCTGTATTGGGTTTCTCACACTCCAGAATCACAATTGGTAAATGGCAAAGATGTTGGGTGTTATAACAGATATTTGATATTAATGAATTCAATCTTGTTGCATGGATCCTCCTAACAAAACAATTAACTTATTTTTATGTTTGTTTTTGTCTAGGTCTGCAAAAATGTGTGAACGGTCAGATCACCTTCAGTTCAAATTTGAGAATTATGGAGATTCAATGTTACAGACCATGAACAAACTACGGAAGGAAAATAAGTTTTGTGATGTAACTGTACATATTGATGATGTTGAAATCAAAGGACATAAAATTGTATTTGCTGCAGGATCACCTTATTTAAGAGATCGCTTTTTATTGAATGATGAACAAGAAGTAGAGATCTCCATTTTGCAAAGTTCTGAAGCAGGGAGGCAATTGCTCTTATCCTGTTATACTGGTATGCTGGAGTTTCCAGAAATCGAGCTTGTAAACTACCTAACTGCTGCTAGCTTTCTTCAAATGAGCCATGTTGTGAAAAGATGTATTCAGGCCCTCTGGAAGTTCATAAAACCAAAAGAGTCTTTGGATGGTGAAGAAAAATGTGAACACGAAAGCGATTCTTCTGAACTGAAAAAGAGTGATGACGAGATTGAAGATCATTTGTTGCAAAGTTCTCCTTGTTCTCCTTTGTCTGAAGCTAGTGATGACATGGATGATGGTGATATTCAGATTGTCAAAGTGGAGACATTCGGGGAAGCATCTGAGAAGAAAAATTTGAACCATTTTATTTCTTCAGAACAATCTGCTCTGCATGGATCTGAGCCACAACACTCACTGATAAACTCAACAGTTGAAAATAAAGTCAATGAAACTGAAGACAATCAACTCCAGAACTATGACCTCTCTGATACAGGCAGCGACAATATGGTGCTCGAAGCTAAAGAAATGTTTGGACCTATGAACAGGATGATGGATAAAGGGCTTCAGTGGCATCATCAGTGCCCTAAGTGCACCAGAGTATTTCGTCATTTGGAAAACTATGCCAGTCATTTGAAATTACACAAACTGTTCATGTGTCTTCTCTGTGGGAAAACATTCACTCAGAAAGGAAATCTGCACAGGCATATGAGAGTACATGCGGGGATTAAGCCTTTCCAGTGCAAGATATGCGGGAAAACATTTTCTCAAAAATGCTCGCTACAAGATCATTTGAACCTTCACAGTGGTGATAAGCCCCATAAATGTAATTACTGTGATATGGTGTTTGCTCATAAACCTGTTTTAAGAAAGCACCTCAAACAGCTGCATGGGAAAAACAGTTTTGACAATGCACATGAAAGGAGCTTTCAAGATGTTACTGTGGACTTGGACTCTTAGATTTTTATGTGACCACACGTCAAGAATAGACTTGTTTTATCACCAAGTTTTATCATTGTTTCTCTGTTTATATTTTTTGTTGTATATTTGTTCGAGGAAGGTACACTAATTTGAGCGTGTACTACAACTACTGAGATTTCAATATGAAATTAGGACAACAAAAGTGTTGAATTATGTCCTCTTTGGATTTCGGAATCTGTGGTGTGCTTAAAATGCACTCTTGACAGTGTACATTTTGGCACTCTCATACCGGAGGCATATTGGCCTATTTCAGATGCTTTTTTTTAGTGTATCATATCTTTATGAGGTTAGATCAACATAGTAATTAAAATTTTACCCATATTTGTTTATTCCTGTTGTGCACGATGCTTGTTCCTGGACCAGCTACATGTTTTGTCACTAGTGTCTTTGGGAAAGATTCTTCTACCAAATTGTTGAGGAGGATATACAAACTAAATTGGACACTGAAAAGTGCTAGTGTCTCTCACTGTCGGGTGACGAGAGTGTCTGTTCATGTCCTAACTGTTTTAGTTTGAAAGATACAGAAGGTGCAACTTTCCCTTGAAAACCTAACGCCAAATAGATTTTTAAGAAGCTTAAACTTGCAGCAACACAAACAATCTATTTTCTGATATCAAAACGGTTTCTCCTAAAAAGGGACTGCTAGGAAATGAGTATGTCTACGCAGGAGCCATTTGGGTGAAAAACCTCGAAGTTTTGACTCTTGATATTAATCAAACTATTTTATTTTTCAAGAGCAATATTGTTTTAAATTGTGTTTAAAGAAAAAGTTACATTTTGCCACAAATAATGATGAGTTAAGCAATGTTTCTGGGTTGTATGATGTTACAACGCGATCTTTTAGATCACGGTACATCACAATGCATCTTTTACAACGCAAGTCGTTACCACAACTTGCGCTGTAGGGTGCTGGACTTAGGAATAGTAAGATTTACTATTCCAGCTCCAGCCTACGTACAGTAGGGAAGGTGTTGGAATAGTAAGTCTACTATTCCTTAGTCTACAGCGCCCTCCAGCGCAAGTCGTGGTAAAGACTTGTGTTGTAAAGACGTGTGGTAATGGTAGCGCAGTGTTTTGACCGCGTTGTTATGGATGTTACCCATGCTTCTGTGTACTAAACTTACTTGTCAATCAAAGTTAGGGGAGGGTCTAAGGGGAACAGATATTTAAAGACCAAGTGGACAGAGAAAAACCCCCTATTTCACAATGTAACTATAAAAAAAAAAACCTGTCACTGGTCTCTTACGGCTAAATGTGGGCAAATGCAGAGAGGGAGTCTGTCTACCAAATAATATGTGTAAAATAAAATCCTCAATAGACAGTTATATTTTCAAACTGCATCACGCTTAGTTTTAACATTGACACCATGACTTTTCCCTAATAAAAATTATCCTTATGTCATGGTAGCCAATTTTAGATTTCACTTTTTTCACTGATAATAATTTTCTCACTGCAATTTACAGCCCACACCTTTACATACGCTTGTTTTCTTGGTATGATCCATCACTATTGGTCCCTTTGGTTTGGAGAAGCACACAAAACTAATAGGTGTGTCACTCCTTAACCGGATAACCTCTGATTCTATCCCAGATGATGATGCTCTGCCACTTGGGTGGGCTGATGGGATTCATTTCCTCTTTGTTTTACACATATTCTTTGGTAGACACAGACTCCCTCTCTGCATTTGCCCACATTTAGCCGTAAGAGACCAGTGACATTTTTTTTTGTATAGTTACTAAACTTACTTCCCTCATTTATCTTTAGAGGGAAGTGAGGCTTTTTTCAGCATACACCTATATCCCTGACAGAAGAAGACATGACATCTGTGGCTACTACATTCCAGTAAAAACTGGACAGTATAGCCAAGCACTGAGTTGTGTGTTTGTACACCTTTGTTAGGGTTTTTGAAAATTGCCTCCGAGTGCTTATGAAGGGAAAGTGGGGCAAGTAGGTTATCAATGTTAGGTGTATTGTAATAAGGCAAAGCCTCCCAGGTGGTGGGCTCAATGTAAATCCATCCGCACCCGCTTGACAATTGGGTCAGGAACAGTCTTGCACATATGATCCTGCAGTTGAGACTGATAACTGGAAAGCGTTATGAGGGTTTCTCATTTTCAGTTGAATCTGAAATGAAAGTTGCTGTTCTGTTTTTCATTTCTCTTTTTAAGAGTTTGGCAAACCTTGCACCATTATTAAGTGTTCTGTCAGACTGTTGCAGGGCTTAGAATCTCTGGATGTGCAGTGACGCCTCATTGAATTTTCTGCACATGCTTTGGTGGCGTGCCAGTAGGTTTTTGGTGAGTGATCATGGGCTACTGAAAGGATTGGATGTTTCACAGACCTGAGTGCCTTGTACTGAGATTATTTATGTATTGATGGAGTAAAGTAAAATTTATTTTCTCATTGCAGGAAATTCAAACTCTTAGCTACCAGGAATAAAGACATACTCTCAGCCCATTGTGCTATAACCATTTTGAACTGTTTTTGGTGTAGGGGACAATAAGCTTAGTAGTCTGTCTGTTGCTATTCAAGCAAACTGCTTTTGTTCTGAGTTTTAATGGAATGTTTCAAATACTTACATAGATATCAAAATGTCATGCTACTTTGGACCTAGCTAATTCTTGTGCATAAGGAAATATACTATAGATTGGCTGAGAGACAAATTTGTAAGCTGACCGAAGGCTGTCCCAGAAAATGGTATACTGTCTGTTGCCACGTCTATATTATCTGTGTTGTCAACCATAATGCATATGCCTTCAATTTAAGGATCTAGAAATTCAGCCTAAGACAGTTTGTTGTCTCTTTTGATGGACCCTGACTGCTGTTCGCTTTTAAGAATATTTGCTGCTTTGATCCAAATACAAATTGGCATCAACAAAGTGATGAGTTGTTCGTCTAGTCTGGATTAAATTCTCAAAAAAGATGTGCGCTGCCATGGTCACTGGACGTTTGTTGAAAATCTGCTGAATTATGTGCCGTAGAAAGTGCCCTTGTGTATTATTTCATAAAAATTCTGCACCCGGTTCTGAAGAATTGTCTGCTTTCTGTTATAGTAGTGCTGAAACAAAATAGATCAAAATTCTTTAGAAGATTTATTTGTTTAGTTTAAATGGTCTCCAACCAGTCCATCATGAGCTACCCCTAGCTCATTGATACCTTCAGAGTAGCTCACAGCCTTAAGTTCATTTTTAAAAAAGCTAAAAAAAAGCACACAGTCACATCTCTCTATTAAAGTTATGGGAAGACTGTGTTTATTTTACATTATCTTCAGGCCCCAGACAGCAGGTCCTGAAAAGGAGCAATTCTGGAGTCAGATGTATGTTCCAGGGCCCAGAGGATGAAGCACTGAGGTATTTAACTCTTAATTAAGTCCATGTCCACTCAATATTGGAATGTGAGAACAAAATGATGTTTCTGTATGCTTTTAAATAGTAGAAAATTAAAATGAACAGATACCTTACTGATAAAGTTAAGTCTTCATTTTAGTTTTCTTCCGTTTCAAAGTATCCCATTTACAAACAGCAGGCTTCTTGCTCTCAGTTGACAATGTTCCATACTTTTTTTTGGAGTTCAGAAAAACTTTATTGAGCATTTTCAAAACCAATGAACACGGCAAAAAAAATAGAAATGTGATACATTCGGGGAGCCAAGTTATGATATGAGAAGTCCTGCATCAGAACTACCATATGTGAACCTCCTCTTATCTGCTTTTTGATACCTGGTGTTTGTATTAGTTCAAACTGTTTCATATCTATAACTGAAAAATACACTCACCTTTTTTAAATGGGTCAGCTTTAACGTGAAGAAACATATTTATATGAAACATTGGCATAATGTTTTTCCCACTTTCAGTTAAGCCTCTTAATGTTTTATGTAGCATGTTTCTTCACTTCAAATTCCTCCCATTTTAACAAATGGTTGTATTTGTCTGTTATAAATATGACACCTTGTCTAATGGCCACTGGGAGCAAGATACCTGATTTTTGTATATGTGACACCTAGAAATGGGAATACATTTGAATGATGCATTTTATAGAATCCATTAAACATAAAGTTAACTCTTCAGTTTAATTTTCTCCCATTTCAAAGTGTCGCCTTTACACAAAGCAGGCACCTTGCTCCCAGTGTATGGTAGGGACCGTGCCATATTTATAACTGAAAAATACAGCCATTATTTTATGTGGTAGACATTTAAAATGTAGACAAATGTTCCATATCATGTACATGTTTGCAGTACGTTTTCTGTACTTTAAATTTCTCTCATGTAAAAAAAGGTTATATGTTTGTATAATACACCTAACACTGCCACATATGACGAAAGGCATTCCAGTGCCACAAATACATACAACATAGGCTCTCAGTCCCGCATACACTTGTACCCCATTCACACGCACTGATGTTCATACATCTCCAAAGACCACACTTTACCTTTTTTTTTTTTTTTTTTTTTTGGGGTTCAAATCTGCTTTATTGAGAGAAACATAGTAAGGTACACAGCTTGGGTCGCCTACAACCCGGAGGCCGGCAGCAGGAGAAGAGCATTAATACACAGCCTGATAGCCGGCATCCCGGGGGCCCGGCGGCACAGTACAGACTTACATGGCGTCAGGTCTGCATTCGGCGAAGTAGGACAAGTGAGGATGAGCAGCAGTCGAACAAGTTTTTTTGAGCGAGAGAAAGTCTCACTGCTGTTTTGTAGTTTGTGAAACAAGAACCGAAAACACCCCAACCAGGTTACAACTAAGAGGCAGTGCATTACCGTGTAGTAGTGGTGTGTGATAATGGTGTACTGTGGTAGTCCTAGCAGGTGGCGGCGCGAGTGGAAATATGTGTCCTGAGCATACTGTCCAGTGCCGTTGATGTCTGCATAGTGTTAGCCTTAGAGATCGCAGGGTGTTAAGGATATCGCTCGCCAGAGGGGCGTGCTCGTGTCGCGATGGCGAGGGAGGGAGTACAGGCATCAAGAGGGGAAAGGGGGCAGCGCGGCCCAGGCAGGGCAGCTCACCTATCGAGGATTACGCGGGGGCAGAGAGGCAGACATAAAAAGGGAAGGCCACAAGGCCCATCCAAAGCTACCAGTTAAGTTCTGGGAGAGCGTTATTGGCGCTGGGGAGTGTCAGGCCCGTGACCCGACTGTACATCTTCGATTGAGCGCCTAAGCAGGTAGTGCACCAGAGGGTCCCACATGTCCCTGGGTCGGCTTGAGAGAGGCAGTATTTCAGCAAAGGTGGTATGCTGATCCTGGCAATATGTCAATTCGGTCAGCCAGTCCTTGAACTTGGGCGCTCTGCCCCTGCTCCAGCGGCACGCAACACGCCGCTTGGCCAAGAGCAACGCCGTGTCAACGAATTTTCTGCATTCTCTAGGCAACTGCATTGTATAACCGAGGACGGCTACCAGAGGGTCCGCATGGATCTCCTCATCCACCATCTCCGCAACGGCCTCAATCACCTGTCTCCAGTAGTGAGCAATCTGGGGGCAAGACCACGCCAGGTGGAGAAAATCAGCATGTTCAGCACGACAGCGCTCACAACGATCATTATCAGTCAATCCAAATCTATACTTCCGGACGTAATATATCCTCTGAAGGTATTTGTAATGAATAATTTTCAACCTGCAGCTGGCAGAGATACGGGAAGTCAATGCACAGCAGTGCTTCCATTGATCGTCCGAAATATCTGTTCCAAGCTCCGCAGACCAGTGTAGCCGGGCAGCAGAGATTTGTAATGGAGCAGCACCGCGGATCTGGCGGTAGAGCCCAGAAACCAAGTGGGTCCCATCCTGTGATCCCAAAAGGAAGTGCAGTGGTAGCAGGACCGTGGGCTCATCAGGGTAGTCGGGTAGGATGTCTCGCATCCCAGCGCGCAGCCGAATGTAGTAAAAGAGCTCAAGGGGCGTATGCTCATACGTTTTAAAAAACAGATCAGCAGACTTGAATTGACTGTCGTGAAACAGATCTCCCCAGCAGGTGATAAGAAGTTTACCACAGAGTTGTTGAAACCCCAGCTCCGATAACAAGGAAAGCTGCGGGTGATAGGTGAGCGGTAGTCTGGGGGAGTAATGTAGTGAGCATAACAATCGCCGAGCGATACGGCGCCATGCATCCAATGTGCAGGAAACCGAGGTATTCGAAGTGGTGATGGATGTCTCGGGACAGTGTAGCAGGCCGTTCAGCGGAAGTGGATGCACTATCCAGTCTTCCACTGCTATATGCGGCATGAAGGGAGTAGGAGCCATCCAGTGATAGGCAAAATGCGCCTGTGCGCACTGATAGTATGTTTCAAAATCGGGGACATCAAATCCCCCCTGGTCATAGGGAAGGGTCAGCGTTGACCACTTTAAACGGGGAGAGTTGCCATCCCAGAAAAGTCTGCGCAGCTCCGTGCGGAGTGTCTTAAAGAAGAAGGCGCCAGGGTAGTAGGGGATATTAAGAAAAAGGTACAGAAAGCGGGGCAATATCACCATTTTTATGAGGGAAGCCCTCCCAGCCATGGAGAGTGGTAACGTGATCCATCTATCGACGGAGGCAGTCAGCTTGGTTATGGCCACTCCATAATTGGATCGGAGAGTCTCGTCCTTGTCACGGGCGATACGGATTCCCAAATAGCGGAGATCATCACGGCACCATATCAACGGGTAATCAAGTGGGAAGTCGTGTACCGCATCCGTAAGAGGAAAAAATTGCGACTTAGACCAATTGATGTGAACACCTGACACCCCTCCAAAAAGGACGAATTCCCAAAGCAGGGGATTGAGGTGTAGGTCCGGGTATTTGACATATAGCGTGATGTCATCCGCATAGAGGGACACATCGATTTGCCGCTGCAGGCATTGTACTGCTCCCGCTCGGTGTACTTGACGCAAGCGACAGGCTAGGGGTTCAACCGCGATAGCAAATAATAGAGGCGAGAGCGGGCAACCTTGGCGGGTGCCTCTCGTGAGCGTGATAGGTTGCGACAATTTTCCATTTATCAGTACTTTTGCCGTAGGATCCGTGTATAGGAGGCGCACCCAGGCCAGGAACATTTTAGGGAAACCCATGCTGGCCAGGACCGAGAAAAGGTAGGGCCATTCGACAGAGTCGAACGCCTTGGAGGCGTCCAGGAACACAGCCGCCACTGGGATGTCAGGGTGGACCGTACGGAGCAGGGAGAAAAGGGTGCGCAGATTATGGGATGTGGATCTGCTCGCAACGAAGCCAGATTGGTCAGGCAGGACAATTCGGGTCATCAGCAACGAGAGCCGTGTGGCCAGAATCTTGGCGAGGATCTTGACATCACAGTTTTTGGAGGGAAAGTGGACGGTAAGAGTCACAGGAGGAGGGATCCTTATCCGGTTTCAGAAGGGAGGTGATAACCACCTCACGCATAGAACAGGGTAGTATCCCATCAGCTAAGGATTCGGTGAAGACCTCACTAAGCACGGGCGCCATGATATCGATATAGGCTTTGTAGAATTCGGCTGGGATGCCATCGAGCCCCGGAGCCTTACCATTTTTGAGGGACATGATGGCTTCGCGAACCTCGTCTAGCTCGAATGGCGCTGCAATAAACTCCCTGTCACCATCGCTAAGCCAGCATAAAGCCACTTCATTTAGGTATTCAGCGTATGGTGCGTCCGCCTCTACTGTGGATGTATATAGTGACGAGTAGTGTGTCGTGAAGGCAGTAAGTATCGCATCCGAATCTCTAATGGTGGCACCGGCCTCATCGGTAAGCTCCAGTATAGTGTTGTGCTCTTGAGATGGACGTGTGAGTGCCGCTAGCACTTTCCCAGGCCTATCCCCCTCGCAGTATCTTCGGGCCACCCAGTGTTTACCCCGATATTTCGCCTCCACGGCAGCCTCTTCCTCATATTTGGACAGTGTCTCTCTAAAGGTCACATGTAGGCATGGGTCAGTATCCGACACCATGCGGAGCTCCAGATCCCGCAGGTCCCCCTCCAGTGTGGTGATGGTACGTAGGATATCTCGCAACACCCCGTGGCTTTTGGAAATGCAGAACCCCCTGATAGTGACCTTGAAAGCCTCCCATATGTGTTCAACTGACTCCCACTGAGCCCTTGTTCCTAGGAAAGAAATCCCTGATCTCTTCGCCCAATTCTGTGCGGAAGAGATCGTCAAGAAGCACATCAGGACCTAGTCTCCACTGAGGTTTCGGAATGTCCCAACCAGGAGTCCGGAACTTGAGTCTCACAGGGCTATGATCTGAATAGGTTCTGGGCAAATGGTCCACCCCCAACAGCCCCATAGCGATGTCTCGGGTAATCAGAAAGTAATCTAAGCGTGCCCATGTCCCAGTGTGAGATGTGAAGTGTGTGCCTTCTTGTCCGAGGGGATGTAGGTGTCTCCAGGCATCCAGCAGTCCACCCTCCTCCACCACTCCCTCCAAAGCTTCCCTGGCACGGGGCTTATAGGAACTAACACCATCCGCTCTGTCAAGGGGGGCACCAGCGCCAGGTTGAAATCACCACCCCAGATGACGTGTCGTGCCCCAATGGAAACAATTTTACCCCACAATGAGGAAAAAAAGGCAGGTGAGTCAATATTCGGTGCATACATTGAAACAAATAAATAGATGTCATGTCCCACTCTACCCCATAACAAAGCATATCGGCACTCCCCGTCCACCTCTTCCCCAAAACGGTGAAAAGGCACGCCACGGGCAATGAGAATCGCCACACCTCTTGCATAAGACGAATAGGAGGAAAAGACACGGGTACCAGCCCATTTCGATGCAAAAGATGTATCCCTTTGCATGGGCATATGTGTCTCTTGCAGCATGGCTACCTGTATATGATGTCTGTTCAGGTAGGCAATAACATTCCTGCACTTTTTAGCATCGTTTAACCCTCGGATGTTCCATGATAGACATGTCAATCGCGCAGCTGCATTCACAGTAGCCATGGACATAGTAACAGTAGAAGCGAAAGCGCCCGAGGGGGCCATATCATTAACCCACAACCGCCCCTGCAGTACCAAGCCATACACCAGGTTATCGAACATGCACACAGTCTAAGCAATATCAGCCTCATGAAATCCAACCCCCCCCCCCACCCACCCCAGCATCCCAAACATGCCAGTAGCCATGGATCCCCCCCACATGACCCTCCCCCCACTCCCTCCCCCCCAACTGTAGTAAGGCAAACAGCCAAAAACACAACAAGTCAATGGGGAACACCCGACAGGGGTACATCAGAAAGTGCGCACTGCCACTATCCGGCCCATAGCTCCAAAACTATACCGCCCTCGGTGGAGACTAGGGCCAAGAGAGTGGTCCTTGGCATACGTTACCACTGGGGTGCAGGGTCCAGACAATCCGTCGCTCTCGTATCACCCCAGCTCTCAAGTTGTGAGTCTTTGCCAGCAAACAGGCCGGCATGATGCATATATGACTCAAAGTGTGTAGGGTCAATCAATCTTCGTGGTGCGCTGGAGGTAGGTCATCATTCTCCTGTTCATCCGCAGATACATGTTCGTCCCTGCGCGCTCTCCGGATCGTCCTTAGGAAGTCCTCGGCTTTTTGCGGGTTGGTGAAAAAGCGTTGCTTGCCTTGGTGGGTAACTCTAAGCTTTGCAGGGTACAATAGGGCATAGTCTATTTGGGCCTCCCGCAGTTTTTTTTTCACTGGTAGGAACTTGCGCCGCTCATCCTGAACCATTGGCGTGAAGTCTGGGTAGACTGAGAAGGTGATGCCGTCATACCGCAGTGATCTTTGAGTCCGGGCAGCTCTGAGGGCCGCATCACGGTCGCGATAATTCAGGAGACGAGCAATTATAGGTCTCGGTGGCAGGCCAGGTTGGGGCATAGGCGCCAGGGAGCGGTGGGCCCTCTCCACGATGAACTGGGACGAGAAAGCTTCCTCTCCGATCAAGCCCTTAAGCAATTTCTCCACATATAACTCCATCCTACCCGTGGCAGTGGACTCCGGCACATTTGTAATGCGAATGTTGTTCCGGTGGCTGCGTGCTTCTAAGTCCTCGTTCTTTGCCGCTATGATGCGAAGGAGATTGTCCATTCTTGCCAGCTGCGTCGTGTGGGCCGTGGTGGCATCAGTGTTGTCGGAGATTCTCTGTTCCGCAGTCGTGAGACGTTCTTCATGGCGATCTACCTTGTGGACCAGGGCGTCCAGTCGAGCCGTGACGCCATCCACCTTCTCCACAACGGTGGCGAAGCCCTGACGCTTCTCCTGTATCAGGTTGGTAAGGTCCGCAGCGGGGGCAGAAGGTGGGGCAGGCTGCGGAGGCGGCACGCTGGGCCCCGGGTTCATCTGTGTCGATGTGGCGCTTTTGCGAGCGCTGTCGAAGCTCAGCTTAGGCTGGCGAGTCTCGGGTCGCCCCATGGCAGTGACCGGGGGCAAGTGAAAGGTCAAAATGAGGGATGGCAAAGCACTGCAGCGCGAGGTTATATACCGCAAGTAAGAGGCAGCCAGCAACAGGCAAAAGGATCTCGAGCCCGGTGTGCAGCAATATACTGCAATATAGGCGTTGCCAACAGAAACGCTATGCAGTCTCTAAGCGCCCGGAGGTAATGGCTGTATGTCCAGTCATGGGCACGTGGCCTCAGCAATAGGCACTCGCTGCTTGGGAGCCGGGTACTAGAAAGGCCAGAGCGCCGACAGCTATGACGGGCAGCAGGGTCAGACCAAGGGAACAGGCTGCGACAGTCAGCGGCAGGGTGGTACGACTCACCGGTCGGCGCCCCTCAGGATAGCAGCCGTGTGGCACGTGGACAGCCCCCAGCGCTCAATGTGGTGCAGCAATCTTCAGGCGGATATGGCGGTAAGCAGGGGGGCCAGCCCCAGCCCCCGGTCAATGGGTCCAGCGGCCCACTCCGCGCAAGCTCGGGTCTGCGGCACTATGGACGATGGGCACGACAGTCCGGAGGTGCCGCGGCCACAGGCGTCGCAGCAGGAGCGTCTCCCTCTCAGTGCCAGCGAGGTGAGTCAGCGTTGGCTGGGGGGGGGGGGGAGAAACCACAGGCGAGGTCTGTAGCAGCCGCCTACCTTCACCGCCGCCCCCGCACGCCGTCCCAAAAGGATCTTGGAGGCGAAGTCCCGATGCGGCCTGGGGTCCTCGTGGCAGGCCTCGGGATCGCGTGACTGCAGTGGCCGAGCGTCCGTCTCACGCAGCTCCCGAGCGAGAGCCGGGCAGTTTTCAGCAGCCCGTAACTCCGGCTCCCGGGCTCGCAGCAACACCAAACCTGGGACGAGTGTGGAGAGCACCACTTGGATGCGGAGTCCGGTCTTCTGGGGGTGATACGGCACCCCGTGGCGCAGGATCTGGGCAGGATTAATTACCAAGGAGCGGGAGCTGCAGGTCTAGGCAGCCATTCCGCAAGCGCGCCCTCTAGCGCCCCCAAAGACCACACTTTACCTGACACACATGGCAGCCCTACATAGAACCCCTAATCAAAGTAGTTTGTTAAAGCCATAGTATCTGGTTCTATGGACATTAGGCTTAAGGTCAATGGAGCTGGGTGTGACAATGAGCAAGTTGCTTAACCTTCAATAGCTCACAATGATTTTCTCTGGTCAGAAGTAGCTCTCACTACAGAAGAGGTTTGAGACCCTTTGTTTAGCAAGAGATACAAAGGGACCTTGCGTAAAATATGAAAATGATGATATGAAACAAATTGCCCTCACCATTGAAACCAAGTTTAAATATAGACTAGATTTTGTCATGCGCCTATTTCCACCACAAAATTATTATTTAGTTGTGGAAATGGCAAATATTCTTTGTATTCACATGGCCATGAAAAGATTCTCTTACCTAATTTTGGATTTCCCGAAGTTTTTCTTTTTTCCCTTGAAGGTTTAGTTTGACAGCGGATTGACTTGGCGGCATTTCTGGATTCCTCGGGTCTCCTAGATCAGTCCCAGCACGGCTTCTGGAGAGGCCATAGCACAGAGTCGGCCCTTACGATAGTGCTTAACAACATCCGCACTTAGGTCGATTGGGGCCACACCTCTCTTCTGGTCCTATTAGACCCGACAGCCGCCTTCGATACTCTGTCTCCCTCAGTTCTTACATCTCGTCTGAGGGAGATGGGGGTAGAGGGCGCGGCCTTGAGTCTACTGGCCTCTTTTCTGGATCAGAGGGAGCAGAGGGTCAAGCTGGGAAAAGATCTATCTCCACCCACACCTGTGCAATGTGGGGTTCCAAAAGGGTCGGCATTAAGTCCGACCCTGTTTAACATCTATGTGGCCCCACTTGCCAGGCTTGTGAGATCGTTTAGGATGGAGGTAGTCTCCTACGCAGACGACACCCAGATCTAGGTGTCCCTCTCTCACTTGGTGAACTCTCCCGTTCTTAACTTTAGAAACTGCATGGAGGCGGCCTCTAAGTGGATGATTTACAATTCACTAAAGTTGAACGGGGAGAAGACCGAGATCTTGGTTTTCGGCGGAAACACTAACATCTGGTCGGCCGAATGGTGACCCCCCTCGCTGGGAGTTTGTCCCACACCTACAGATTCTGCGAGGAACTTGGGAGTGATGATCGATCCTGCTCTCTCAATGGCACAGCAGTTCAATAGGACAGTTGCTACCTGCTGGGGCATTATTAAAATTCTTCGGAAAATTAAACACTATTTGTCCACTTAGCCTTGTAAGCAAGTTGTCGTTTCGCAACTTGATTATTGCAACGCTCTGTATTCCGGCGTTAATAAAGGCTTGGTGCAGCGCCTTCAGACTGCCCAGAACGCGGCAGCTAAATTTGTACTGGATGCCCCTAGACTCTCCTCCGCTACGGCTGCTAGGAAAAGCCTGCATTGGCATCCTATTGAGTCCAGGATCGCCCCCAAGCTGTGGAACAGCCTCCCCCTAGAAATTAAATCCCAACTGTCTGTTTTGAAGTTTCGGAAAGCTCTTAAAACATGGCTATTCTCAAAGGCTTACCCGTAGTGCTGGTTATCTGGTCATTTTGATTGTCTTCATGGTAGGCGCCTTGATGCCTTTGGGCTTAGTAGCGCATTATAAGATTTATTTCATTTCACTTGCAATGCCCATTGTTCACAGTATAGAAAAAGTGGGATTTTAGTCAGCGTATTTGTGTTGGCACCCTACAGCCATTGCTTTAACACAGCATAAGTCTTGGACCAGCCGAAAGTAATATGTATCTCACCCAATGCTACTGGCTGTTTGTTGTATAATTTCCCCCTCCTAGGTGGTAGTTCCATTGCAAAACATGGCTAACTATTTACATCTGAAAAGTACACTCAATCATCACACATCTTTTCACATCCATTTCTTTATCTCGTACATGCGTTGCATGCAAAAAAATATTTTGTTGATTTTCACTTTAAGAGAAATGATTCACTTAAGGGCAAAACAAATAAATTGCTAAAGATGCCAAAGGCTTGTTCCTCTGAATGGGACTGATGAGATCTGGCTCCCCTGTTACGGAACACCAGGTGCCTTTGGCAAAACAAATACCTTTGGCAAACAACA
Organism: Lissotriton vulgaris; assembly: GCF_964263255.1. Lineage (NCBI taxonomy): Eukaryota > Metazoa > Chordata > Amphibia > Caudata > Salamandridae > Lissotriton > Lissotriton vulgaris. Next base: position 241,453 of record NW_028242621.1, read on the forward strand.
AAACATGCAAGCCAGAGAAATTTGCTTGGCCATTGCTAGTTTCTTTATTTTTGTTAAAGTTTAAAATTTCTGTTGGAACTTTAGCATATCGCAATTTTAAAAACCTAGTCTGAATTGGTCTCCAAAAGAGGTATTATCATCTAGATTACATTTGTAATGGTGTTTCTCATAGAAAAACCATAGAACCAACATCACTTCATAACCGTAGGCATGTTAACATACTCAGCTGTAGTGAGAAATTGCCTCACATTACTGATGTACATAGCTCAGGAAGCCAAATAAAGTTGTAGAAGTTCCTGAATCAGTATGAAACATTTGTGTAACAGGAGAAATGCAGACTACTTATTTCACACCAGCTTTTTGTTTCAATCTTAAGATTGAAGTACGTCTTTTTGTTGCTGAAATACGCATGATAAGAAGGAGGTCTTAATAGTACTTGAAGCGTGTGCTTAATAATGTGGTACTCATTATATATCGCAATTCCAGTTGCTGGAGGATACGATTCTCAGAATGTGAGAAAAGAGAATTTTAATAATTATTTTTCATAAAGTGATAGTACATTAACATTCACCAAGCAGATAAAATGATGAAACTCAATTAAAAGTTGAAGATATTAAGATTGAAAAAAGTGATAAAGTTAATCAGAAAGTAAAAATGAATTGGAATAGTGTGCATTGGAGCGAAAAATGTAAAGAAAAATAATAACCTAGAGGTTTGAAAGTGTGAAAGGAGGAGGAATAGTGGTGCAAAATAAAGACAATTAATTACATTTTTTTGTTTAAAAATATGTATGGTGAAAAGTTGAATAGTTCTGCCTCTGTCCGCTGGCATTTTACTGTTAGTGTGTGACATCTTTCAATGGAAGATATGCAAGGTTCCTTATGATGAATATTTTATGAATCCACAGTGACATGGCAAGTAGTGTTTTCAAACAGACAAAAAATTGGAAAACCTTTGTTTGCCCTTGCGTGTCCTTTTTCTTTTTTCTGAAGCTTCCAACTCATTGGATAAATGTGTACTTCTTTATTTATTCAGTTGTAACACGTTCTACTGGTTAATGTACTTTGTATAACCTATTTTTACTACAGATACACCTGTTCGATTAGACTTTTAAAGGAGGCATTGTTAGGTTTTTAAGTGAGTTAATTTATTTTATGAAAGCATGCCACATCAGAGCGCTTACAGAAAATATTTCACATTCATACAGATGATTTAAGTGTGGATATTAGTTTAAACTTTGTATTAATTGTGTCTGATGCAGCTGTCAACGTACTACTCTCCTTATGCATTTGCAAGGTTATTTTGAAAGTTAAAGGTGATTGCAGCCAGATATGTAAAATAGAGTAATATTTTGCATCTGCAAATGTGAATTACTTTTCAAGGGATGCCAAGTTTTAACTTTAACGGACTAAAATATTGAAATACCTCTTGATTTTCTTAATAAAAATGTTTATAGTTTAAAAACAAGACATGATATTTCAGATCCTGTTAATTTTTTTGGAAATAATTTTGGAAAACGGAGTATGAAGTTAATTATGGGTACAGCAGAATGGTGCAAGCTCTTTTCTATATGCTTTTACATTTACATGGATAGCACTTTAAAACCTAGCGCCAAGGGCCTTAATGCCTGTTTAAATGCCCTCTAGCCAAGCCAATCAATTAATCGGAGGTTTATAAAGCGCGCTACTCACCTGTGAGGGTGTCAAGGCGCTTGGGGGTGGGAGGGGGGGGGGCAGGTTCGGGTCAGACGAAGAACCAGGTCTTGAGGTCCTTCCTGAACGTGTGAAGCGTTTGGGAGTGTCTGATGTTGACCGGTAGCTCGTTCCAGGTCTTGGCTGCGATGTAGGAGAAATCTCTCCCCGTGGTTCTGTTTCTGCGGATGCAGGGGACCTCTACCAGGGCGAGGTCGGCGGAGCGGAGGTTCCTCTTGTGTACGTGGAAGCATACTCGGTCATTGAGGTATTTGGGGCCGATGTTGAGGGATTTGTAGGCGTTGGTGAGGAGTTTGAAAGTGACCCTCTTCTCGACGGGGAGCCAGTGGAGGCTTCGTAGGTGGTGGGTCATATGCTTGTGGCGCATATGACCCTAACGAGCCTAGCAGCGGTGTTCCGGATGGTTTGGAGTTTGCGTAGAAGAGTTGTGTTGATTCCGGCGTAGAGGGCGTTGCCGTAGTCTATTCTGCTGGCTATTAGTGCGGGGGTGACGGTCTTTCTGCGGTCGAGGGGGACCCATTTGAAGGTCTTACGGAGGATGCAGAGGCAGTTGAAACTAGTGGACGTGAAGGTGTTGATCTGGCGGTTCATGGCGAGGGAGGAGTTGAGGATTATGCAGAGGTTCCGGCATGGTCTGTCGGGGCTGGGGGCTCCACAGGGCGAGCCGAGCCACAGACCAGAGAGACTGTAACAATGAAACAGGCTTTTAATGGACAGTGCATACTGATGTGTAATATATGTCATTCTATTAGTGCATTCCACTCACTGAGGGTAGAATGCTCTAAATGAAAATGTGAAAAACATAAAGACCAGTATTGGGAGGTCTGAGCAGGTGACCTGCTCGAGCCATTTTTGGTCTACTCTCCCTCCGTAGCCTTCAGTCAGGCTCCCAATATTCCAATGTTGCAATTTTCTTTTGAGAACACAACGACTGAGATTCTGGGGTACATATTATTCTCTTTTATTCATGCAGCCGCATTGTGGTTACAAAATATGGCATTCCCCGGATTGTGAATTCCAATCTTATTAATCCCCTGCCTTGTTCCTCTAGATATCCCATAAGGAGCTAGCATATGACGGCCACTTTTAACTCTGGCTTGGTTCTCTGTGTAGAAGTGTTGGATACATGCTAATATCTGGTCACCGATATGATAGTGGCGTAAAATCCTGTAAATGTAGTCCCTTGTGATACAATCAAAGGCCTTTTTGAGATTTATGACCAGGCTGCTTCCTGTGTTCAATACAATCTGAACCCATTTTAGTCGACTATATCCATACTTGGGCCTTAATGGGAGCAACCTCTCTGGCAGGGCTTTGCTTAGGGTTCTCAAATTCATGTTCAGGATTGATAGTGGCCTATACAATGCCAAGTTAGTTGGGTCTCAGCTTGTTATTGACATGGAACTGATTGATCTCTATATAGCCGTGTTGGGGAGGCATCTTTCCTCCTTTGCTGCGTCATAAATCTTAAGCAGTTTTGAAACTAGGAGTTCTGCATATGTAGAGAACTCAATTGGCAGTCCATCTATTCCTGGCGCCTTCCCTGTAGCTAAGGAGCTTATCACCAGTATTACTGCTTGTTTAGATATGAGGGGCTTCCAGTTTTTCAGCATGTGTATGAAATACCGGCGTCTGTTTGCAGTTGGTGAGTAGGCCCATCAGGAGTGCCTCACTTTACTGTGATGTATCAGTGTATAGGACATTAGAGTATTCCTGTAAAACTCTATTAATTTCTTACTGTATGTTCACTCTTACTCTGTCAGTATTACAGATAGACCAGCTAGGAGTATATGCTGTCTGAGGCCGTATTGTCCATGACAGGAGGCGTCCTGCCCCATCTATTTCTCAGTATGTAACATCAACACCATGCATTTGGTCTGCTTGTATTAGGCTGTCTTGTATCTCTGTGTGGTCCCTCCATTCTCTACCTAGGTCTTCCACTGTTAAAGTAACAGACATTGCCTTCCCTATGCCACAGAGTGTGCATTAGAGTCTAAAGGTTATACTCTAGCACTCCCACGTACTTCTCTAGTAGTCCTTATGCATGCTCCCCATAGTGTGACCTTAATGGCCTCTAATTTTGCCAGTCTGGAGGAGGCGATTCTGTCATTTTCAAGAAAGTAATTCTGTATTAGGTCCTGCAACTCATCTTTGATTACAGGGTTGTTGAGCCAATGGGGCTGCAGTTTCCAGGTCGTAATGGGTGTGAGTATTCTACACCAATGTAACCTCATCTCTAAAGGGTGTAGAAATGGGAATTTCATCTATCCCATTGGTGCAGGGACACCCTGAATCTACGGGTCCACAAATGAGGATCGACACTGGAGTGAAAACTAAGTACGTGTTTATTACTCATGAGGGGGCTCTGTCTTACAGGTACTGCAAGTGTCTGAGCGGGAACTTCCCAGCATATGTTTCAATGCAGCATTTATACAGTTACTTCAGGTCCTGGTGCAGCAGGATACTCATTGCAACTTTCCTGTTCCACCCAAATGTATAACTGCAAACTGTTGATAAACCCTCACCCACTTGCTTCCATAGATTGATAAAGAACATTTACAGGCATTGGTGGGTTTGTAGATAGGAACATCTGCGTGCTCGGGGCGTTTCACCAAGGCCAAGACTTTATTCTGGCCCGAAAGTATTATCAGCACAACCAGCTTCCAGAAAACACGTAACTCCCCATCCTGGCAAGGTCCCTCACAGAAACACAAAATGGATGTTCACAGACAAAATAGATGGCAGCAAAGGCTAACTTAGCATTTATTTTATTTATTATTATTTATTTTAAGAACTTATAAAGCGCAGCTGTCACCATTGCAGGCATCCTGGCGCTGATAAGATCAGAGGAAGCGGAAGTGATCATGGGGAGTGTGAGCTTTCAGGCGGTTACCACGGGGAATAACCAGGTTTTAATCTTTCTTCTGAATGGGAGGAGTTCAGTGATGTGCCTAATCTCGGCAGGGAGAGTATTCCAGAGTTTGGCAGCTGCCACCTCAAAGGATCTGCCTCCGGCTCTGACTTTCCTGAATAGCATAATACATTTTTTACCGTTTAACAAGGGTTGTCGTCTGAGAGGGGTTTTCATTGGCTCTTTGATTGTTCTGTTGATGGTAGGAGTGTCCTCAAGCATACCACTCTGTCTAAATGTGCATGTAATTTGCGTGATGAGTAGACCGAATATTCCCTATGTCTCGTACACATTGCGCAACATGTCCAGCAAATGCCAGTGAGTCATCCAAGTTGCCAATGCTTTAGCTTTACGGATCACTTGCATGTTTGAAAGAGAGGGGCACATGAGTGATCCAAATCTGTGTCTAGCACACAGTTAAAATCCCCTCCTGATTACCCAAGGAATGTCCACCGATGTCATCGGGGTCTGAGAGAGGCACTCCAGGAAGGTCCCCTGGTCCGAGTCAGGGAAGTACACAATACCCAGAACTACGGGCTATCCTTGTAACTAACACTCATCGCCCCTTCCTGTCAAATGGGGCTGTTGAGAGTTCAAAAGGTGCCCCTGCTTTCAGCCAATTTGCTACCACACTGACATATGAGTACGTTTTATGGTAAAGCTTGCCCCCCTCCATTTTCTCTGTACTTTACACTCCTCCTCTGCTTTTAAATGTGTATCTTGCAGGAACCCTATCTGTATCCTGTGTCTTTTGGTAGGAATTGCTTTTATACCGTTAGGTCATTGTGTCTATTCCCCTGACATTCTTTTTGTTGATCGTAGCTATAGCTCGTGGTCCCATTGGTTTTCTGAGTGGTATAAAGGTGAGTCATGTGCACGAACTACGTCCAGCTCCGCTTGCCCACCCTGCCCCTACCTCTTTCCAGTTACTTCCCCCAGTGATTGGTATCGACCCCCCCCCCCCCCTCCGTCTCCCCCTCCCCCCCCCCCTCCCCCTTACCAACTACTGCTCAGACGTGCAAAGCTTGGATCAAGCTTGAAGGAACCAAGACAATGATGAACTAGTAGTTAGATTTCCAAAACAAAATCATGGTTGATGTTATAATGATGGCAAGCTCAAATATGTACTGTTTCCATAGTGTAAATAAGCCTCATGGAAAGATGAGATTTTCTTGAAATTTAGGAACATTGGATCTGATGTAAAAGACGCATTTGCAAACCATGTTAATTGACAAAACATACTGACTGGTTTGAGAATGAGTTCACAATTTTTGATGCAAACTGTGCTAATAGGTTGCATTACCAAATTCCCATTCGCTTGGGGTTGAAAAACGACCCTACCTAATGTTTATTAATTAGGCAGATCACCATTTGGATATCCCTGTGAATTCAGGATGGTGGCCTGCATAAAACAACGGATCACCATCCTGAATGGGAAACATTTTTTTTTTTAAGCAGCACATTAAAGGGATGGGTGCTGCGGTAAAAATAGAAGGAAAATATGTTTCCCGTTTGTGAATATATCATAGGGATCAGCCAGTGGTGCACTGGACCCTTGCCCCCTTCTCTTATGAGGCTGCCCAACATGATAACCCAAAGGTGAAGCTGTCATGCAGAGAATCCTTGGCTTTGTGAGTTAGTTACCATGCTCTTTGGGGGGGTCTCAGGATCCTTTCAATGGTATGTGGCTGCAATTGTTGTCACAAGGCATTGATGTTTTACTGAGACTCCCAAGCAGTAGGAGACTCATTTTCATTTCCCCTCATAATTGTAGTTCACAATGGGTTTCAAAACCCCTTTCATAAGTTGGAAAGACTTTTCTGACTTGTAAATGGGGTTTTCTCAAAGCAAAATACTCTTGTGCAAAGCTTGTTTTCTGTGATTTGCAGTCTTAGCAAATGCAAAGCGTTTTGTATATTAGCCCATAGTTCTCTTTTTTATTTTTTACTTGTGTATGTTTCAGCCCATAGTGATGGTCTTCTTTTAAATTACATGTTTTAAGGTTTTCTTAGTTGCAATGAAATCATTGAAACGTATACATAGGCGTTTGTTTTGAAGTTATTGAGCTCCTTTTCAAATTTTGATGGAGATTGTTTGCCCTGCAACACCACCGTTTGGACGGGTAAGGCCTTTTTTGCAACATGACAGCTTTTATGTGCATGTAATGGTATTGATAACATTTCATTACTTGTAATGTGTGTGAGGAAAGCAAGCAATGGTGTATTCCACTTACAAAAGCAAAAATGGAACTGCAGAAACATCAAATCCTTTTTTTTTTTTTTAAACCTTTATTGAAACATATAAGATGTAATCCACAGCAGCATGCCTACATCCCTGATCGGGCCGGCATTGCAAAAGTCTAAACTGAGAGTTGCTACATATGGGAGGGGGTGACACAGCAAGCCGCCTACAACCACATTGGGGCGGCTGCGTTATTTGGGACCAGGAGCATTGAAGGATCAAACATTTATCCGTAGGTCTGTGCTTTTGAACAACATCTCATTAAACATAACCGTTCCACTCCGCATTGTGTGTGCTTGAAAATATTGTGTGTTTGGTTTGACGTATTCTGTGTAGGGGAGTATGGAGTAGTGTGCCTGAGTGACCCATTGCCTCCTATGTGTGAAGTTTTTCTCACTGGATGGGGGATCCTTTACACCTCAAGTCACTTCATGCTTTTAGGTTAGTATTGGGAGGGGTCGTGAAGTTTGTGTTAGTGGTGTTTTCCAGTAAATATGTTTTCAGAGGTGCCCATATGTCTTGAGGACAGGAGGAGAGGGGGTAGAAGTTCCTCATACGTGTGTACTTGTTCTTGGCAATAGATAAGGTCCTGGAGCCAGTCCTTAAATTTCAGAGCTCTTTCCCTTCTGCAAGTGATCCTCCTCTTGGCTAGAAGCAATGCAAGGGATGTGTATCTACAGATTTTAGCAGCTAGGGGTTCGGTGTAACTTATGAGTGCGGTCAGGGGGTCTCCGTGAACGTGCAGTACTGTCATTTGATCCAATCGGGTATTCCGTCAAGAAACTATGGATGGGCGGGTATTCCCAGGCTGTGTGTTTGAAAGTCGGCACCCTTACTGCCACATCGATCACATCTGTCATTGTCCCGGAGTCGCAGGCGGTGTAGGCGCGCTGGTATGTAATAGAGACTGTGAACAAATTTGTAATGGATGATACGAAATTTGCTATTGGTGCAGATATCTCCATTCTACAACAAAAGGACCACTGTTCATCAGTCAGATGATGTCCCAGTTCTACTTCCCATCTGGCCTTACAATGTCTTTCTGTACTGTACGATATAGTAGTGATATGATGTGGGAAGGGGCGGTTTGTTGTAGAAGGGCGTGCAGGGGGGGACATAATGGGGGACTCCTGAGGGAAGCAGGAAGTGAGGGCCTTCACATCTTGGCGCAACCTGAGGGAGTAGAAGCGCTCTAGGGGGGAAGGGATTGTGGAACCAAAGAATTCATCACTCATGCGGAATTTGCCCTTATCGTACAATTGTCCCCAGGTTTGTATAGACAATTTGCGAAAGAGTCTGCGGCATCCGCCTTCCTGCGTGACCGGGATGTCTTGTCTGCTGGATAGTGGTAAAAGGGAGTACAGCAGGGCGCTTTGTGTAAGAGTCGCAGTGCTTGGGATAGGGTTCATATATCCTTCTTCAATTGCCAGATGTGACATACAGGGGGGGTTATCCAATATGAAGCGAAGTGAGCTTGGGCGCAACTGAAATATAATTCTAGATCTGGGACTTCGAATCCTCCCTCACTGAGGGGCGCGTTAGGGTGTCCCAGCGCAGTCTAGCTTGCATTCCTTCCCAAGTAAGTCTGAGTTGGCTATTAATGGTCGAGAAAAAGTGTCGGCTGGGGGCATAGGGAATGTTTACGAATAAATATAGAAGTTTGGGCATTATTACCATTTTTATAAGGGCAGGTCAGGAACAGCGTAGCATAAGGAATGTTTAGTTTTTGCAGTTTTTTCTTCACCTGTAGGAATTTACGTCTCTGATCTTGAACGGTCATGGTGAAGTCGGGATATATTGATATCTCCATCCCCTCATGCTTAAACTGTCCTTTTTCCCTAGAGAGGCGGAGGGCAGTGTCTCTATCCCAATAGTTAAGTAGCTTGGCTATTATGGGCCTGGGAGGGGCCCCGGGGGGCGGACGATTTGCCAATGAGTGGTGTGCTCTCGACCACGAGAACCTGGGAAAAAGCCTCCGAGCCGAACAATGCAAAGAAGAGTCGCTCTACATATTCCTCCATCTTTCCGGTGGCTGTCGATTCTGAGGATCCTGAGGTTGTTCCTCCTCGAGCGGGATTCCAAATCCTCGTTCTTAGCGGCTATCACTTGCAGGACCCTCTCCATCTCGAGCGTCTGGCTTGTCGTGGCAGCAGTAGTATCCTCCAAGTGAGAGATTTGTCGTTCCGACTCCACGAGGCGGTCATCGTGTTTCTCCACCCAGTGCGTGAGACCATCCAGTCTGGTAATCATGGAGTCCATTTTTGATTCGATGGAGGTTAGAGGTTAGAGGTTAGGCTCAACTACATCACTAGCAGTATTTCTTTAAGATCCGCGGTAGAGGTGGTTGGTGCGTCCCGTTGGTCCTCGTCCAGCTCCGTCTGGGATCGGGTCGACTTGCGGGTGTCAAAGTTGAGTTTTGGCTGCTTCCTGTCTGGCTTCCCCATGTCTGCAGAGTGGGGAGGGCAGTGACGTATTTGTATTAGGGGGATGATACTTAATGCGGTGTTGTTGATTGCTTTCCGTGTCTCAAGACGCGGGAGCTAGCAGCGTATGAAAAATATCCCCTTATGTTGTTGTCTGTGGTCATGAAGACATAGAACCGGTGTCTCTCACCCAGGTCGCGCTTCCAACTCGGTCCACCCACCTTCCAGGTGGCGTCTGCGAGGGGTGTTGACTGTGTGGGTAATACGGCTCTGTCCAAGCCTACACAGTTACAGCCCAGAGTTAGTAGTGCAGGTCCATGTGGAAGTGCAGGATCCTGGATGTGCAGCGTGGTGCCACTCCCGCTTCCTATGCGTCTGGGCCTCAGAGCTATGGGACCACCGTTCAAGGCGGGCATTGGGTAGGCACTGGGCGCCAAGTTGACCTGCGTAATTCCAGTCAATGAGCGTGTGGGCCCCTATAGTAGACTAGCATATCCAGTGGGTCTGTAAAATGTTTCTCGCTTCCTGCATTGGAACACAATGTGCAGGGGGACTGCTGCAGATGGGGTCCCCGGGACAAAATAGGATTGGGAGGAGGGCCACCTCAATTTAAGAAAATTGCTGGCTTGGAGTGACGGCTGTTCCTCCTCCTAATAAATCATTAGACCCAGAGGAATCGGGTCCCTGGGGCCTAATGATGCTTGGGGAGGGGGTTCCACACACCCCTTCCCCCATTTTAATTGACTTTGGCCTCAGGATTGGGTCTCCGGTTCCGGATAAGGTTCGGTGAGGATGGCAATGCAGCCCCCCCTTTCCTTTGAAACATATTAGATCCTGGGGGATGGGGTCCTCAGGGTCTATGGAGGCTCAAAAAGGTGAGGGGGCCTCAATGCCCCTCTCCCTCTTTTATAGATTTGGTCCCGGGGAATTGGATCTTCTGGCCTGATAGAGCTTGGGCGGGTGTCGCACACCCTCCATAGATGTTGGCCCTCTAGGTGGGGTCCCCGGGGCACAAGAAGGTAGGGGATGGGTTCCGCACACCCCCATCCCCTGTTTAATTGTATTTGGTCTGGGGTTCCTGGGCCCAATTAAGGCTCACAGTGGGGAATTGCACGCTTCCCTTCCCATTAATATATATATTTTGGCCTTGGGGCTGGGATCCTCACGGTCTGAAGGCCAACCCTAAGCTACACACACCGAATGCTGTGCACAGCATAGGGTTGGCAGCCTGCTGGGGATTTGGGCACAAGGCCTGGCGGCAGGCAAAGACCTATGGGCAACCCCCCTCTGCGCATGGCTGAAGGCTGTACGCAGCGTGGGATTTGCTTTATGTTTAGTAATCAAATGTTACTTTACGTTAAAAAAACAAATATTCACTGAAAAAAAGGTTAAAGTGATGTTATAGTTAGGTGATATCAGTCGCAACATTAACAATTTGAACTAAGAGAACACAGAAATTCACCAGTTATTCTTGCTCCCCCGCCATGCACTGATTATGATCTCACATATTACATCACTCATGACATGTTCTATGACATAATTTATTATATCACTGATGACATCATCCAAGCTTCTTTTGTACACATTGCTCTATAAATGGATATGGCATGAGAGCTATTAAAGTAAGTGCAAAATAGCTCTAAATAATATCAAGCATCATTACTGGTATATTACATACAATACAACTCCCAAAAGTGAAGCAAGCTTGTGTTATGAGCAACATTGACATATACCATACACTTCCTGGGTAGCCAAGTTCATGTTCACTATCAACCACAGATAGAAGGTATTGCCCATGGTGTTCAATCGTTATGTAACTATTTAGGGAAAGCCAAGTTCCTCCAGATACTCAAGTTCTGTTACATAACTAAAGCCCTACTATGGACAGTCCTTTAGCTGTATCAAACCCCTCACAGACACTGATTCTACTTTGAGAAATGAATAGGATAGGAGTAAAAAAAGTGGGTACTTTAAACACTGTTTACTCTGTGAGAGAGTTTACTCTGTACCACACTGTTTGCAGACAGTGAAACATCACAGAGTACTAAAACGAACTGTGTGCACTCTATGCAAAACCTGTAAAAAAAAAAGACACTATTTGCTCAAAATAACAAAGGTCTAAAGGTGCTAAAGATCATACTACCTGCAGACCTTCATACTGTGGTGAACACTGTACAGCTAACCCATCTTCTGATGTAAAACAAGCACATGTAGATAGGTTAGTACCTGGTGCACACAGTTTTCTATGTTATATAGAAATTGTCCTGATTAGTATGTAGGATGTTTATCCTGTTGGAAAGCTTTCCAGCAGAGTATAATGTGTTCATACCTCTACACACCTAGAATGCATTCGGTGCACACACATTCTGTAAACACTTGAACCCATTAGGTGGGCACAAGCTGTACAAAATTAGGTAGAAAAGTAATATGGTAGTTACTGGAAGCCGGAGTCCCAGTCCCGCACTACTGTCACCAAGTGCGAGACCCGGGGCTCCCCGCTCAACGTTAAGCCAAGTAAGGACACTGTTTGAGATAGCCCTGCTCACCCCCTTAGTAGCTTGGCACGAGCAGCCAGGCCTATCTCTAAGGCACAAGTGTTTAGTATGTGCAACCACACCCAGAGCGACCCCCTGGTGACACCACAAATGGACTCCACACAAGTTTGATTAAAAAAAAAAGTATAATCTTTATACAAAAAGATATACGATCAGATCACACGATACGTAAACCAACATAGAATAAAGGGGAATATACTTTCCTGCTGGCTGGTAGGTTCAAATTCCAACCACCACTTTCAAAATGCTATGCTGATCGCAATGCTAGAATCACACACGTTGCAATGGCCAAACAATGGTGCACTGCGTAAAGATACAATCCTGTGCTGGGCAAAGGAGAAATAATACAATGAGTAACGATACACTCCAGGACATGCAATGAGAGAAAAAATGCAATGCGTAACGCTACATTCATGTATGGCGCAATGTAGGAATAATGCAATGCGTCACACCCCAATCACGTACTTTGCAATAAAGATATAGTGCAATGCGGGCCGCTACAATCATGTACTTTGCAATTAAGGAATAATGCAATGCGTAACTACAATCATGTTCTTTGTTGTGAAGAAATAATGAAATGCGGGCAGCTACTATCCTGTTCTTGGCAAGGGAGAAATAATGCAATGTGTAGCGCTACAATTGTGTACTTAGTTGTGCAATAATAATGTTAGGCGTCATAAGACATCCCAGCAGTTCGTTGGCAACAATATTGGCAATGACAGTTGCCCCCCACACGGTTCAATGAAGACATAATGTGCAGGTTCTTACTTTGGCCCCTGTACTGCCACTCCTTTCGGCAGTACGGGCCCAACTCTGAGCTGAAGCAAAGGCTCACGTCGTCGGACGGACTGAGAGGCCGAGAGAGTGTCCCTCCGAGCCGGCACCCCGCCAAGGTAGTAATCCATGTTACCTGGGGGCGCAACCCCACTCTCCTCTCACGAACTGGCCCTTCTGAGCAGAACTCTCTCAACGGGCCTCAGCAGCTCGGCCTGGCAACTCCGCTCCTCTGGGGCTGCCGGTCCGGGCCGCGACTGTTAGGAAAGTCTCAGGCAGCTGCAGGGCACACGTACCCCACGCTCCTGAGATTACTTTGACTCCAGGTGCACGTTCACCACCGCACAACGCTGATGGGACTTGACCTTGATTCCAAGTGCATGCTCACCAGGCAGTCCTTCCTGCAGTCTCAGTTGGCACCAAAACACGCACACTGCACTGCAGAGACTCACTTTTTTCCGGTGCAAATCATCATCAGCCGATCACTTCCACAGTCCCAGGTTGCAGCAAAGCCCTCACGCTGCTTCACTGAGACTTACTCCAACTCCAGTGCCCCGATATCCAGGCGCTCTTCACCAACGCCTTTGGCTGCACCTTGACACGCTCACCGTGTCCAAGCCGCACTTCTCCGTTGTACTCGATGACCAGGCGTTCTTCACCAATGCCTTCAATGCACCCCAATACGCACCCTGCGCGTCCGAGATTCACTCCACTTCCGATGTACACGTTGGTCAAGCGTTCCTCACCAGTGCATGTGGTGCACCACGTCACGCACCCTGCGCATCCGAGTCTCACTCCAGCTTTAGTGCACACGCTGCCAAGGCGCTCTTCACTAACGCCTGCGGTGCACCACATCATGCACCAAGCACATCCGAGACTCACTTCAGCTTCGGTCCACACGTTAACTGGCGCTCTTCACTAACGCCCTCTGTGCACCACGACACACACCAAGCATGTGAGAGCCTCACTTCTCCGTGTGTCCAAGATCATAGGGCACACCTTTCGAGGGTCTCAAGCTGCCACAACACGTGCCCACCACGTTGCTTGAAACTTCTCTGGAAACTTTTATGTTCCTGTGTTTCCAAACATGGAGCCAGCTCACCTTGGGCCCTTGGGGTTACAAGAAACAGCACAAAGCACAGTCTTCGTCAAACAGGGGGACCCAGAGCCTCCAAGTACAGTCCCAACAGCCTCTTCCTTGGTTGCAACAGCAAACTGCAGAACATCCCCAGATCATGAGCTGAATTACCTCTTGAACACAAAATTGGTCCAAGCCATTTCAGTCTCAATCCATTTCTTTGAATCCAACGTTAAGGGGTTTCAGCTCTCATAGTTATGCTCCTTAATCTCTTTGAAGTTTGTTGTGCTCAGGGGTCACTGACTCCTCCCTAAATCAGTTCTGGGTATCTCTCTCCCAGTGCCACCTTTCTCCCTTTGATACTGGGGGTCTGGATCCTAAATCACTCAGCTGGAGACGGGTCAATTGTTTTATAGCAGCACCCCAGGCCTCTTCACATCCCAGGGCTTCTCCTTGCCTACTCTCCAGATGCACGTCAGTCGGGTGCCACCTCAACCCCTCCCTTGGGTCAAAACCTCCCCTAAATCCTCTCACCTCTCCGATCCAGACAGTCAATCCACATTCAGCAGAGACACACAAATGCTTAAAGCACAAAACTCAGCCACTTTCTCAAAGAGTGGTTTCTGAACACACAGTGACAAAACCACTTTCATAGAAAGATGTGTTATGACACTGTGAGTTCATACATACTAAACTTCACCTCTCCATTATAACCTGTAGGAAACTAGGCTACCAAAACGCAATACCCAGCCTCCCCCATTCTGTCCTATGGGCAGAATGGCCTTTCATCAGTGAAAACGAAATGCAGTGTTTTTTACTGTCAGCACAGAGCACACACCTCAGTATAGGTCTTGCCTTTTACCCACACTGCACCCTGCCCAGGGGTTACCCGGGACCTACCACGTGGGTGCCCAATGTGTATGCAAAAGGAAAATTAAGGCCTGACCAGTGGTTGCACTTGTCAGTGCAACATGCTAACTTAGGACACTGCACGCAGGTCCGAGTTCCCTTCTCCATGCGCCTTTGCCTTACTAGCCCTGGCACACACAGTGCACATCACTAGGGACTTTACTAGTAAGGCAAACATACCAATCATGGCCACCAATTACCATTACACTTTACATAAGTACACTTGTACTTTGACACTGATCATCAGTGGCAAAGTACCCAAAGCATCTGAATTGGCAACTCTTTGTCAGGAAAACGGTCTAGGGGAAAGCAAAAAGTTTAGGGAACTTTAGCCAAAAAGACCAAGTCCTACAGTAGTTATCCACCACTATTTAAACTATAAAAGCAAACTACACACTCATTGGATAATGACACCAGTGATGTCCTAGACTATGTCATGAGTGATGCAATGTGTGAGGTGATAAGCAGTGCATGGTGGAGGTGCAATCCTAGTTAGGTCTGCTGATTGTAACTGGCAAAAGTCTTTTTTTTTTGTTCAAACATTAATTTTGTGACTGACTATATTCACTTAACTAGAACATCACTTTAACCTTTTAGTTTTATTGAATCTATCTATTTTTTCACTTTCAAGCTTTAACCAATCAACCGTTAGACACAGTGGAGCACAAGAAGACATTAAATAAACTGAACACAATTATCAAAACAACACTCTTATTCTAACGCCTACTGTATGTAAAAGAATTACATTGGCTTGTACTTTTGATTGTTCTGTATGCAAATGCCACCATCTTCAGCAAAAAGGCACACTTTTCACAAATAGTGGCTCTCTCTGAAGGGTGACCTCAAATGTTTTGCCTTCCTCCTCATCGTTTTCTGACCTTTTTGTTGAGCACTTTCCCACTGCGGATGAGTGTTAAAGTGCCTGTGCTTTTCCTCTAAACATGGGTACATTGGTTTATTCACAATTTGGATATTCAAATCCCTTGTGGAGCACACTACCTTGTGCCCAGGGCCTGTAAATTAAGTGCTACTAGTGGGCCTGCAGCACTGATTGTGCCATGCACACAAGTAGCCCTTCAAAAATGCCTCAGGCCTGCCACTGCAGAGCCTGTGTGTGCAGTTTTACTGCCATGTCGACTTGGCATTTAAACCCTCATGCCAAACCTTAACCTCACCCCCTTTTATTTAGGCATAAGTAACCCCTAAGATAGGCCCTAGATAGGACCTTTTGCAGGGTGCTGTGTAAGTAAAAGGAAGGAAATGTACTTTTTAAGTTTTACTTGTCCTGGTAGTGAAAAACACCGTCATTTGTTTTTCACTACTGTGAGACTTTCTCGTCTCTTAGGTTAACATTGGAAATTCCTTATTACACTTTTAAGCTGTAATTCCAGATTGAGGAGGAATGGCTCTGTCTTGTTTTGTTTAATTGTAATGAGAAGTCCATTTACTAGTAAAGTAGGATTTAACATTACTATTTGAGTAATACAACTGTTAGAAAGTGTGCATTGCTCTGCTCTTAAAGCTCTATGTGCCTGCAGCATGTCTCCAATACACATCTGGGGTGGGTGACAACTTGACAAAGGAAGGTTAGATGTGTCTGAGTGCCCACCTGCATCCTGGTGGCTCATCCTGGGTAGAATGAGAAGGAGGAACTGACATACCTAATTAGGCAGTGTCCTGTTTCTACACAAAGGGTCGATTATCCCCCTGTAGGGAGTCTGAAGCCAAGGCTAGAAAGAAAGGAACTTGGTGCACTTCAAAGACACTCTTTGTAATCACCCGTACTTCAAAGGTACAGCTGTGTATAAGTACTGTTCTCTGACCTTACAAAATCAGACCCTTCTGGACTAGCAAAGAAACTCTGGACTGCCACTATGGAGGAACTGCTTTTCTGCTGTACAACAAGACAGGGTAGTAGTGGAAAAAGATTTGCACCTCGTATAACAAACAATTTTGTGGGCATGTAGTACACATAAACTAAGTATAAAGCATCAGTATAAGTGATGGTAGCACATGGGGTAATACGGAAAAGGTAGGGTGTGCACACCAAGTATTTGCAATAATTCTTGAAAAGTTGGCGCGTGCTCCTTGGGTTTCAGCCCCTGACTGGGGTGTCCTAGTGACAATAGATCAGCAGCGACACTGAATTCAGCGGCGGCCCCCTGGGCACATCGTATAAATGTACAACAAACTGTCTTATCCGTTTGAATCAAAGTGAATTGAAAGTTCCAATCTTTAAATGAGTGAGCTAAATCAAAAGCATTTATTCATTGTTATCCAATTCTCATGATCAACAATATAATCCTTCAATGCGAATGATCAAATCATCGTCATCACAGCATCATCACAATAACATCAATTCCCTATGCATTTCGGGCAGAATGCCCTTCATCAGGGGAATATGGTGCCTAAACATGAACACACACTGACAATCGAGCAATATATGCATTTACTAATTGGTAAGAAAACTGTCAAATCAGGAGTGTAATAACTAAATAATCTCAGTTAAGAAGAAATGAGGTACCTCATAAATAGCCGTAGTTTCTCCTACAGGTATGAGTGCCTGCCCGCTATGTAAACGAATGTGTAATTTTGAATAAACGGAAAAAGTATCAGAACAGCAACCAATGAGAAAAGGTTAAAAAGTGTCTAGAAACATAACCGCTTGAAACTAAACCAACGCCCCGAGTGTGAAAGACAATAGCGACGTGCATAAGGACTGGTGTTCATGCATCGTAAAAAGCGTGAGTGCACAATTACTGAAAGAAGTGATCAAATTCTGAAACTAGTTCGTTACGGGGTAAAATAAAGTGACGCATGCGGTGAAAGAAAGCCACGTCAACAGCGTACGCGGTATTATACACTTACAGTTCGCGACTGTGAAAATGCTCTCAGGAGTCTCTGATCTTCCAAAGTGAAAAGTTTGTTAGAAGGCAGGTGAAGGGATATAGTAATATATGTTCATCAAGGTAAGGAAACTGAAGACGTACTCTTAAGTTCCAGATCAAACCGCTGAAACATAGTCGCCATTTTGTAGCAATGAAATCGTAAACAAACTGCAAGTTCATTTAAAGAATGTAAATAAAGAGAAAAAAGGAATGTTGATGGTGGTTACATGACCGTGAAAGAGAAAAAGATGTTGATAGAAGCAAGTGAACAGTAGAAAGAATTACGAGGAAAAAACATAACAAAGGTGAAAAAAATCATAACAGGGAGAACTTAATGAAAAAAGTGTTGGAATGGTGAAAAAAGGCTAGTGTGAATGAAGGTGAAACAGAAAGTGAGGATAGATGTCAGCGGCATAAAAGATAAAAAGATTAAAGGTAACAAGAGAACTCCATCCGATCATTGAGACCGTTGGGTTTCATTGAGTTCAATTGTTTAATCCAAAAATTCTCTTGTTGTAAGAGAAAGTTGCTGTTATTGTGGCCTTCTCGTTTCTCCACTACTTCAATGACTGCGAACTGCAGCTGGCTGATGTTATACCGGTGTTCCTTATAATGAAGTGCAATTGCAGATTTGGTATTGCCAGTTTAAATGTAACTTTTTTGTTCATTTACACGTGTTTTAATTTTTCTTTCTGTTTTCCCAGTGTAAATCAGCCCACACGACATTTCAAGATGTAGATGACATTTTTGGTGTCGCATGTAGCGTTCAATTTGAGTTGGATCTTAGTGCCTTTCATTGGATGATTGATAGTGGGTCCTTTGATGATATTATTGCAACTGTCACAAATGTAACATGGTACATTTCCTTTGTAGATGAGCAGTGTGGTGGGTATGGGAGTGTTGGTAATGGTATCTTTTATATTCTTGCCATGGTTAAATACAAAAACAGCTGGACCTTCAAAAATATCCCTGAAGTCTGATTTGGATGCAATAACGGGCCAATGTTTTCTGATAGACTGATGGTGGAAAATTTAGACACAAATACTGGACGTTTGGATTTGGGTTTGTGTTTGTAAGTGAGGAGATCAGATCTTTTGATCTTTTTACACCTTTCCATGGCTGATTCTAGAATGTCTGGTGGATACCCTCTTTCATTGAATCTGTTCAGCATTGCTGAGGCTTGTTGTTCATACTTAAGGGTCAGATACAATTCTTTTCACACGTAACAGTTGGGAATAGGGTAAATGGTTTTTTAAAGAAGTCTGGTTGAAACTTTGGTAGTGCAGCAGATTATTTCAATCTGTAGATTTTCTGAATAGATTAGATTCAAGGATATTGTTGTGGCGAGTCATCTGAACATCCAGAAAGTTTATGGAGTGTGCATGGTACTCATAAGTGAATTGAATCCGTTCGTTGATGTGATTGAGCGCTTCCAATGCTTCTAGCAGTGACTGTGAAGGGCATCTCCACACAACAAAAATGTCATCAATGTATCTCAAAAAGGTGGTAGCGGAAAGGTGGTAGCGTGTGTCATCCACGATGTCTGGTTCAAGATATTGTTGTCTTCAAAATATTTCATAAAGATATTGGCGTATGAAGGCACGGCACAGTTGCCCATAGATGTACCAGACATCTGTATGTAATGCTGGTTCTTCCATCGAAAATAGCTCTGATATAGAGTGAAATGTATCAGCAGCATTAAAAATACTTGAAAAATCTGTGTCTAGTTCAGAGTGTAGTAAGGTATCTTCAATTGCCTCCATCCCTAGGTTATGCGGAATGGAGGTATATAGGGATTTTACATCAATGGAACATAACCACATTTTTTCATCATTGACTAATGAGATTTTATTAGCTTGAGTTAGAAAATCCGTTGTATCTTTTACGTAGGTGCGAATCTCCACCACAAATGGTTGTCGATGAATTTCCCAACAGGTTCTTGCAGGCTACCCTTAGTGGACACTATCGGTCTGAAATCAGGATGTGAAATGTCTTTATGGACTTTGGGTAACATGTACATGTTTGGGGGTTTAGGATCCGACTGTATGAGGTATTTAGCAGTTTTGGCATTGAAAACACCCGTGTCAACTGCTTGTTGGATGATGGTCTTCAAAATTTCAGCAAATTGTTCCTTGGGGTTGTGATCAATGGTACAGTAGGTGTTGCAGTCAGAAAGATGTTGCATGACTTGTCCTCGATAAAAACTTGAGTTCATGATGACCTGGGCTCCCCCCCTTGTCGGCGGACTGACAGGTGATTTCAGGATTGTTAGCCAACTTCCTCAATATTGCAAATTATTTGTTAGATAAGTTGCGGTGTAAGGAAGTGCGTCTGTAATTGAACTTTTGAAGATCGTATTTAACCAACTTCTCGAAGGTGTCAAAGCTCTTATGGCTGACAGGTGCCATGTATGAACTTTTTGAGCGTAAGCCTCTTAATTGATCAACTTCAACAGGATTCATGTCCGTGACCACATTCTCTAAGAAATACCTTAAGCGTAAACATCACATGAATTTGAAAAGGCTGATCTCTAATTCCAATTCATTGGTATTGCTGAGAGGCACAAAGGTAGTTCCTTTTTGTAGAGTTTTAATTTCGGTTTCATTAAGTGCATAGGAAGAATGTTAATAACTAAGTTGTTGTCTTCTTCCTTTTCACTACTTTCTTCAAAGCTGAGGTGCTCCTGGTGTCCCTGTCTGTTTCCTTTTACATAGGGTAATACCACACCCTACTACCTAAGGTGTGAGTGCACGTCAAACCGAGGCCCGTGTGGCAAATATTTCCAAAAAGTATACCCGGCACTCTACATTCAAATGTGAAACAGTTAGAATACAAGTCTGTCCAAGATAGAATGTCGTTATACAAACAGATTGCTTTTATTCCTAATAGATTGTTATTCAGTATTTGTAAACAATATTCTATTTTCACACGTTATGATATTCAGACAGTCTTTTCTTAATAGGGTCTTTATTCCAAATTTACAGTCCAACAATAGCCATTATTATATTCATCCAAAATTTTTGGAAAAGAACGATGACAGCACAAAGTAATGCTGAATGGTATACAGCCCCTCCAATTCTCAATGTTAAATGACAGTCGACAAGTGTTTCTTCACTGGACTGACTTTTTCACGGCTTAGCAGTTCACTTCAAGGTTGTAATAAGTGGAAACATTGGATATGATATAGGAAGAGGTTGTCCAAAGAGTGGCCTCGAGATAAGTTTTGACCGATATTGAAATAAAAACTCGTCTCAAGAGTGCAGAGCGAGAAAGTGACAGTCTCGCAAAGTGGATCTACCAATTACTGGGGCAACAGAGCCAGGTGCTCCAAGATTAAACTGATTTGTTGCTTTTCTGCTGTCCTACCCTGCAGCCTGCTTTCCTGTGACCCTGCTGAGGAAGAACTGGACTCTGCCTGAAACCAGAGTGATCTCCAAGGGCTTGTTGGCTTGCCGCCTGTTTTTGAGACTCCAGGATAACAAAGTCTCTCCACGTGCTCCTGTGCCTTGCCCATCGGAAGTGGACCCTGGTGTTTGTTCCAGTCAAACCAATGTATCACCTGCTTGCGTGTAGCAGAACCGATGCATCGTCAGTGTTGTGGGAGCAGAGTTGCCACATCGCAATAGAAACCAGTGCATCGCCATAAAGAGCCGATGCATCAGAACCAACGTATCGCCGCCACTGCAGTGTGGGAAAATGCGCATCCCCTGGACTGCATGGAGAAACCCAGTGCATTGTCTTCAGAATCGGCCCATAGCCACCAATTCATCAAGAAAATTGATGCATCTCCTCGACTGCGGGATCAGCATCGACGCATCGCTCGGCTGTACCTTGCATCTCGCTGTTGCGACCAGGATCAAGTTACTTTGTTCAGCGACACTTCCGTGAGTCCTGTATCCGACCCATGCTCTATTGTGGTCATAGAAATTTGAACAGAAAACAGCACAATAAATAGTTCCCACTGACTATCATTAGTCAGTAATAGATTTAATTCCCAAAAATGAGAAGTAGATATAACACAATCTTGATCATATGTGGATCATTTTCAAATTGTTGACACGTAGATGAAGCAGATAAACAGCTGACACGTGTTTTGTCGTTATACGACTTTCTCAAGGCTCAACGCAATTCTCAAAAGCAGAACAAATCGGCGAAAACACCCTTATTGTATCCTGTACGATGATTCGAGGGTGCTAGTTCATTCAAATCATAGTCCGTTGGCCCCAGTGTGCCAAAATAGTCACTAACGAAAGCGAGTGAGCCAATAACACTCATTATGATAAACGAGTAGAGGTTAATGTGCCATGCCTTTGGGACGACAACGATCTTCCGTAGGAATCCAACTTAGTGTGGCTCCCCACTCACATTCGCAGTTTGTAGTGGTATTGTGGTCAGCCTGAACTCTTGAGTTTGCCCTGTTCAGCATGGCCAGATAACCTCATAGGTGTTTATTGCTTCTAAGTGCTATTTTTACATTTAATCTTTGGAAATTCATATCTCGACTTCTACTTATTGAATGTGTGTTGTGTGGGTCTTGTTTTATTTATAAACATCATATTTATTTGTATAACTTGGTGTGGAGTCTTTTTGTGGTGTTTTCATTGTGTTACTGTGTGTTGTGTTGCATAAAAACGTTATTCAAGTCAAGAGGCTAATGCGCCACCTTTTGTTTTAAGAAATGTATAATAAAACTCAAATTAATTTCTTTTCCAAAATGTTATTGCTGTTAGTGGTTGCTCCTAGGGGTGAGGGTTCAGTCCTGGATAAGCATCTTCTGTATCAATAAATAATATGTGCTTCCAAGCGTGGCTCTTGGCACAAAAACCTTTCACATTCCCTGTTCATTTAAGCCTGACTGCTCTGTGCCAAGCTCCAGAGAGTGAGCGCAGGTTAATTTATGGTGTGTATCTGAATTGTGGCTCCTGCTTGGACAGGGCGTATACCTCTGCCAACCAGAAACCTAATTTCTAACAGTGCCATGGAGCCAAAGATTAATCCTTCACTCCTTTGTCTTGGACTAACATTAAAATATCCAACCATTACCAAAACCAGTTTTCGTTACCTAAATGCTAACACTACCCTTTATTTTATATTAAACAAATGTTTCTTGCTATAACCAATACCTGGTTTGCCATTTACTTTTCACTCACCCATAACACACATTAGGAATAGAAAAGCTAACACAAATGTTTACCTATCACAATTCATTTATTAATTTATCCTCTCAGAATAAGCTTTACCATCTAAAAGTTACATTCCTCTTAAGATAAAAAAAATGTGTTTCCATTTAATTGCTTTAACATAAAACATTGACGACATATACTGCTGTTTCTATACAATACATTAAATGTATTTATGGATTTCTACTGCTTCCAAAACATTTGATCCAGAAATGCAGTTACCTCAAACCTCCCATTATTTACAGATTGCTGCCACCTACTGGATATATCCTTTATTACAGTTAGACAGTAAATCTTAATTAGGCTGATATATTAGTACAATAACTACAAACATTCCACAAATACACTAGGTTAACAAGCATTTGCAATGCAATAGGTCTCGCATTTACACAAGTTTAAGCTATTGGCATTGTAAATGACAATGCCTTTTATTTATGTTTTAAAAACCAAAACATAAATAAAATGCATTGGCATTAATAATGCCAATTGCTCAAACTTATGTAAATGCGAGACCTATTGCATTACAAATTCTTGTTTATGTTTACGGTCTCGTCTAACCGTGCAGTAGCGTGTGGTAAAAAGGAAATTATATCTGGTGTACATGACTCATTCAGCCAGGTTTCAGTCAAGAATAAAGTGTTGGGGGTGTTGTCTGAAAGGATGTCATAAATATGTTGTTGATGGCTGTTAAGTAAGCAACAGTTAATGCTATAGAAGCGAAAATAAATTGGTGTGCCCTTGCACCTGCAGTTATTCCTTTCTTTGACAAATGAGGACGAACAAGAGATATAAGGAGACTGATTACAGAGAGGCTTTTATGATTCCAGGAGAAACCACATATTTTTCAGCAGGCACTGTTGGTAAGGGGATGTAATGACGAGATGCAG
Source organism: Lissotriton vulgaris (assembly GCF_964263255.1). Classification (NCBI taxonomy): domain Eukaryota; kingdom Metazoa; phylum Chordata; class Amphibia; order Caudata; family Salamandridae; genus Lissotriton; species Lissotriton vulgaris. The sequence continues at coordinate 265,011 of NW_028242621.1, forward strand.
GCATCTGGACTGCACAGGCAAAGTGCTCGGAGTTGATGTGAGGAGCGTACAATTCTGATAGGCATGGCAGGGTTCCTAGTCCCTGGTCCCGGCTGGGCTTGGGTGGGCGCAGACGGTCTTGATTTCTGAGCACCTGCTGGCTGAGCGTCGGAGCCAGGTTGCCCTTTTATGGTGCAGATGAGCGTCCCAATTGCTGCTCAACTGCACGCAAGCCATCCAAGATGGCAGCCGTCACAGCACAGAAAAGAAGCTAGGGAGACGTCCCAGCTCTCTCTTCTCAATTGGACGAGCCATGGCAGACCGAGGAGCTGAGAAAAACGACAGCAGATGGCAGTATGGCATAAGGTAAGCGTTAAAGTAGATTGTAAAGCAAGGGACACATGTATGTTAAATTAAAAGAAAAAATCCCCTAGTGAAACCCCCAAGCTGCTAGTATACAGATTGGAAAGAAATGTAATTGTTTAAAACTTAAGAAAGCACTTCCTGACAAGTGTGATTGTGCAAGGCTACAAAAGTCCCACAGATGTGTATCCTTCGGGTTAGCCTAACACACCCCAATACTTAAAAGGATGGTCCTCCTATTTCATAAGTCTGTTTTAATTAGTTGTAGCCTCTATGGTTGTATTCCCACATGGTTGGATGCAATTGTGAACCCTATATTCAACAAGAGGGGGGGGGGGGGGGGATCTTGGTGGTACTCGCACGTCGGTCGATGAAAGATGCACCACACCAGTGCTGAGGTATTTACAGAGAACTGGCATTAGGTACTCACAAGTTGATAGTGAAGGAGAGTACACTGGTGCATAGGTACATTATAGGAACATTCAGTGCTAGGTGGAGGGTACGCACATCACGTAACTTGCATAGAAAGTGTAGTATGTAAACACTGACTGACACCCGGAAGCAGTACTCTCACACCGATGCACGAGGTGGTACTCACACAGAGGCGGAGAGTACGTCTCCATTGCGGCGGTCCTCACATACAGTTCGGAACAGGTTCTCACGCACTGCTAACTAGGGAATACTAGGTACTCTCTGCACACCAATGTAATGGGTTGGGTAAGCCTACTGTGGAGCGAGGGTTGCGCCACGTCAGAGTCGGCGGTGCCTACGTCCAGTTGGAATCTGGTACTCACGCACAGACACCCACAGGCACCGCGGCATGCGCGGTGAGGAGACACTCAGAGGTGGGGGCGACTGCCATCACTGTACTGCCTGGAGTACTTACATACCGCGCGGTGAGGAGACACTCAGACGTGGGGGCGACTGGCATCACTGTACTGCCTGGAGTACTTACTTAGATACAGGGTGAGGTACTTACTGACACACAGGGTGAGATACTTACGTACATACAGGGTGCCGTACTTATATATACATACAGGGTGAGGTACTTACATATACATACAGGGTGAGGTACTTACATATACATACAGGGTGAGGTACTTACATACATACAGTGTGAGGTACTTACATACATACAGTGTGAGGTACTTACTTCTACATACAGGGTGAGAGACTTACATACATACAGGGTGAGGTACTTACTAATACACAGGTTGAGGTGCTCACATACGCACAGGGTGAGGTACTTACATACAGGGTGAGGTACTTACCCATACATACAGGGTGAGGTACTTACATATACATACAAGGTGAGGGACTTACATAAATACAGGGTGAGGTACTTACTAATGCACAGGTTGAGGTGCTCACATACGCACAGGGTGAGGTACTTACATACATACAGGGTGAGGTACTAACATACGAACAGGGTGAGGTACTTACTAATACACAGGGTGAGGTAATTACATATACATGCATACAGGGTGAGGTACTTACATACACGGTGAGGTACTAACATACAAACAGGGTGAGGTACTTACATATACACACAGGGTGAAGTACTCACATACATACAGGGTGAGGTACTAACATGCAAACAGGGTGAAGTACTTACATAGAAATACAGGGTGAGGTACTTCTATACATACAGGTTGAGGTACTAACATACAAACAGATTGAGGTACTAACATACAAACAGATTGAGGTACTTACATGTATACAGCTTGAGGTACTCACATGCACACAGGGCGAGGTACCTACATACATACAGGGTGAGGTACTCACATACATACAGGGTGAGGTACGTATATACATTCAGGGTGAGGTGCTCACATACATTCAGGGTGAGGCGCTCGCATACATTCAGGGCGAGGTACTTACATTCATACAGGGTGAGGTACTAACATACACACAGGGTGAGGTACTTACATTCATACAGGGTGAGCTACTCACATACATACAGGGTGAGCTACTCACATACATACAGGGTGAGGTACTCACATACATACAGGGTGAGGTACGTATATACATACAGGTTGAGGCGCTCACATACATTCAGGGTGAGGTACTTACATTCATACAGGGTTCAAGTTAAAGTTCAAGAATTTATATAGCGCACTACTCACCCAGAGGGTCTCAAGGCGCTTGGGGAGGGGTTCATTATTTATCAAATAGCCAGGTTTTAAGTTCTTTTCTGAAGGAGATGTGGTTCTGTGTAAGGCGGAGGTGAGTTGGGAGTGAGTTCCAGGCCTTGGCCGCCAAGTAGGAGAAGGATCTACCTCCCATGGTGGATCTCTGGATACGCGGAACTGCGGTGAGGCCTTGATTGGAGGATCTTAGTTGGCGGGTGGGTGTGTAGAAGGATAGTCGAGTGTTGAGGCATTCGGGCCCTAGTTTGTAGAGGGCCTTGTGTGCGTGGGTGAGGAGACAGAATGTTATTCTCTTGTTGACGGGAAGCCAGTGGAGGTCTTTCAGGTGGCCGGTAATGTGATCTTGGCGAGGGATGTCCAATATGAGTCTCGCTGATGCGTTTTGGATGCGTTTGAGTTTTTTCTGTAATTTGGCTGTAATTCCGGCGTATAGGGTGTTTCCGTAGTCTAGTCGACTCGTAACCAGTGCGTGGGTGACAGTCTTTCTTGTTTCGGTGGGGATCCAATGGAAGATTTTTTTGAGCATATGAAGTACGTTGAAGCAGGAGGATGAGACGGCGTTGACTTGTTTGGTCATCGAGAGTGAGGAGTCTAGGATGAAGCCAAGGTTACGTGCGTGGTCTGTGGGAGTGAGTGCTGAGCCCATGTCCGCAGGCCACCAAGAGTCGTCCCAGGCAGAGGGGGATGAGCCTAGGATGAGCACTTCCATTTTGTCTGAGTTAAGTTTAAGGCGGCTGTTTTTCATCCATACGACTACTTCTTTCATGCCTTCGTGAAAATTTGTTTTGGTGGTGTTGGGGTCTTTGGTGAGGGAAAGGATCAGCTGGGTGTCGTCAGCCTAGGAGATGATGTTAAGGTTGTGTTGACGCGCGATGGAGGCGAGTGGACTCATGTAAACGTTGAAGAGGGTGGGACTGAGTGATGATCCTTGTGGGACACCGCAAATGACTTGGGTAGCCTCTGATTTGAATGGGGGAATTCGAACTCTCTGAGTTCTTCCAGCTAGGAACGAGATGATCCAGTCCAAAGCTTTTCCTTTTATGCCGATGTTGCTGAGGCGTTGTATGAGGGTGCTGTGACAGACAGTGTCGAAGGCGGCGGAGAGGTCGAGTAGAATGAGGGCCACTGTTTCTTCGTTGTCCAGTAGTGTTCGGATGTCGTCTATTGCTGCGATGAGGGCCGTTTCGGTGCTGTGTTTGGCTCGAAAGCCGGACTGTGAGGGATCGAGGGAGTTGTTGGATTCGAGGAAGGCGGCGAGTTGGCTATTGACGGCTTTCTCAATAACTTTGGCCGGGAATGGGAGGAGGGATATGGGGCGGTAGTTTTTAAGTTCAGAGGGGTCTGCTGTGGGTTTCTTCAGGAGGGCGCTGACTTCGGCATGTTTCGAGCTTTCTGGGAAGGTAGCAGAGATGAAGGAGCAGTTGATGACATCATGGAGATGGGGTGCGATGATGGAGTCTGCTTTGTTGAAGATGTGGTGGGGACATGGGTTGGTTGGCGAGCCAGAGTGGATGGAATTCATTAGGCGGATGGTGTCTTCAGTGGTGATTGGGTTCCAGGCGCTGAGGTTGTTAGAGGACGGTTTTGGGTTCTGAGGGGGGTGGAGAGGATTGGTCATTGGGACTGTTTTCGAAGCGAGGCAAGATGGCGGCCGTGACCAGCGGCTGAGCGGCAGCAGTGGTCGCAGTGCAGGGATGAAGTGATGTTTTGAGACACGACCTCGGCATACAGACTCTCTCCCTGTGAGATAGTGGATACGGAATGGTGGAGAGACTGAGGGGTATCACCAGAGAGTGGAAAGCGAGTGGAAAGCTGAGTGGAGGGCTGTAAGGATCTCTGCGCTCTATCTGACCCTTGGAGCACAACGGAGCAAAGCGGGACCAGCGGGACAAAACGGCGATGTCGGAATGCCGATTCTGTGTTTCCTTTGCGGGACCGGCGTGGCACAGAAAACACTAACAAGAAGGTGCTAATAATTAACCAAAAGAGTAACAACAAGGAGTAACAAGGTGGCAGAGAGACCTTGGAGCTAGCCGGCTGGCTGGGAGGATGTACGTGTAAACCTCCGGTGCACTGGTATATTGGAGAGAAGAAGCTCCGAAGCGTAACTCATTGTGGAAGCGTAGCAGCGCTGAAGGCTAAAGGCGCTCGAGTGGCTGGAAAAAATACCTCATATTTCATTGTGATCTCGATGTGGACAGGCAATTACGTTGGAGGGCTGCCCCGCTCGGTTCTGTTGAGGCGCCGGGTCGCAGCAGTAGCAGTGTCGGGAATCGGCCCAGCTGGCCCTAGCAGAGTTCACGCAGCTCGCGTAGCTTGGAGGCGGAGCCACCCAGGACCGGCGGGATCGGTGAGCCGAGGCGGAAACGGCCGCAGCTGCAGCAGACTCAGCAGACCTGGTAGACTGAGCAGGTTCAACAGCCCGTCACAGAGCAGTGGAGTGGCTCCGTGGTGCAATACGTTAATTGAGGTGAGGCAGGGGATCTCCCTGCTAATAGTGGCTGCATCCATGCCCCCTAAAGTCAATACTGGGGGGAAGACAAAGAAAAAGGGCATGGTGGAAGGCGCATCTGTGCCTGGCAATTCAGCTAATTCAGCTAATAGTTCAAATATGGACAATGGCGCAAATCTTGGGCTAGAAGGGGCAGCCTCAGAAACAGGATCAGTACGGGCAAAGATGCAGACAGCTGTGGGTCAGAATTCCCCCAAGGTCAGAACCCGTCTAGCTACAGCCACAGCAACGGTCAGCGTGGTTGAAATGTTGAATCGGAATGAAAAAAAAAGAAAACTGAAGGATATCGAGCCAGCTCTAGAAGCTGTGGACCCCGGGCTTTTGGTACAAACTGTAATACCTCCACAACCCAATCTGTCTGCAACATGTGAGTCCCTTGATCAACCATTACTACTGCCAGTTAGCACTCTTGAGAAAAACCCAGTCATAGACCCACAGATCCCTCGATCGGATCAGTCGGAGGCTGCCAGGGACAACATTATAGGTGGTGATAAGCCTATAACAACGCACTCAGAGTCTCTAGAGGCCGGATTGGGGTCTGGGGATCTCGATGCTTCCGGCAATAATGAGACTACCACCTTACTACCCTCGCCAGTGCCCTCACAGGATATACTGCTCTCCTCGACACAAGGCTCAGCAGCTTTATCAACTAAAGAGGGCTTACCCATAGCCGATCCATTTAAAGAAGGTACCAGTCTTGCAACGGGCTCGGAAAAAAACAAGGGACTACCTGACAACTCTAAAGCTAAAACTATCTATTCTGGGGTTATTCACGGCGAGAAGGAAATGGAAAAGACCCCTAGTGAGTGCTTTTTCTCGGTTACAGAGGAGGCCAACTGGTCAGAAGAGGATGACGAGATACATAGCTCAGATATTGATGGCAGCAATCCGGAAACAGAGAGTGACAGTGAAGCTGGGTTACCTTCATCTATCATAAAAAATGCACCACCACAAAGAGATCATAATGCATTGGCTTGGGACCATTCCCCTACGACATCTCTCCAAGGGAATTTTAACTCGGAATCATGCAACGTAAATCCCAATGAGCCCACACAGTTATCATTGATGACGATGATGGAGTCAATCCATCAAGGAATAACGGCTCACAGAGAGGAAACCCGAGCAGACAGTATCAAATCCCAGGCGGCAATGAGAAAGATGAAAGCAGTGGTTAGAAAGCTCTCTAAAGCCTGGGTAAATGTCGGCGACAGGGTCTCAAATTTAGAGGAGAGGGTGGTCGCCACTGAAGCCGAGGCGGCCGCAGCCACGACCAAAGTAGAAAATCTCGGAGCCCAAGCAATTGACATCCAGTGGAAGCTAGAGGACCTTGAAAATAGGCAAAGAAGGAACAACCTCAGAGTCCTGGGTATTCCGGAAGGGGCAGAGGGACAGGATGCTAAGTTGTTCATAGTCAAAACATTTGAGAAAGCTTTTCCTGACATTGCCGGTTGGAACTGGACCACTGAAATACAGAGAGCACATAGGACACCCTTTAGAATGAAAAAAAATGCCAGAGAAGGGGACAAGCCTAGAGCAATCTTAATTTATATAGGCAATTTTCTTCTCCGTCAGTCCATCTCAGAGAAAGCCCGGCCAGATGCTAAAAGGACATTTGAAGGAGGGTCCTTCTTTGTCAGACCGGACTTCTGTCATTCCACCGTGGAACGTAGATGGAGATTAAGGCAATTAATCAAGCCTTTTCAGGACAAAAAAGTCCAGGTCTATCTTATCAATCCTGCTCAGTTAAAGATTATCCATCTTGGCAAGACCTTGTATTTCTCCTCGGAAATCAAGGCCCAGGAGTTCTTGGACTCTATTTAGCATACGTTGTCACTGAATGAAGGCTTAGGTTTAGATTAATTTAAGGTTCAGTTAGAGTATCACTTAGTAAAGTCTGTTACTGTAGGGAGATCCGTGGTGTGATTTGGGGGAGTTTTGTAGGTTAACTGTGGTTGTATATAAGCCGAGGTTGACTTTGGTTCTATTAATTGCACTGTGTTCATTGCCGCACCCATCACGTGCACAGACTCCGTCTGCGCGCCTCACCGGGGGGTGAGTTATGGTCAGAGGGTGGGGGGGGGGGTTGGGAGGGTCCTTCGTGGGAGGGGGGGTAGGGGGAAGAAAAAGAAGCAAAAAGAAAGTTCATGCATTAATGTTTGTTGATACACTGGAGAAATTGAAAGTGGTTATACATGTTATTGTTAGATATAAGATAAAAAGTGATTGGTTAGCTTGTTGGTTGGTTTCTCTCCAGGGCTATGTCAAAGATTAAGATAATTAGTCTTAATATAGGTGGACTGAACGACTGGAAAAAAAGGGAAAAATTCGTGGAGTATGTTAAAGTAGTAAACCCCGATATTGTTTGTCTACAAGAGACTCATCTGTCATGGAAAAAGAAACATTGGTTAAATATAAGGGGGTATGAAATATTCTTGTGTTCCCCGCAGACCTCAACTGTAAAGGGGGTAGCTATCATTGGTCGGGTTGGATTGGGTGGGGTCAAAAAATCAAAAGCTGACCCACTGGGAAGATGGGCTATATGTGAACTGGGATTAGGTATTACTCTCTGCTCAGTGTATGGGTCTAATTTGGATGATGCTGGGGTGATGAATCACATTGAAAGGGAGCTTACCAACTGGCCATCACCTGTGGTACTATGTGGTGACCTTAATATCTCGGCAGATTTTACAGGCAATACCCAATATAAAGGAAGAAAACCCCGGGTATTCAGGGCAATCTCTTCTATAATTCATTCTTATGGCCTGAAGGATGTCTGGGGCAATTTAAAGAAAGATGATCCTGGGTTCACATACTTTTCACACCCATTTAATAAATACACAAAATTGGATTATTTCTTAGTAACAGCCACTCTCCTCAGCACCGTAGAAATTTCTATGCTCCCAAAGCTAATCTCGGATCATAACCCTCTTGTCTTGAATCTGTCTATTACTAATCCAAGAGGAAAAATGAGACCATGGTCCTTCAATAGAAAACTTCTACTAGATAGTAATTACATCGCACATATAAAGAGGTGGTCTCAATCATTTTTTGATGCCAATAGATATAGTGCTTCTCGTGGTATGGTTTGGGATAGCTTCAAGGCGGGTTTAAGAGGAGAGACTATTAGCTTTTCTGCACGGTTGTGGAAAAACATAAAGGAAGAAAGGGAGGGACTCCTGGATAGGTTGGCAAAGGCCGAGGAACAATGTATATAACGGGATTCAGGGTCCTCAGAGTCTAGATAGTTTAAATACAATAAAAGCAGATATTCACCGGCAATTAGCAAGGAAAGCGGCAGCAGAATATCATACCCGCAGATTGGGAATGTATGAAACAGGTGAGAATGCTGGAAGGGCCCTAGCATTAAAAATAAGACAGGCTACCTCAAAAAATATTATTACTGAAATTAAAGAGGGGGAGCATATCTATAAAAAACCAACAGAAATCCTAGAGGTCTTTAGGCGTTTCTATCAGGCTCTTTATAAAGAGGATGCAGATACAACCTATCCAAGCAAGAATTGGCAGGATACGGGTAAAAATTTGTTGCCCAATGAGAGGGAAATCTTAGAACAGGATATTACTATGGAGGAGCTCCGACAAGCACTGAAAGAATTATCAGCAGGAAAAGCAGCAGGACCGGATCTCATACCCCTGGAAGTTTATAAGTATCTGAGTGAAGAGACGGCTCCTCTCCTATTAGATCTATTTAACGGGGTTATTAATACAGGCATCATACCAGAGTCCTGGACCAAAACTAATATAGTGGTCTTTCATAAAAAAGGCAAACCCAAGGAGAGCCCAGGTTCGTACCGGCCTATTTCATTAATTAACAGCGACAATAAACTTTACGCTAAAATATTGGCCACTCGAATGGGAAGGTTTATTGCAGGCCTCGTCTCCTCCTGGCAGCATGGTTTTATCCCCGGAAGGGGTACCACCGACCATATAAAAAGAGCTATAACCCTGTTTGATATGCATGCCAGGGAGGGGGAGGGGATCGCAATGATCCTCCTCGACGCCGAGAAGGCGTTTGATCGGGTTAAGTGGAGCTTTTTATGGAAAGTGTTGGAGAGCAGAGGATTTGGCCCCCGATTTCTTCAGGCAATCAAGGCCATGTATCACACCCCAACAGCTAACATCCACCTAATGGGCGAGGGTTCTAATCCGATCCATATCTCGAGAGGGACAAGACAAGGGTGCCCATGTTCACCTATCCTATTTGCACTGTATATTGATCCCCTGATTTGTCACATTATGGGTAATATAAATATTAAACCAATTATCACGAACGGATATGCAACCAAAATTCTCGCTTACGCAGATGACCTAGCCATTACTACTGTGGATCCTGCTAGCGCTATGAGGGAACTAATTAATGTTACCTCTGATTTCGGTAGTGCATCCGGATACAGATTAAATGTGGCAAAAACACAGGTTCTATGCTCCAGTAAGACAGTCAAGTTGGATAATAGATATGTGGACTCCGTTGTCTATCTGGGAATCACAATTAATGCCCAGACACAGGAAATTATTAAGGATAATTTCTCACCATTATTGTCGAAAATGAAACAGGATCTAAAGCGGATCGATACTCTGCATTTATCAATTATAGACAATGTTTCCAAGAATTTTATATAAATTCAGATCGATCCCTTTTAAAATTGATGATATTTTGATCAGGGAAATGGAGGCAATTTTTATGAGTTTTATTTGGCAATATGGTAAGGTGAGGAGATCAATCAAATTTATGTCTCTCCCTCAGGAAAAGGGTGGCCTGGGTATACCAAACCTAAAATTTTACCATTGGTCTTGTCTGCTTACAGATATGGCTATACTTTTCTTCCCTGCTAACACGATAAATTCTCAAAGCGGTATTCCCTCTATCTATAAGCTATTATTAGGGAATGAAACCGATGGAGTACTTCTAAGACATTTTGACAAACGCTTCTCAAGTCTCAAGGGCACAAAATGTTGGAAGATATTTATACAATTTGGGTGGGGATACAGAAGAATCAGAATATCCCGAAGTACAATAAACACACTCCACTTTGGAACTCAGGGTTATTCCCCCACTTGAGCACAGATGGGCCCTGGAGATACTGGGAAAGACAAGGAATCACCTCATTGGGTCAAGTGATGGTAAAGGATGTCCTGAGGCCCCTAGATCTCCTGGTGTCTCGGTATGCACTTCAAGGCTCTCAAGAGCTTAAATACATACAACTGACTAATACAATTAAATCCAAGAGACCGACCATAGATGTATCTAAAGAATGTGCACTCTTAGACTATTTGAAGGGAGGTGGCCGTCGCATAAGGAAATTGTATGTATTATTTTTGGATACACTGTTGGATGATTTGCTCAAGACAGAAACCACTTGGGCAGGGAAATTAAATGATCCTGATATCGATTTAGATAGAGCCATCCTTATGGATAAAAGGTTTTTAAGGTCTTCAAATCTAAGAGCGCAGCATTTTAAAACTTTATTCAATCTCTATTATACGCCGGCAAAATTATTTGACTGGGGCAAGAGAGTAGATCATAATTGCCCCAGATGTGGCAAGGGTCCGGCAGATCTGCTCCACATGTTTTGTGGCTGCGAGAAATTAGGACCAATTAAAAGTGAAATAGGAAAGTTTTTAGAGGGGCTGCTAGATACTAGGATTGATCTATCCCCAACTCTATTAATTCTTGGGGCTGATACCAAAATGGGGTTGAGTGTAGAGATGGAGGCACTGGTTTTTATAGCTACAGCAGTCTTCAGGATATTAATTGCTGCTGCTTGGAAAGACACTGAGGCCCCAACCTTTCAGATGTGGATGTGTAGGCTATTAGGGAATCACAACATTGAATCAGAGCTGTACGCATTGAAGGGGGTGAAATCCAGAGATATGGGACTTAGGATCTGGTCACCTGTGGCAGCATGGAGGCGGTCAAAAACCCTCAGCTTTTAATTTGTCAAACATCCACAGTATTACTTCCTGCATAATCTTAATATATTATCAGCATATGTATCTTCCGCTATATTAATGGTTTTAATTAGCTCAAGTACTTTTTTAGAAGGTGAAAATTTGTCAGTTTTACTTATGCCTTGATATGTATAACTACTTGGTAACGTCATGCCAATTTGTATTCTCTGTTATGTATTTGTTATGATATCGACATGAACTTTCAATAAAAAAAAAAAAGAAAAAAAAAAAAAGGGACTGTTTTCGAAGCTGTTATGAATGTCGGCAATTTTGTTGTAGAAGAAGGAGGATAACAAATCCCAGAGGTCGTGGGAGGGAGTGATGTCGTTTGAGGCTGCGGTGGGGTTGGTGAATTCTTTGACAATGTTGAATAGTTCCTTGCTGTTATGGGCGTTGTTGTCAAGTCGAATCTTGAATGCTGATTTCTTGGTGGATCGAATCAGCTGGTGGTGTTTGCGGGTGGCTGCCTTGAAAGTGGTCATGTTGTCGGTGGTTGGGTTTTTTCTCCATGTTTTCTCGAGAGTACGGCATAGCTTTTTGGATTTCTTAAGGTCATCGTTGAACCAGGGGGCCTTTTTGCTGTCTTGTTTGGTGTGATGGTTTTTCAAGGGTGCTAATTCGTCGGCGCTGTGAGTGATCCATTGTTTGAATTTGATGGCAGCTTGGTTTGGGTCCGATGAGAGGGCTGGTGGGTTTTGGTTGAGCAATGTGAGGAGTTGGTCGGTGGTGATTTTGTTCCATTTTCTTCGGGGGATAGGTTGTGGGGGTTGTGGGTCGAGGTGGTTTTGTAGCTGAAGTGAACACAACTGTGGTCCGTCCAATGGAGAGCTGTGGTGCGATCGAAGGAGATGTGTTTGCTGGAGGTGAAGATTGGGTCGAGCGTATGTCCGGCAACATGGGTGGGGGTGTCAACAAGTTGTTTGAGACCGAGATTGGCCAGGTTGTCAAGAAGGGTGGTGGTGTTGCAGTCGTTTTTCTTTTCCAGGTGGAAGTTAAGGTCTCCTAGTAGAATGTAGTTTTCGGAGGCGAGGGCATGTGGACTGATGAAGTCAGTGATGTCTTCGCTGAATTGTTTACGGGTTCCTGGAGGCCTGTAGATGAGGGTGCCTCTGAGTGTGGTCCTAGGGTCGGTGTGGATCTGGAAGTGGAGGTGTTCGGCGGTTGTAAGGTTATCGTCGGAGCTGGTCGTGATTTTGATGGTGTTCTTATGGACGATGGCGATGCCTCCTCCTGTTTGGACGGTGCGGTCTTTTTGGATGATCTTGTAATTGTCCGGGATGGCTATGGCGATGTCGGGTGTTGATGAAGCGTTCATCCATGTTTCAGTAAGGAAGGCGACGTCCGGTGATGTAGTGTCGAGTAGATCCCAGAGTTCGGTGGCGTGTCTGTGGACTGAGCGGGTGTTCAGCAGGATGCACTTCAGGTGGTTGGAGTTGGAGCTGTGTTTGGGGTTAGTGGTAGTGGTATGGGTCTTGATGCTGGTAAATTTGCAGGAGCGGCTGGCGAGAGGACCGTGGGTACGTCCCGGGGCAGCCTCGTAGCATTGAGGTGTGCGTCCGGGGTTAAGGGCTAGGAGGGTGGCGGCGTCATACGTTATGCTGGAGGAGTGCGGTTTGCGGGGGCCAGGGGGTCTGGCGCTGGGCGCGGTCCAGGCGCGGACGGGCGTAGACGGGCTTACCTTTGGCGCGCGTGGGGCGTGACCGCTGCGCGTGAACGCTGCGTGGAAAGACATCTGTCATATGTAGGTGTTGGGGGGAGGGGCGAGGCAGGGTCAGCTGGGAGGCGGGCGCGGGGTGGAGCTACGGCCTAGTAAGCACAACAAACAACAAAATGGCTGCAGGTAGGGGAAAAAAAACGAAACTGGGTGAGCCTGGGGGGTAAACAGAGGCACAATCGGGCAAAAAGTCACTTACTCTTCTACCAACAATGCGCAGCCTTAACAGCACAATACAGAGATGTCAAAACGCACAATGCACAAATTCCACACGATATGAGAAAAACGAGCAGTGCAGGCAGCGCCAGTAATGCGGGGGAAAGGTTGCGCTGTGGGTTCAGCTTGAAGGCGCTACGATACCGCTGGACAGCAATCAGCTATCAGGCGCTCTAGTGTCACGGAGCCACCAAGCCTTGGGAGCGTGGGCATACAGGTTGAGGTACTAACATACACACAGGGTGAGGGACCTACATACATACATGGTTAGTTACTCACATACAGGGCGAGGTCCTCGCATACATACAGGGTGGGGTACTTACATACATACAGGGTAAGGTACTAACATGCATACAGGGAAAGGGACTTGCACATACATATAGGGTGACTTGCAATGACATACAGAGGCACCTATGCACTCCCATTATACCAATGTAACTCACTAAGAGGAGGGGACTTCATACATGATGGTACTCTACTCAAAAACTGACACCCGGAAGCAGCAAGGTACTCACAGCACTCCGGTGCCCGCTGGCACCGCGGGCACGGCGTCCAGACCCAGGTGCATGCAGCGCACGGTAGCCTTGAAGCAGAGGCAGCGGCTGGGGCAGGCCAGCGCCCCCGGGGGCAGGAGGAGCAGCAGGGGCAGGAGCAGCAGGAGGGCCGCAAGGGGCCCGCACTTCGCCCGCATGATGCTGGCGGCAGCCCCTGCTCAAGGTCTGGGGAACAGCCGGACTCCGGGACTCCCAGCTGTGGAGGAGGGACCCCAGACCCGGCACATCTGGGTTACGTTACATCCCTTCCCCGCCTTCACATTACTGTTCATAAGACCCTCACTTACAGCCCGGCAGGCTCCCTGCCCGCCGAGCTATCCACTCCCAATGTCTGGATTTAATTAGCCACCAATCACCCTCGACAATTTGCATGTCACCTCTCTCGAACTTCGTCCCATTACCTAGCACGCCCAGCGTATTACCCCAAACTCTTTGAGGGAGCGGCCTCTGCCTGGAATGTAGAGTTTGGATGAGTAAGAGGCCGGGAGAGAAAGGGGGAGGGGGCTAAAGGGGGGGATGAGGGGGTGGGGGGGGGGGGGGGCTCAGCTTTCATGCCACTAAAATCCCAATGGTCATGTTTTACAGCAGATGCAAGTACGTGTTACGCAGTGGGGAGATGCGTCTCAACATCCAGGCACTTTAAAGGGTCGAGAGAGGGGTTTCCCACCTGCCTGCGCTATTCCACCTCCATCAGATACTCCACAAGTAACAAGGGTCTAAATCCGGAGCCTCAATTCATGCTCCAGACCCAGGGCTAAAGGCCCCGTCTAAGCCACTCTCCGGAGTTTGCTGCGAGCAGCTGCTGTCGCTAGCGCCTAGAGACCTAAGTCTGTGCTAAGTAACCCGACGAAGCTCCACGGCTGGTGGGAGTGGGCTTTAGCGGAATCATGCACGGTACATCCGCTATGGTGCACACACCCTTCACTTTTACGGGAAAATGGGCTAAGTACGTTTTTTCAGTGCTTAATTTGTAAAAAAAAACCACAAAAAAAGCAACACGGAAGAGAGAGGGGATGGGAGAGGGTGGATGAGAGCGGAAAAGCGAGGTTCAGAACTGCGCACAAAGCCTCCTCCTCCCGCACGGCACCGCATGATGAATGCCGCAGAGATAAAATGTCACAAATTTTAATTCCGCGACGAGCGCAGAATGATTTTAAAATGAGAGCGAGAAAGCACCGATTTTGACATTTGCCTGTCCCCTGCTGTCTCCCCTCCCCACCCCAACCCGCGGATTCGTCATATTTCGAGGTGTCTCCCATGCCTCACAAGCACACTTACCAAAACAAGCCCTCAGCGTGCGCATCCCGAAACCGGAAGTTCTTGAGCGTCACGCTTTTCCTGGGGCGGGACTTCCTTCTTCCGCGAAGCCCGCGCCCACGGAGTGGATGGCCCAGGAGCAGTCGTGGCGTACAGCAGAAGTCAGGAGTGGCGGCTGAGGCCGCTGACGCGGTAAGTGGGGCGGGGTGGGGGCGGCGGCGGCATATGTGTCTGTGTGCATGTGTGTATGCAGTGTGCGTGCGTATGCCTGCGTGTGTGTGTGTCCCGATGCATTGTGCCTGTGTGGGTGTATGTGTTTGTGCGCGCATGCGTGAGTGTGGCTTTATGTGTGATTGAGAGAGGCTGTGAATCGGAGGCAGGGGATGTGCACGGCGCCGTGCGCACCCTCGTGGGCAAATCTGAGACAGCAGAGGCGCGTGGCCGAACGCTGTCTCAGATTCCCAGGGAAGTGATAACAATAGGTCTTTCGCTGACGCTCGACCTAAAAAGAATACTATTTGTGGTTTCTAATAAAAATACTAAATTCTCACTTACATTTTCTTATGCTATTTCTAGAGTCACTTCCAACAACAACATCTTTATTCCTATAAAAAAATATATCCATAAAAGAGTTGCACAGATAAAATCATACACAAACATTCATATTTAAAAAGATGTGACTGCTGTTCATGCAGAACGGTCTGTGGACATATACAGATTAAGTATACAAAACCCAGCACACCAATCACTGTAAAGGGTGTGATATATTTTGCTTCTCATTTACATATTTTAAAGCATCCAGGTATAGGAGCGGTTTACTACTTTGGATGGTATATGAAACATAGACTGAAACTCTAGAGCATAAATTCCAATTATCGAGGTTACAGATAAAATGAAAAGCGACTTAATGATAAAAAATGTATTTCTTTTAAAAACAATGGCCGCAATATTTATTTCCCCAAATCCTTATAAAAGTTAAAAAACGGAATAAAGTACGTTGTGGACTGGTTAGACTTGCCATCGCTTGGGCATTTGGGTAACTTTTGGGAAAAGAAACCCATCTTAGGAAAAGCAACCTAAAAGTGCAGTGTGCCTATTGGCATTCTAGTTAGATAGCATCTATGTTGGATATTTGGTACTTGGATAAGGTAGTTCTGAGCACTTGGTTGTATAGGACGTGAGAGGTACATTGACATAGTCTGTTAAAAAATAATCTCTATCTTCCCTATCAGCCAACCTTTTCTCAATCAGGATTGTTTTAAAATATTTCTTACTGAATTGTAACACTCCAACCAGATCCTCAGTGTTCAATTTCCCATCCACCTCCTTTAGCAGGCTGTTTAGTGGCATCTTTACTCCATATATTATGCAAAAGTGTGATGGAACTTGTCTGCAAGCCGTCCTCTAGATAGAGGACCACTATTTCCTTGTGAGCTATGAGAGAGGAGGTTGAACAGGCCACTGCTAATAGTCTACATAGGAAAAGGTTTTTGTGGGTCTTCATCAATTTGTAGTTTCAGGCTGTGGGCGTGGGAGTAGGGACGACCGTGACACCAAGTTGAGGGGTTAACGATGGCTTTATTTTTATAACCCTGGTAGGCTTAGACATTAACGTCTTTCTATTCCTTAGAGTCAGTCTTTCACGGGCAAATACGCTGGGGTCCGTGGCGATGGTCTGCTTTCTCCTTTCGTTGTTCGTGGAAGGGGTTGTGGCGGTTCTGTCTCCCCAGAGTCTTAGGAAGCTGGTCGGCTCTCCGCTGCCTCAGGCTCCGGTGCATGCAAGGAAACCAACAGAAAGGGAGCCGTTAGGGTTCAGTCCTCAATGAGGTTGCACCAGGGGGTCCGGGGTATGTGAGGGAAACCAAGTGTACTGTGCCTCTTTTATCTACAGTGCTCGGTGTGCGTGTGAGGGGGGGGAAGACTAGGAAGCAATAGGGCTGGGAAGGGGAGATCAGATGGGAAAGGAGCACAACACAGGATAGGCACGAACAGGGTCTATACACGATCTACACGCTTTCGCTCCGCCTCCCCAGCCAAGCCGCCCAACGCCGCCGTACCTGTGACAGCCACACTCCTCCCTCGGGAGCGTGGCACGGCGGTCCGCAGGGTCGTTGGCCTCCTGGCTTCACTCCGCCTTCCGTCTCTCCGTCTCTTCCGTGTTGTTCCTCCGGGTTGGTCTTCTCCACGCTCTTCTCCTCGTTGCCTCCGTCCTCCGTTCCTCTCGCTTCCGCATTTCTCTCCTCCTCCTCCGGGGTGCTCGCACACCCGACAAACAGGACTTCCTTCCTTTTCTCCAATCCCGTCGCTCTCACGTCACTCAGGGGTGGTTCCTCCTTATCCTCTGAATACGCCCAGTTAAAGGAGCCGCTGATGTGGTCATCTTCCGGACCGCTCCGTCCTTCGTCCCACCGACCGGGCTGTAAAGAAGGAGTCGATGAGTGGTCAGCAGTGCGAGGGTCCCACCAGTCATGTGCGGTAGGCGCCCCCACCTCGTTACACTCCTCCCCCCCTGGATTCTCCCGTTTGGGGGGAATCGGCATCCGGGAAAGGAAGTCTGCGTTCCCATTGTCCCTTCCTTTCCTGTGTACCACTGTGAAGGAGAACGGCTGTAGAAACAGAAACCACCTTAGGACTCTCGCATTTTGTGACCTGTTCTTCTGCATCCAGTGCAGGGGGGCATGGTCTGAGAAGAGAACGAAGGCCTTGCCTTCCAAGTAGTATCGCAGTTTGTCAACTGCCCAGCGAATGGCCAGGCATTCTTTTTCCACCGTGGGATATTTACGTTCCCTTTAGTGGAGTTTCCGACTCACAAACAGTATGGGGTGTTCCACACCATCCTCCCCTTCCTGGGACAACACCGCACCAATACCGCTGTCGGAAGCATCAGTGGCTAGGGAAAATGTTTTTTCAAAGTTCGGGGGTATTAGGACCGGACTTGTTGTCATTGCCGTCTTTAGTGCCTGAAAGGCGGTTTGGGCCTTTTCGGAGGGAGGCATCGGAAGGGAGTTTTTGACATTTTTCTGGAATCGGTCGGTCAGGGGACTGGACAGGGCAGCAAAATCTTTAACAAAGCGTCTATAATACCCGATTAGGCCTAGAAACGCTCTTAGTTCCCTTTTTGTTGATGGAAAGGGTGTCTGCGTGATAGCTTTGATTTTCTCCTCTTGTGGGGCTATCACTCCTTCCCCAAGCATGAACCCCAGGTACTTCACTTTGGGGAACGCAGCTCTTGATTTTCTGGCGTTCACGTGCAACCCTGCTTCCTGTAGAGCCTTCAATACATTGGCCAGGTGTCCTAGGTGTTCCTCCCATGTGGTACTAAAAATGACATTATCATCCAGATATACTGACCTATACCGGACATGGGGAGCTAACACCTTGTTCATGAGCCTTTGAAAGGTGGCCGGGGCACCATGAACTCCAAAAGGGAGTACATTAAATTTAAAGAGTCCATCCTCTGTTGCGAATGCGGTTCTGTGCCTGTCCTCCTCCCTCAATGGGACTTGCCAATAACCCTTGGTAAGGTCAAGGGTAGTGATGAAACGAGCCTCCCCTATCAGTTCAATCAATTCGTCCACCCGGGGTATGGGGAACGCGTCGAAGGACGAGATAGCATTCAATGCACGGAAGTCCATACAAAAACGGGTGGACCCGTCAGGCTTCGGGACCATGACTATGGGTGAGGCCCAGTTGCTCCTGGAAGGTCTTATCACCCCCAAGTTTAACATGTCATGCACCTCCTTCCTCACATCTGCCCTTTTTGCAGCTGGTATGCGGTATGCCCTCTGTTTTACTACCTGTCCTTCCTTGGTTTTTATCCTGTGCTCTGCCAAATGGGTACACCCCGGGGTGTCCGAGAATACTGCGGAAAAAGGGTTCTTTCTGCCTCCGTCAGCTCGGTATTCACCGGAAGATTCCCCAAGGTGGAGGTTGGGATGCTGGATGGTAACACCAGATGTGCGGAACGAGGAGGTGGTCCTAACCACCGTTTGAGGTGATTGATGTGGAAAGTTTGCCTCGGAGTTGGAGACATTTGTAGCCGGTAGGTCGTTCTCCCATAGGAGTCTAGAACTTTGTAGGGTCCTTTCCACTCACTCTTAAACTTTTGTGTTGAAGAAGGAAGGAGTACAAGGGCCCAGTCCCCTACTGCTAGGGTTCTCCACTTCTTGCCCTTATCGTAATATTGCTTCTGGACACGTTGGGTCTTTTCTAGGTTCGAATACGCTAAATCCCTGAGCTTCCCCAGTCTGGACCTCAGTTTTTGAGTGTATTCCAGTAGACTCCGTTGTTCCGCCGCTTCCTCCCTCTCCCAGGCTTCTCGTGTGATTTCAAGGAGGGATCTTGGTTGCCATCCATAGAGGAGCTCAAAAGGTGAGAACCCTAGACTTCTCTGAACTTGGGCTCTCACTACATAAAGGGCTAGGGGTAACATCCTATCCCAATCCTTGTTTTCTGCACACAACAATTTTTTTAGGGTGGTCTTTAACGTCCTATTGTACCTCTCAACGAGGCCGTCCATTTGGGGATGGTAGGCGGACGTTCTGATGTGGTGAAGGTCCAGCAAATTGCACACCTCCCCCATCATCCGAGAAACAAATGGGGTTCCCTGATCCGTTAGGATCTCTCGTGGAAACCCCACCCGGGAAAAAAGCTCTACGAGTTTTTCCGCTACATTCTTGGTGGTCGGCGCGCTGAGGGCAAAGGCCTCAGGGAACCGTGTATTGTAATCCACCACCACTAGAGCGTATGTATGCCCTCTGGAGGTCCGTGGTAATGGACCGATGAGATCCATCCCTACTCTGTCCCATGGGTTGCCTATAATCGGCAGAGGTTGTAGGGGAACTGCAGGGGGTCGTGTCAAGTTCCTTTTTTGACATATTTCGCATTGCCTGCAGTACGTCTCTGCCTCCTTATATATCCCAGGCCAGAAGAACAACCGTACTATGTTCTGGGTTGTTTTCTCGGCCCCACTGTGTCCGGCAGTAAGGTGAGTGTGGACGTAGAACAGGATCTGCTCCCTGAATTCTTTTGGTACCACTAGCTGGGATGGATTGCCCGCTTTCCCTTCTCTATACAATAAGTCATTCACTATCCTGAATCTGGGGTATCCCTGGGTAGGTGTACTTTGTGCGACATGAGCCGCTTCCCACGCATTCAGTAGAGTAGGGTCGTTGGATTGAGCGAACTTAAAACCCCTATCTAAAACCCATGGTTCGACCGACAGGTATGCGTCTGCCGGGAGGTCTTTAAGTTCCCTTTTGAAAAGGGACAGGAAATCAGGGTTGTCCACTCCTAATATGAGTTCTTCGGGTAGGGTCTCCACCACCCCCACCTTCACCAAACAGGGCTCTCTACCTATTGGGTGTATGGTTATGCGTGCTAGAGGATATGACTTGACGTCACCGTGTACGCATCTGATGTGCACGGTGTCATTCTGGCCTATCTGATCGGGATGTAACAATTTTCCCTGTATAACTGATTGCCTACACCCGGAATCTAGGAGGGCTTTTACTGGTTTGTGATTTATCCGTACCTGTACGTAAAATGAAGGTCCCATTTCGGCTGAGTACATCACGGCTTTAGGTATGTAGCCGACCTCCATAGGTTCCTCTGTGTTTCTTCGATGGGGGCACATCCGGGCTATATGTCCCCACTCCCCGCACTCATAGCATTGGGGTCCTCTCATTGTGGGAGGTCCTTCTGGTTGGTATTGTCGGAGTTTAGGAGGCTCGGGGACTGGTTTCTTTTTCTCCGGTTTGGAAGAATTCGGGATTGGCTTGCCGCCCTTGTCCATATCCCATGTAAAAGTCCTGGGAGCTGCCCTATTGTAATTGGAGGCCATCTCAATGGCTTGGGCGGCCGTTAGTCCTGGATGCTGTCTAAGCCATCTTTGTGTGCCATAGGGCAGGACCTCCATGAACTGTTCTAGGATAATGCTTGTCATTATCTCTTCCTTGGTATGGATGTCAGGTGTATAAGGTCAGCAGCTCTCTAATCGGTGTGTTCCCAATTTTAGATGCAATCCTAAAAAGGGCGTCAGACGATCTAATGAATTAAAGATTAGCTGCTTCTCCTTGAGTCCCCCACCATTGACCATTGCTAGAAAAATTCACACCTAGGTATGTAAAACCTTCTATTGCAGCAAGTACTTCTCCCTTAATTTAGTGGGCTATCGTTTTAGGTCTCCCTTTCACGCACTTCATAGTGAAAGTTTTATTTAAATTGATTTTCATGTCCTTGTCCTCCATATATGCCGTGAAACAGTCGATCAAAAGCTGGAGGCCATTTCTGTTTCTGGAGATTAAGACGGCATCATCTGCATATAGGAGGACTAGGGTTAGACGTTCACCGATAATTTTTACTTTTTGGGAGGTCTCTGTATTGATCTTCTGCAAGAACTCATCTACCCCGTTAATTTATAGCAAAAATAAAAGAGGGGCAAGGACACAGCCTTTACAAATTCCTTGGGTGATTTTAAAACTTGGTATTACTTCTCCCCTTGAGCCATGGCGTACCCTTGCTGTTAGCTGAGCATGGAACTGTGACAAAAATGTCACAATTTCAGTGAAGTCACTTACATATTTCATAAACTTTTTACTTTCATCCTGTTCCAAACATACCGAACTTCACAATATACATTTTATACAAGTGACATATGGAACGTTGCTAAATGCTATAACAATGCTCACTTCTTTACGCACAGCAATACCCAGATTACTTTTTAGTCACTAGCCTTCTTCATCCTTTTCTCCATACAACATATTTTTTAACTAATAGAATTCTATAGAATTATGCACAGTGTATAAAGAATATTATTTATAGGGTCAGGGCCGGCGCTAGGCATGGGCTCACACAATGGTATCTGGATACATAAGGGAGGAAGACGCTCCCTTCAATTGATAGGAGACCCATTCACAGACACTGTGGGAGGCCCATTGGCCATCATTTTGGCACCCCCACAGTTGTAACTTTTAGCCCACAAGCAATTCTCACGCCTATCGGACTGAAGGTGTGAGAAATGCTTGGGGGCTCAAAGGTAAAACTGTGGGGGGCGACAACATGCTGGACAATAGCCCTCCCACAGTGTCTGTGAATGGTCTCCTTGCAAGGGGCCACTTATCTACATTAGAGGGGCCTCACACATTCCCTTTTAGCCCAGGGCCTCGCAAATCCTAGAACCGGCCCTGTATAGGTTAATCCCACACACATCCAAATATAGTGTACCTATAGTTAACAGTTCGTTACATTGTCCTAATCAATTTCAGTACTAGTTTGTGTTTGCCAATCGCATTGTATTGATGATTAATCTGTTCTCATTTGTTAGGCTTTCTTACCTATTGTTTACAACTGTGTTCATCCTTATTTAAATCATCAACAAACAGTAACAAACAGATTGCCAGTATTTACTTTGCATCAAAATATTGACCTCTCTTTACATCCACATCGTTCTGCCTTCCTTGCATTTCTATATTTTGGTAATTTTTTTTCACTTTTCCTCCATTTAATTTAACCTGCATGCCCTTTTTCACAATTTACCTTTTAGCTTGCATCATACAGAACGGCTTTTCCACAGCCCTTCTCCATTCCTAGGAGAATACATTGTATTTTTTAAACATTACTTATTCCTTCCACGGTACATTAATCAATGCGTAAATGCTACTATTCCACCCTTTATCATTACTTCTAAAAATAATTGAAGAGCTTTTCTGCAAATCACAGTGCATCGTTACTTACTCATCTTAGCCATTCTTACTATTACACACATTTGCTTTAAAGTCCAGGGCTTTGCACTTCATATTAATGGATCCTTTGAACCAATTTACATTTGTATGTATTGTAAAACATTTACATAACGCACCACTTAAGCTAATTTTCCACATTTTTAATGCTTTCTTCTTCCTTTATATTCCCTCCATACTTCATCAAACAGCTTTTCTCTTTATGGCCCCCACCCGTCTACTAGATGCCGGCTTTTGTCTTGATGTTGGTTGCTGCTTCCCACACTACCCTCCCACAACATGTTATTCCTTACACCCTTCTACTTTCTCCATCTTTTTACTTACATTCTCCCGCCACCTTCCCTCTCCATGTTAAATAACTGCAATGCCCTCGCACACACAATTTACAGTATAACCATATAGTAGGCAAATTACAACAACATTCTAAGTTTAGAGCTCAATAAGACAATTACAATCCAGTTCAGTATCTTAGGAAATTCGGTGTAGGTTTATTGGTTCCAAACAGCCGACACGTGTTTCGTCGCGTGGGAACAGATCACTGCGACTCCTCAGCACTTAAGACACGACCTAAAGTCCTATCGGTCTCGGTCGGTGTGTCTATACAGTCTGATTACGTAGCTGGGAGTAGTCAACAGAGTAAGTTCATAAAATTCTCAACGTCATGAGTATCTCATCAGTTTAGTACTCGCGAGCAGTTTAGTTAGGACTCGTATTGTCGATGGTGCTTGATATTAGTGTACATCAAGCCATTGACCAGGAGGGGATGCTAAGTCAAGTTCCGGATCTAGTGAGTGCTACTTGATGCCGGAGAATCATAAGCGTGGTATCCCTCCTCCTGTGGTTCCCGGTCGCCGTTTTCCAAATACGGATCCCTCTCCATGTTGTTTCTTACCCCATCCCACCCTCCTGTTTCTCTCCCTATTGTTGCTTTCCCCTCTCACCCTTCGATCCTATACTATTGTATTGCCCCCCAACAACCTCCCTCATTGTTGTTTCACATGTCACAATCTCCCATGTTCTGCCTTCCCCCTCACACCCTCCCATCCTGCCCCCCCCAAAAATTCCTTTGCTAGAACGCAGCCAAGAGCATAATAGCGCTCTTTTTTATACTCACTTTCACACATTGGCATAGCCAATACCTTTCTGAATTAAGAATTGTTGGCTTTGGCAATTATTTGTTTTTATTGAAGGGCTATATTCCACAACCTCATGCCAAGGCTCACTTCCAACAAACATACCTGTCAGCTGCAGGACTTACCTGCTTTTTTGCAGATCAGCATTAACCTCGCAACCCCATATTTATTTTACATACAGGACACAAAAAATGGTAATATCTACATGACAGTCGTCATCATGGTTATACTTGCTCCTTCTGGGATATGAACATAAATAAATCTCATGTTCTTCGTTGTTTGCTTACACACTTTCTTTTAAAATACAGCAATGATTTTGCATTACAGCTATTAAACAATAACCCATTCACTTATTAAACAATTGGTTAGTTCATAACTGTGTCCTAATTTACAGGATATCTTACCCCTCCATTTATTTTTGTTGCAAGAACCACGTTGTGTTCTAATTCTTTAATCTTTAAACAATTACATAACATACATACCATATTTTACTCACTAAGTGGCTCTAAAGACACTCGCTTCCTTACAGCCTGTTTACGTGCAGTATGTGTTTTATAAAATCCACATTTGTCCATTTCCTATTCCTAAAATATAAACTGTCACAAAAAAAGGTCTTCAAGTATTTGTTACTGTGTAATTACTATTAATATCTTTAAACTCTTACTGAGTCTGCTTGCCGACATGCACACCCATGCATTTATTTATTAAGAGTTTTGTATAGCGCGAACAAGACCTTTGGGTATCAGAGCGCTTCACATTACATGAGGTAGTTATAGTCCTGCATTGTTATCGTAGCTTTCACAATATTATGAGGTAGGGCCATATATGGTACATAGCGTGACAATATCAATAACATTTCTACAAAGAGTATCAACATATAGTATGACACAGGTTTTAGTATATAGTAAAATATAATGTGTAACAGAATCAGTCGATCCTAAGGGTCTATTTCCTGTGGATGTTTCATCTCCAGTCATTAAACATGAATTCTGACTTCCCGTGCCTCTTCTATGGAAGGAATTTACTCATTAGGAAGATCTTAGTTTCCCTCTTAGAGGATGCTGTATCTTCAATCTTTCTAATGTTTGAAGGAAGTGAATTCCAGATTCTAGGGGCTGCTCCTGAGAAAGCCCTGTCGTATGTTTTCTTCTTCCTGAAGATGGCTGGTCTCAGCATTAGTTCTTTTGTGCTCCTGGCTGGTCTGTTACCTCCAGATAGTTTAATTTTCTGAGCAAGGTAGTTGGGTGTATTGTGGTGGAGCGCCTTGTGGGTTATGCAAGCCATTTTTAGCTGGATTCTGGCTTCGTACGGTAGCCACTTTAATGCCTTCAAATGTGGCGATATATGGTCAAATTTCCTTGATCCGGTGATCAGTCTTGCGGCTGCATAGAGACATGCCTTCAGAGGTGCTGTTGAAATTTTTGGTAAACCTGCTGGCGTCGTACATCCATATTCAATCCTCGCGATAACTAGAGATTGAACTGCCAGTTTGAGGTCTGCTTTGGATATGAATGGTTTCATTTTTCTGATGTAGTTCAGATGGCTGTAAGCGTCACTTCCGGAAAAGACTTGAAAATACAGCAGTGGCTTCGGGCTGTGGCTATTAACTTCCTAATGAAGTGCTTATTTTATTTGTGTTTCTTAAGTTCCATGATTTTTTTGTTATGATATACAATGTGTGGCTTATATAAAAAGGTTGTGTTTATTATTCCTTCATCTTTGCACGATTATGCATAGACATAACATTTTATTTATTAGGGCGCTGTTAACACATTCCCTTCCTTTCATCCTGTTCCCACGCAGTGAGTGTTTTCAAGAATCAACGTTTGTAGCGCTTCAATATTTTTATCAATGTAGGGCCAGGGATATTTATTTATTAAAACAGGATGTTGAGAACTATGCACACCCATGCATTTCAGTGCATGACAATGACACACACCGTCCAGCAAGCCTTTACTGAAACAGCAGTAAACTTCACATTTCAAGTAAGACATTACATTTTGTTGCGTTTTTAGATTTTCAAACGATAATATTGTCAAAGCAGGTTGCTATTATCAAAGCAGAACAAATTTGACCATCATAACAACAAGAGTTTCATAATGGAATTTAAGCCATTCGCAAAAGTCATGCAACATCTTTTTTTTACAATGTTGTAGTCCATTAACTGTAGCGACCTCTAGCTTCCGAGTTGTTTATATGTCTACGCTATTAATTTGTTCAATTTGGTAATGACTTTGCGGGCCTAAATGCACATCCATGCATGTAGCCAGCATGGCAATGATGTAAGTGCAACAACTATACTTTATCTGTCATCCTTCTCTTGACCATGTAGCTCAATATCAGACTATTCCTTTCACCTGCACAGTACATTAAACAAAACCACTAGCACCATCTCTTCAGTTCATGCTTATCCCCTCCCACCCTCTCTGTGTTGTTGCTTGCCACAGCTATAGAAGGCTTTTCCCCTGACTGCCTCCACCAAAGGGTACAAAGTTTCTGAGAGTATTGGTCCTATCTAAATTGCCAAGTAAAGCATGTCCAGCAAACAATGAATAAAGTAAATCCATCTCTTGATTCTCAACAGGATCTAGGACTGCTTTAGCTGAAGTCATGATAAAGAAGCAGGCGATAAAGGTACAAAGGGAGGATTTTGTCTACTTACAAGACATTAGGAAGGCACAGGGAGGAAAATGTACAATTGGTCACCAAATGGAAACTTCGGAAGAGGAGTGGTTTTTAGAAAGGCAATAGGTTCAATCAAGCAAGACCCAAATAGACTCCTCACCATTTGAAAAGATTCCTGAAATATGTGGTATGATATTGAAGGTGAAAAAACACAGAATAAACAATCTGCCATCAGATTCTCCATTCCCAGAAGCTACAATGATTATAGAGAAAGCAGGTGGATCCCTGCGCAGGAAACAATCTCTTCAGCTACATGAGCCAAACCCTTCATTTCCCCTACCCCGATGATTGATATTAGACAGGGCTACCTCGTTGTTTATGCTCAAGATTATTGTCTTTCCTTGAAAGTGAGAAGCAAACTCGAGAAGAGCCTAACAAATTTCAGACAACTCCCTACGACTGGAACATTGTACTGCCATGATCCGCAACCAATACCTTTGCAACTGAAGAACCCCCAAGGTGGCGCCCTAACCTCGAAAGCTGGCATTTTTTGTCAGAAGACGGAACTGTCAAAGACAAAGGAAATGCTTGTTGAAGATGCTCTGGAATCAGACACCACTCTAGTGTCTCTGCAGTTATAAGGGAAAATGGGACTCATTTCTCAGACTTCTAGGACCCTGGCCTCTAATAAGCTTTAAGGTGACTCACTAATGGTTTGATGTGAGCTCATATGTAAGGAACTACAGCTGTCATGGATGACAAGAGCCACTGAATCCTTAACCAGTGTCAATCTGGAGCCAACTGATGATTCATCAAAAGTGTTAGTTTGTTTTGTAACTTAGTTTTCAATTTTCCAAAAGTAAAAGTAACTCCTTTCCTGAAAAGGGGTCCAAAAGAATGTCATTCTTGAGTTAGTTGAGACTATTTTAAGAGTTAAGAGAAATCCCAACTCCCATCATTCCATTGCGGACCTTCATTGCATGATAATCCATTCTCCAAAAAGAAGCAGAAATTAATAATTTGTCCAAGTAAGGAAATATTAGAATCCATTCTTCCTGTGAAGAAACCACCACCAGGACCCACACCTTTGTGAACACTAAGGGCTACTGATAGCCCTAAGAATGCTTAGCTGGTAATGAAGATCTCTACTGTAAACGTTCGGAACCTCTGACTGTCTGGCTATATTGTAAAGAGGAAATAGGCATTTTATAGATTGAATGTAATAGAAAATCTCCTGGAGATAATAGGAGAATAATAGACTAAAGAGAAACGTGTCATGTGAACATTCTTACTCCATTTAAGTCCATAATTGGGCGGTCTACTGCTGTGTTTGATGTAAAAAAAATCCTACCGTAAATCCCAAGATTCCTTTGAGACGGTGGCCTGTCGATCCAGAAAAGAGTTTCAACTCTTCCACAGAGTCCTTTTATGTAGCTGAAGTCGAGGAAGGGGTGTACCCGGAACAATAGCTCTCTTGGAAGATGAGTGAAGTCTATAAATGATTAATCTCTGACAATTTCCAACACCAATTTGTCCTGAAAGAGAGACCGCCATGACTGTAGGAACTGATGAATGTGACCCCCCACAAACCCGGGGGCATAGCATGCTGCTGAAATTTGTTGTTGCAGAGTAAGCTGCAACTGGGACCAGGATTTATCTGACAGCACAATCCCTCAGCCATGATCCCTGCCACAAAGGCAGCATTGACCCTCAGCAACCCCAGGGGGCATTCAATGAGGCAGAAATGTGCTGGAACAAGCTGGGTTTCTCATAAAACATTACGAGATCTTAAGCTCATCAGCAGATTATTCAATGAGTTTAGCTAGATCAGAACCAAAAAATTCTAAACCCAAGAAAGGCTAAGACATTTTCTCCCATGTGCTTTCTCTTTTTCCTGCTCCCTGCTTATCCTCTGTCTCCCTCCTTATCCTCACCATTGTTTCTCATCAACCCATCTTCTTCATCTCTATCCACTTAGTTCTCCTTGTTCCGTTCTCTTCATTATCTTCTGTTCTGATTTTTTTCTATGACTTTTGAGTGTCTGCCTCTCTGACAGTGTCACATTTTGTTTCTTACTCAAGAGTCCCTCTCTTTCTTCATTTGATCTCTCTGGTGGTTCTCCCTCTAACTTTCTCTCCCTCATATTTCACCACCACCTCTCCCAGCTGTCTTTTTTTCCTCCTCCTCAATATAAACACTTTCGTTTTTTAGGTCGACCTCTGCCAATGCGCTTGCGCATTGCAGATCGTCGATCTATAGTGGCCAAAACAGGAGCTGAACCAGGCGGCCGGATTTCGGCAAGTGCACATGCTCGTGCACGAGCTTGCCATTTGCTCTCCAGCCGCATTTCAAAGGAGCTCTCCCCCCGCCCCCCTCTGCGCAATGCCTTCAAAGGGATCACCTCCCCAGCCCCCCTGTCGCCAGGCTTCCCTCCCACTCGCTCACTCCCCTGCTCCTTTTCGCTTCCATGCAAAGACCAGCTCACTGAAAGTCTTTACTAAAAGAAATGCTGCTTGCGGAGTGCTCTTTTAAAAGAGTTTTTTACGAAAGATGGCAACATTTGGAAAGGTCAAGCCTCAAAATCACACAAACTTTGGCATGGTGACAGTCAGCATTTGTGTATGAACACACATTTAAGATAATGTTACACTGTCACAGTTTTTAGGAAATACGTTTTGTCTTTGAATTGCAATATAATTCCTTTCGTAGGACATCTCCTTAACAGTCCTTCCAACGCAAGATGCGCCTTTTTACATGAGTGAAGGGATACAGCTCTGAAAACCTTTATCGTTCAATGCACAGCATTCCCTGTATGCTATGCTTTTGTCCGGGTGAGTGTGTTTATTGAAACTGCAGACAGCAGTTCACTTGGAGACACCTAGGCGAGGGGCTGGAAGTGACTCGGCTGGAGCTGGGAGTGTCACGGTCTAGGCTCGTTTTCATGCAGAATTGCCTGGGCAA
Organism: Lissotriton vulgaris; assembly: GCF_964263255.1. Lineage (NCBI taxonomy): Eukaryota > Metazoa > Chordata > Amphibia > Caudata > Salamandridae > Lissotriton > Lissotriton vulgaris. The sequence continues at coordinate 294,181 of NW_028242621.1, forward strand.
TAGCAAATACACACCTGTTCCTCGTACGCCTGCCTGCAAGACAAGCCTTGCATATCTGCGGGAGGGGGGACGGGCGCCACGGAGGATGGGGCACCTTCTGAAAAGTGCTCAGGTTTGCAGCCACGGGGAAAGGGGGCTTCGACTCTCAGACGGAATAAGAGCATTTCAGCACACTACATGCTCATTCTAAAAATAGACACTATTATTTTGTGGGAAATAATACCGAGCCCATCCATCGAAAAAATGCAAACTGTCACATTTGAAATCTGTGAAAGGTAAATAATACCATCTCTGTTCCTGCATTAGCGACTGGGTATTTATGAAAAAGTTGATATTTAAGCTTTTAGCATGTGCTTTACATTTATTTACTTACAATACTTTTTTTAAAAAATTTGAAATTTACGCGCCCAAACTCGTTTCTACTTATTTATGTAAACATCACTCTGGGGCAACACTCATGGCCAACACCGCATTACTTAGGGACACCCTAACCTCACTCATGGACACCAGCATACTACTTACGGACACCCCCATGCATCAATAAGAGACACCACCGCATCACTCAGGGACACCACCACATCCCTCAGGGACACCACCACACTACTCAGGGACACCACCACATCACTCAGGGACACCACCACTCATCACTCGGGGACGCCACCACTCATCACTCGGGGACGCCACCACTCATCACTCGGGGACACCACCACATCACTCAGGGACACCACCGCATCACTCTGGGACACCACCACGTCACTCAGGGACACCACTGCGTCACTCAGGGACACCACTGCATCACTCAGGGACACAGCCGCATCACTCAGGGACACCACCGCATCACTCAGGGATACCACCGCATCACTCAGGGATACCACTGCATCACTCAGGGACACCACCACACCACTCAGGGACACCACCACACCACTCAGGGACACCACCACACCACTCAGGGACACTACCACATCACTCAGGGACACCACCACAATACACTAAACATAACATTCACAAAGGTTTTTTAGTAAAGTTTAGGATATTGCCATTATAAATAAAAAATACTTTTATTTAAGTATTAAATATTATTTTAGAAAAAACAATTGTTATTTGTTATAACAATACATCTAAGTGACGTTAATACTAAACATGTTGCATTACAAATGCGATAACACTCTATCCTCTCAACACTCTTTCCCCTCTACACTATCACTACTCTCCCCACACCACTCTCCCTTCTCACCACTCTCCCCTCTCACCACCCCCCTCGCCCCTCTCACCCCTCGCAATGCCTTTTAATATTATAAAAGGAATTGCCATTAACAATGCCAATAGCTCAAAATCTCGCTATTGGGAGACCAATTGCATTGTAAATGCTTGTCTTTTCTACCTCTCCAGTTTCTGCTTCTTCTCCTGCTCTCTCTGCCATGTCTTACGTACTTCTGTTTTGCCCTTCTATTCACTCTAGGGTTGTATGTCAGAATATTGGTAACACAATATCTTTGTGGTTGAAATATTGTTTACAAAACATTGCTCTATTGTGTGTAGAGTTTTTGTTAATAAACTCCAACGGGTGATGTTTTTGTAAACAATATTTTGAACATTATATATTTGTCAGGAGATATTTAGGTAACCATATTCTGGTACCATACAAACAACAATTTGGCTCTTTTTCTTCTTTTCCTATGTCAAGTGTCTTTTCCCCTTTACTTCTCTTCTTCGTAGAGTGTCAACAGATCTCTGGTATCTCTTTCTTTCACCTACTAATGTTTCTCTTGGCTTTCTTTGTTTCGCTTGCTCCTTTCTCTCCCCTCCATGCCCACGTCCTTTCACATCTTTCACTCCTTTCTCTTGTCCAAGGTCATATTCTTTCTGTTTGTTGCTCTTATCTATACCCAATAAACGTGCCACCTCCTCTTGCTTGGCCACACTTCATGACTCCAAAATGGGTAATTCCACCATAAATAATAACATGTTCTTAGAACACAGTGACATTCATTTTAATCAACTACACATTCCTTTTCTTTCATACAAAAATAATTCTTCCTAAACCCTTTCGTTTATCACTCCTTTCGTACTCTTCCTATCTAGGCATTATTCTACACTTTTTCTTTCACAACACGTGCAATAATAAAATATATCCACCCTTCTCAAATTACAACTACAATATTTATTAGGGAATATGCCTCTTTGTCTTTTCCTCTTGACAACTCCTTAGCATTTGCATCTTCTCATCTACCTACGACAAACTTAAGATACATCTTCATTACAACATCTCTCCTTGCCTTTTGCTTCCCATAAACGACCCCCTCCATATATACATTCATTCCTATTGCTTCACCATCACATATCTTCATTACCATGCATTTATCATTAGTTCCTTTAATCCTTCTCTCAATGGCCATGTCCTTCTTCCTTATACCATTGCAGCTCTCCATGCACAGCTGCATTGTTACTTCCACTATATGTACACTACATAGCCACATCAATGAATTACCATACTGCCGTCCATGCCAAGATAGAAAAGTCACAAAGTATTTTCACATTTTTGCAGAACATCCTTTAAGCAAATTAGGTAGTGCAATCCTTACCAAGCTGTAAATAAGAAAAACCTTTCACCGCTCCAGGCACAGTATGATACAATTAGATGAGTAATGTACAATATAAGACAATCTAGAATGAATAAAAGAAGCCCCTTACACATGTGACCTTCTTAAATACATAGCTTTGTCGAGACAGCAGGAAGTATCCACTGTAAGTCAAAGCAATGGGCTGTCCGGTTTCAACTGCCACATAAGTTACGCAAAAAAGAAAGTCGGAAACCCCGAGTAGTTACCAAGTTTTAGGAAAAGAGTAAATCCTTTATATCATGGGTACTCACAGACATTTTCCCCAGGGGGCTAAATGTACAGTATGTATTTGCTCGAGGGCTACATCGATGACTGGGCAACCGAAGAGAGACGGAATGAGGTGGGGAACTGTGGGGTCCGAAAAGAAACACCCACCTTTTTAAAACATTGTGACAAAATGCTTTCTTTCAAATCTTTTTGCACAGTTTATGGCAGTCCTTAAACTATGTGTAGCCCATACATTTTTAAAATATTGTAGCCTATGTTATACTGTGTGTAAAACATTTATGCACATATATACTCACAGGGCTTAGTGACATAAGATGACATCCAATAGCATTATAAATATGCATCTTTTTTCCCCATTGCATCAACCAGGATTTGTCAGTGACCCTCCACTTACACACAGACCTCTGAAGTTTGTAGTGATAAAACTGAGTATTCTTACCTAAACCATGCATGGCGAGTTTTCAGCCTGCTCGTATGTGACATTCCAATCTTTGCATTGGGCCTACATGTGACATTTCATATTTTAAATGTGACACCCCAAGTGACACTTCAATAGTATATTCAACTACATTTAAGCTTCATAATTGCGCCATTCAGTACCCATATATGGAATATGGAAATAGACCGATTCAGTTCAGATGGGAGACCTATGATTTTGTAAGCCAAAAATGGCTTTATTTTGGCTGTCAACTACCTGAAAATGCCTCTCCTGCAAAAGATGTCATTGGGGAAAATATGTTTTTTAATCTCTCACTTTCCTCTTCTATAATGTTGGCATATGTGGCAGTACGAGCAAGAAACCCAGCAATACAATTATGCCAGAGAGGGTACATCAAGCTAACTGACTGGTCCAAAGCTAAGCTAACTGACTGGTCCAAAGCTCTCAGGTTTACCATTTCTATACGAGAGGAGTTACCCACGACAGGACATTTCTGTGCACTCTCTTGCCTGTGCTCCTGAATTTATAATGCAATAAAAATGATTGCAGGTATCAGCGTGCAAATTAAAAACCTTGACTAGATCGCCTCACATTTACTAACCAAACCCTGTTACACTCCTGTTCAATTTCCATACTATTTCTATGCCCTTCCACAGTCCACTCAACTCCCCTTTTACCAGGATTTTCTTGATGGCAGTGCAAGTTTAACTGGCTGCAGAAACAAAGCCCTCAACCAGAACAGTACAAACAAAAATATGCTTGAAACATTGTTTTCTTAGTTTGCTGTTTACAATGTGTTTATACGGTCATTTCAGATTGTTCCATGAGCAGGGCAGCCCTGCTCATAAAACAAGCTGAACTGACTACTGAAAAGAAGCCCAGAATAAAAAGAAACAATGTTGCCTGTTCACAGGAAACACATTGAACCCGAGCAGCTGTATTTCTATGCTGCTGTTTACAGATTCGCTTGGAAGTTGGCTGTCCGCCTGATCCGTCACCTTCCGGCCAGATCCTCGGTCGCTCACCATATGCGGAATCTGCACTGGTTGCGGATTGAAAGCAGAGTCAACTTCAAAGCACTCTGCTACATGCATAAAATCATGACTGGTAGTGCCCCTCGTTATCTCTCTGCTCTGGTGCAGCAATATATCCCCCCCCGCACGCTCAGGTCCTCGACGCAGTATAAATTTAAGATTCCACGCACCAACAAAGCCAAGATGGGAGGACGTTCGTTTTCCCTGCTGGCCCCATCCTTATGGAATTCTCTCCCTCAATCTCTGCGCACTGAATTGTGCTTTCTGAAATTCCGTAAGGGAATAAAAACTTGGCTCTTTAACAACTAATATTATGATCTTATCTTCCTCCCCCCTCTCACCGTTCAGTTTGCCCTAGCGCCGGGAAACCTTCGGGTAGCTGCGCGCTTAATAAATGTAATTATAAATAAATAAATAAGTTCTGTGGGCTGCAAGGAAATGCCTGCTGTGCTGCCAGTGGCCCATAGGCCGTACATTGAGTACCACTGCTTTACTTTTTAGCAATACCACAGACACTCTTTAAATGCTCACCTCAAATGTCTGTTTTTCTAGCAGAATTTTAACCATACAATTAGCTCAGTGCCATTTCTACCCCTTCTGCCTCCATGTTATTTCGTACACCAATTACCCTCTCATTTTGGTGCTTATCTCCTCCCAAACTCATATATTTCCTGACCTCTCCCACCCTCCTGCATTCTTGCTTCCACATTTCTACCCTACTGTGTTCTTGCTTAGCCCTTTATATCCTCCCATTTCCCCTCAAAAATAAGTGTTTAATACAAAGTATTCAGTGGTTAATTGTAGGAAGGTGGCTACCTGACTATGGTTACCCCAGATTTTTGCCCTGTGTTTAGCTGGTTTTCGACTTAGTTGGCCTGGTTCCCTGCTAATCAGGGCCCCAGGCTATCTGCTCTCTCTGTAAAATGGATTCCATGTACCCTAGGTGCATAACTAGATTGGCTTGGGTCACCTTATCAGCCCCTGTACAGAGCACTATAGGTGCCCAGGGCATAGGTGCATCCAAGGCCTACCAGGGGCTGCAGCATATCTTTTGCCACCCCTGGCTGGCTATCTAAATTGACACAACTGGCTGATCACTCAGCTGGGGCAAGTGGGTGTAATCACCCCTTGCTTAGATATAGTATACCTATATCTAAACCTATATCTGGACACATATATAGCCTGTAAGCCACTCCTATGGAAGGCCTCATCAATCCTGGAGGCAGAGTGCGTGGTTTTATGTGAGATGGTGCTCTGGCGTGAGCTGAGCCTGTCTGCAGCTGTCGGGAACAACTCCCTAAGCTGATCCGGGATAATGCCATACCATATACTCTAAAGCGCATTATAATCCTCGCGGTTATATAGCAACTTTGGTTTGGCTTTATCAAAACATGTCGTGTAAGGTGTCATACGAATTGGAATACTATCCCCTCGCCAGTTCTGGCGACGGGGATAGCATTCCACCCTTCTAGAGGGAGAAGACATGTTACTTTACTGAAACGCGGTTGATTTAAAATGAGCCTCAGATCCACAAAATGGATGCCCCTGCCACAGACACGGGTCTGACCTCCTGCTGCTGACCGAAACCCGGCAGAGGAGGCCTGGACAAAGAGTTTCCTGTCACAGGGCGGTGTCAAACCACCCCAGACAGGAGATAGTGGATTGGAGTAGGGAGGTTTCAATGAAACCAGACACTGCCTGGGGAGCACAAGGCTGCCCCTTGCAGGATCCGGCCAAACCGGTTCTGGGGCCTCCCAGCCCCTGTCCCAGCGCGGCCAGGATCAAAGGAGAGGGGTGTAACCACCCCCTTCCTGGGTCCCACCCATAGGAGGGGACCTAGCAGGATGTCCAACCCCCGAGATTCGAATAAGAGGGGGAGCAGTCCCAACGGACCTCAGATCATCCTGAAGAAACATAAGAAACGAAATCTGGACCCTTCGACTTTCTACACGACGTGAGAAGACTGAAGAATCTCCCTTGTGGTCAAGGAGTGACCACCCTGTGCAAACAGGCACCATCCAGCCCTCGACCCTTGCTTTGTTGCAGTTCCCGCCGGAACTCGAGCGACAGAGATCGACGAGATCAAGCTTGCCTGCCTTCTACCTGCCCGATCCACAGTCCCTGCAGAGCTGAGACCCGTGGAGGCGACCGGAAGCGTGGGGCACGCCATCTTGAAAAGGCCACGAGACGCTGACCGTGCGGCCCACGAGTGACCCTCGAAGCTGTACACCGGGGTTTGAGAAGCCCCAGCCCCGAGCTCCACTTGCACCAAAGCTCACCCCTCCACACTCGCTGAGTGCTGCGTGGGGCCCTTCTGCTTGTGTGCGCTCGACGCGTTGGCCCGGTCACTTGCCAGCTGGCTTGTGGCCCCTGTGCCGACGAACTTCGAAATACGACTTGCTTTTCTGGTTGCTCCAGATCTGCACCAGCTCCTGTGAAAAGGAGCACCCACTCTGACCCTCCTGGTTCGAGTGATAAGCAATCTCCCGGTTCCGCGTGGATTGCTCTTGCCAAGTGCTGTTTGCTACAATCTTCAAGCCGACGGTGCTGACGGCGAGAGCCTACGTGGGACAGATCGTGACCTGCTCCTGGACGTCGCAGATGCCCCAGAGCCCACGTGACAGCGGAGAGAAGCCTATCGACAACCGCCTGATTGCGCCCGACATTGCCTGGTTCCGTCCTGGTTCCACCCTGGTCACTGCTGAGTGACCCAGACTCTGTCCCCTCTGCTTTCAGGTACTTTTCTACATCGATCCACCCTTGGATCGCACCGGACACTTCTGCTTCACAGCGCCTGCAGCTGCAACAGCTCCAAGCACCCAGAACCTGCGTGACAGAACCCGACGCCACTTCGACCCTGTGCACCCACGGCCTGTGGGTGAGGTAACTTTGCAACGCCGGTGTCTTTACACTGGTACACACCTCTAGGGTCTGTGTCTAAAGTTTTGTGTTCCTAGGTTCAGCGGAAGTATCTTTTTATTCACTTTAACTGACTTTTACGCACCATTGACAGTGCATTGGTGCGCGCCGCACTTTCCGTGCTGCACCCGTCTCCTGTGGGCTACTCCCGACTTCTTAATTGCTTGTCCTGACTGCTCCCAGCGAATCTCTAGGCCCTAGGCCTAACCATTGTTCGTAAAGTGTTACTTATACCACTTTTTTGATATATGGTCTGAGTGGCCCCCCGCCCTCAGCCATAATTGTGCCAACTTTCTATGTGTAACAGTGCTTTTGATTTAACGCTTGTGCCCCTTTCCTCATAAAGAGTACTGGGGAGTAATTTAGTAATAAATACATATATTTTTATAATATATACTTGTGTGGTGTCCTTTCATTTGATTACAGGATTGTATGTGGTAAAACAAGCTCGCTTAACACGACCTCTTAAGTTAAGCCTTTAAGGCTGCTTAGTCCATGCTACCACTAGGATAGCTTGTCTACAAGGTTGACTTACAACCTGACATCTTTGGGGTTTGTTTGGACTGATAACCAGTGGTTCCAGAATTGGAAACACTACCTATCAGGCCAACTTCTCACATTGGTGTGCAGCGGTGCGGATTTGAGCTTGCTGTTTGTTTTACCATTGCAATCTTTATCAAATTGAAAGATCACATCAAGTACCTCTAGGTACATATAAATCAAAAGCTTAGCATATTAAGTTCTACTGAACTTAGTAGTTGTAGATTAAAGGGATTAGCACACCCTGACTACAACTCACTAGCAAGGTACAGTAGGAAACCACTTAGTGTAGGTAAGTGCACCACTTACACCTCACTAGCAGTCATGTCTGATACAGGTAGAGCCTCAGGCTCTGCTCCTGTAGAAGTTGATCCTATAGGGACAACATCCAGATATGACAACCTTAGCCACAAAGACCTGAGTGCCTTGTGCACAGCCAGGGGGCTAAAAAAGGGCAGAGGCCCTACCATTCCTTCCCTAATAGCTCTCCTAGAAAAGGATGACCTAGACAAGGTGAGTCAGACTCCCTTAGAAACAGAGGAAGGGATAAACTCCCCTGAGAATGAGGATCTTCAAGATGATGTAGTGGAGGAGGAAGAAGAAGAGGAAGGCTCTGATGTAGATGAGCCTGAAGATCAGGATCAGGTGGGAAACCAGGTACAGGTTGCCAGGCTTAACCAGGCCAACTTGGACCTACATGGGAATGGAGGGGGCCAGCACCACTCCAGATCTCATAACCAAATTCTCCCAGGTAATAGAAGGGAGAGATCTCTGTCAAGGGACTCTCACCTTTCTAGTGCCTCAAGAGAATCTCAAAGAGGGATGACTCCCTCCCAGAGAAAAGAGCATAGGGCCAGGATGAGGGCTGTCCAACTCCAAATAGAAAGGGAAGAGGTAGCCTTGGCTCAAGCTAAACTTGCTTTAGCAAGAGAGAAAAAATTGTGTGGCTTAGATGCCACTGGTGGCAGCAAAGTTCCTAAAGAAAAACCCAGGTCCTATGATAGTAGAAACCTGACAAAGATTGTGCCCCCCTATCAGGAAGGGGATGACATCCACAAATGGATGACTGCTCTGGAGAGAGCCTGCATGGTACAGCAGGTTCCTGAGGAACAGTGGGCAGCAATCTTATGGTACTCCTTTTCAGAGAAAGGGAGGGATAGGCTCCTCACTGTCAGACATGAGGATGCCAGCAATTACAAAGTCCTGAAGAGTGTTCTGATAGATGGGTTTGGCTTAACCACTGAACAGTACAGGTTAAAGTTCAGAGATACCCAGAAGACACAGACTCAGGACTGGACTGATTTTGTTGATTGTGCAACTAAGGCTCTGGAGGGTTGGCTGAATGGCAGCAAAGTACATGACTTCACAGGATTGTATAATTTGATTATGAGGGAGCAGATCCTTAGTAATTGTCAGAACCAGCTCTTACACCAGCACCTGGTGGACTCAGATTTGACCTCTCCCCAAGAATTGGGAAAGAGGGCAGATAAGTGGGTCAGAACCAGGATTAGGCCTAAGAATCAGGACAATAACCAGAAGAAGGAGTCTACCAAGCCTCAAGATAAGGGTGGGGATAAAAGTAAAGAAAACACTTCCCCAGGGCCCCAAAACTCCAAGAAGGGGGGTGGGTCCCAAGACACTTCTTCAACAGAGAAAAAGCCTTATTGCCATGCCTGTAAACAGGTTGGGCATTACAAAACAGACAGCTGTTGTCCCAAGAATGGCAATAAAGAAAACATACCTCCAAAGCCAGCTCCAACACCTCCTGTTACTGTCAGCAGTAATCCCCCAGGAAGTGGGAGCACACCCAGGAATCTGGGTGGGTTTACTTTTGGAGCCCAAGGAGACCCTGGCCTATCCAGGTCCCCATCCCCAAATGATCTTGTCTATGAGACTGGCATGGGGTTTGCCAACTTCTCTGTTTGCCCAAATACCTTGAGCAAATATAGGCAGGAACCCATCATCAATGGTTTGAAAGTGGAAGCTTTTAGAGACACAGGGGCTAGCATCACCATGGTGGCTGACTGTATAGTCCCCTCTAAGCAACTTTTACCAGGTGCCACATACCAGGTAACAAACATTGATGGTATCCAAACAAATCATCCAATGGCAGTAGTAAGTCTCAGCTGGGGAGGTGTCATTGGCCCAAAGAGAGTGGCAGTGTCACCAAACTTGCCTGTAGACTGTCTACTGGGTAATGATTTGGAAATCTCAGCCTGGGCTGAGGTTGAACAGGAAATCCATTCTAGAATGGTAAATTCCAATGGAAAGGTTAGTGGGGCTGTACTGGCTATGGCCCCAATTCAAGATGTCCTTCCTGAAAAGGTTGGTAGGGCTGAGCAACTCTCTGCCCCATCTTTACCAGAAGCTCTTCCCAGACAGAATAGCAAAGCTGTTATGATAACAGCAGAAACCCAAACTGAGTCTCCTCCTGAAAAGGTTGGTGGGGCTGTGATGGCCACAGCCCAAACTCAAACAGATATGTGTGTTGTGAAGCCTGAAATGATGGATCACTCCACCCAAACTGAGAGCATGGAGGAGGAAGAGAAATCTCCCCCTCACCAGACAGTAGGACAGGATCAGCCTCCTCAGGGAACTGATCTTACCCCTGATGAAGGAACTGCCCCAGAGGTTGTTAGGCCTGGCCTGACAGAGCCTCTGATGGCAGTGGACCCTTCTCAGGTGGGATCCAGTCTGGAGCAGGTAACCTGCCCCTCTCTACCTGGCCTCGGTCAGCCCAGGGCTGCAGAGGACAAGAAGGACAGTGAGACCCAGAGGGCCCCCTGTCAAATAAAGCACCCCCATCAACAGATTAGGGGCACCAAAACTAGTAGGCCTAGTAAGGTGAAAACTTTAAAAACTCCTGAGGGAGCCCCCTTAAAAACAGTTAGGGACCTCCCACAGATGGATTCTGTTGGGCACAGCCAAACCTGGGACCCAAAGGGCCCAAACCTGAACTGTCCCTCCAGCAAGCCAAACAGAGGGACCCAGCCTCCAGCTTTAGGTAGCCAGAGGTTGACCCTGAGAGCTCAGTGCAACTCAGTTGAAGAAAGAAAGGCACATATGGTGGAAGATAATTGGAGGAAGTTGAGCCCAAAATTAGTGGAGCCACACTTCAATACTCCATATCCAAACCAGCCTTTAACTTTGCATAAACACACCCAAGGTAGTGATTCCCTATGGTGGAGACCCTCTAATACCCCTAGGGTGAGGGACTGCTTAGTGGACCATGAGACAGGGGGTACCCATGCTAGTGCAGGTACTTCCTTATATGGCCACTCAGGCAATAAAGGCTTACCTGGCCAAGGATAGCCTTATCTCCTTTCGTTTGGGGGGGGGTTATGTAGGAAGGTGGCTACCTGACTATGGTTACCCCAGATTTTTGCCCTGTGTTTAGCTGGTTTTCGACTTAGTTGGCCTGGTTCCCTGCTAATCAGGGCCCCAGGCTATCTGCTCTCTCTGTAAAATGGATTCCATGTACCCTAGGTGCATAACTAGATTGGCTTGGGTCACCTTATCAGCCCCTGTACAGAGCACTATAGGTGCCCAGGGCATAGGTGCATCCAAGGCCTACCAGGGGCTGCAGCATATCTTTTGCCACCCCTGGCTGGCTATCTAAATTGACACAACTGGCTGATCACTCAGCTGGGGCAAGTGGGTGTAATCACCCCTTGCTTAGATATAGTATACCTATATCTAAACCTATATCTGGACACATATATAGCCTGTAAGCCACTCCTATGGAAGGCCTCATCAATCCTGGAGGCAGAGTGCGTGGTTTTATGTGAGATGGTGCTCTGGCGTGAGCTGAGCCTGTCTGCAGCTGTCGGGAACAACTCCCTAAGCTGATCCGGGATAATGCCATACCATATACTCTTAAGCGCATTATAATCCTCGCGGTTATATAGCAACTTTGGTTTGGCTTTATCAAAACATGTCGTGTAAGGTGTCATACGAATTGGAATACTATCCCCTCGCCAGTTCTGGCGACGGGGATAGCATTCCACCCTTCTAGAGGGAGAAGACATGTTACTTTACTGAAACGCGGTTGATTTAAAATGAGCCTCAGATCCACAAAATGGATGCCCCTGCCACAGACACGGGTCTGACCTCCTGCTGCTGACCGAAACCCGGCAGAGGAGGCCTGGACAAAGAGTTTCCTGTCACAGGGCGGTGTCAAACCACCCCAGACAGGAGATAGTGGATTGGAGTAGGGAGGTTTCAATGAAACCAGACACTGCCTGGGGAGCACAAGGCTGCCCCTTGCAGGATCCGGCCAAACCGGTTCTGGGGCCTCCCAGCCCCTGTCCCAGCGCGGCCAGGATCAAAGGAGAGGGGTGTAACCACCCCCTTCCTGGGTCCCACCCATAGGAGGGGACCTAGCAGGATGTCCAACCCCCGAGATTCGAATAAGAGGGGGAGCAGTCCCAACGGACCTCAGATCATCCTGAAGAAACATAAGAAACGAAATCTGGACCCTTCGACTTTCTACACGACGTGAGAAGACTGAAGAATCTCCCTTGTGGTCAAGGAGTGACCACCCTGTGCAAACAGGCACCATCCAGCCCTCGACCCTTGCTTTGTTGCAGTTCCCGCCGGAACTCGAGCGACAGAGATCGACGAGATCAAGCTTGCCTGCCTTCTACCTGCCCGATCCACAGTCCCTGCAGAGCTGAGACCCGTGGAGGCGACCGGAAGCGTGGGGCACGCCATCTTGAAAAGGCCACGAGACGCTGACCGTGCGGCCCACGAGTGACCCTCGAAGCTGTACACCGGGGTTTGAGAAGCCCCAGCCCCGAGCTCCACTTGCACCAAAGCTCACCCCTCCACACTCGCTGAGTGCTGCGTGGGGCCCTTCTGCTTGTGTGCGCTCGACGCGTTGGCCCGGTCACTTGCCAGCTGGCTTGTGGCCCCTGTGCCGACGAACTTCGAAATACGACTTGCTTTTCTGGTTGCTCCAGATCTGCACCAGCTCCTGTGAAAAGGAGCACCCACTCTGACCCTCCTGGTTCGAGTGATAAGCAATCTCCCGGTTCCGCGTGGATTGCTCTTGCCAAGTGCTGTTTGCTACAATCTTCAAGCCGACGGTGCTGACGGCGAGAGCCTACGTGGGACAGATCGTGACCTGCTCCTGGACGTCGCAGATGCCCCAGAGCCCACGTGACAGCGGAGAGAAGCCTATCGACAACCGCCTGATTGCGCCCGACATTGCCTGGTTCCGTCCTGGTTCCACCCTGGTCACTGCTGAGTGACCCAGACTCTGTCCCCTCTGCTTTCAGGTACTTTTCTACATCGATCCACCCTTGGATCGCACCGGACACTTCTGCTTCACAGCGCCTGCAGCTGCAACAGCTCCAAGCACCCAGAACCTGCGTGACAGAACCCGACGCCACTTCGACCCTGTGCACCCACGGCCTGTGGGTGAGGTAACTTTGCAACGCCGGTGTCTTTACACTGGTACACACCTCTAGGGTCTGTGTCTAAAGTTTTGTGTTCCTAGGTTCAGCGGAAGTATCTTTTTATTCACTTTAACTGACTTTTACGCACCATTGACAGTGCATTGGTGCGCGCCGCACTTTCCGTGCTGCACCCGTCTCCTGTGGGCTACTCCCGACTTCTTAATTGCTTGTCCTGACTGCTCCCAGCGAATCTCTAGGCCCTAGGCCTAACCATTGTTCGTAAAGTGTTACTTATACCACTTTTTTGATATATGGTCTGAGTGGCCCCCCGCCCTCAGCCATAATTGTGCCAACTTTCTATGTGTAACAGTGCTTTTGATTTAACGCTTGTGCCCCTTTCCTCATAAAGAGTACTGGGGAGTAATTTAGTAATAAATACATATATTTTTATAATATATACTTGTGTGGTGTCCTTTCATTTGATTACAGGATTGTATGTGGTAAAACAAGCTCGCTTAACACGACCTCTTAAGTTAAGCCTTTAAGGCTGCTTAGTCCATGCTACCACTAGGATAGCTTGTCTACAAGGTTGACTTACAACCTGACATCTTTGGGGTTTGTTTGGACTGATAACCAGTGGTTCCAGAATTGGAAACACTACCTATCAGGCCAACTTCTCACATTAATACAATGCATCTTGTTCTAATCCCTCAATATGTTTTAATTATTTACATTTTAACTCCACTTATTCTTTTAATGGGTGAGAAAGGTCAGTACTGAAAAAATGTATTGCAATACTTGTGCAATTGTCTCGCGATACCTTTGGAATGTTTTAGTATTTTGCTGTGTAAATTGTACTGTATATTTTTTATGGTTTTTTAAACCGAAATAAAGATTAAATTGAAAAAAAGAAAAGCTATATTATGGATAACGCTGGCCACATCATGCTACTTTTTTTCTTTCATCAATGTTACACTAAACATACTCTCATGAACTATAAATCATATACTGAATTAATAGAACTTTAAAAAACTTTTTTTTAGGGACAATATTAAATAAAAAAGATAAAAATATTGCTTTACTAGCTTAATTATAATGAACACATCATTCATTATTAGAACCATTCAAGCACAATATCTTCAAGGACATGAGACCTTTGAAGACATTTCTAGAGGCAAGCAATGCCTCCCAAATTGTGCTTTAACTGTCTTGCACAACTGCTATAAACCAGCTAATATATGGGAAGAAAACAATGTAGTCTTCGTTATGTATCTAAGAGATGTATTATATAATTAAATGTATTCTCGTAATAGAGTAATGTATATGCATCTCTTATGACTTACGTTCCTATATGCAACATACTAAAAAATCTACTCAATCACATTAGGCAAACCATATACTGGAGACATTCTACATTCTATTGATAATTTATACCTAGATATTACAATTGCATTAAATAGAACAGTAAATTTACATACAGGAATAATACTACGTATGAATGCATAAACCTTTTCAATTCTTAAAAATGCTCAGAGCTGCAATGTTTTCAATTCACATAGCAGAGCCAAACAAGGAATTACTATGGAACAAATACTACACTTGAAATATTTAGATATTGAATTATCAGGAATGACTTTTCTCTATTCAAAAGCTAGTCTATAGTATTACATTTCCAAATGAATATATATTGCTCATGAACGTATCGTTGTGGGGATTCTTCTCATACAGAGAACTGTGCACAGAGACCCAGGACCTCAGTGAATTGTGGTGTACCAAAAAACTCACCTCAGTACCTAGAACCCCCAACCGACTAGCATCAGTGTCACATTAGCTCTCTGTCCTATAGCAAAGCTACCAATGATTAGATTAGATAACCCAGAACATGCAACTTAACTAACTGAATCACATCAGGATCAGCAAAGCTCTCTCTCTAGAAAAGGATTTTCTCCAAGTGCCCACCTTGAGAACAACAACAACTCCACAATCCTGATCGATAACCTCGCCAACCTCGGACTGAGACAACTCATCACAACGTCCACCCTCTCCGCCAACCACACGCTCGACCCCATCTTCTCCTCACGCTCATACGTCTCGTCAGCCACACCACCAACCTCCTCTGGACCACCCACCGCTGCATCCACTTCACCTTCCCGAAACCCACCACACACCACCGCACCCAACAGATCCCCTGTCGCCGCTGGAGCAAAATCACCGAAGACCAAATCCATGCAAACCTCGCTCTCAGCCCAACCACCGAACCCTCCAACACCGACGTCGCTGCTTCCAACCTCAGACGCTGGATTGAGGACTGCACCAACACCCTAGCCCCGCTGAAGAACCCCCCCCTCCCCCCCCACAGAGACACCAGCAAGAGGGCCAGCTGGTTCACTGCAGAACTCCTAGATTCCAAGCAAATTGCCGGAAACTAGAGAAGAAATGACACAGTGAACAATCTCCGGAGAGCCAAGCTGCACACAAGGACGCCGTCTGCAACCACCACCTCCTCATCAGGGCTGTCAAGAAGACCTCCTTCAAAGACAGCCTTGACAACAACGCACGCTACAGCAAGGAGCTCTTCAACTTTGTGCAGGAATACTCCAACCCCCAGCTCCAACACCAACAACACCCCGCCGTCGCAAGCCCTGTGCAACTCACTCACCATCTTCTTCCACCGCAAGATAACAGACATCCACAACAGCTTCAACACCCAGTCAGCCCCAACAGACAGCAACGCAACAGACCCGCTGCACACCATCGACCACGTCCCCTTGCTAGCCTGGACCAGCGTGAGCGTCGATGACACCATCAAGACCATGAGCACAATCCACTCCGGCTCTCCGTCAGACCCATTACAGCACCACGTCTTCAACAAAGCAAGCAGCTCCATCGCACCGCACCTACGCAACATCATCAACCTCTCCCTTGAGACCGCAACCTTCCCGGAGAGCTGGAAACACGCTGAGATCAACGCCCTACTCTAAAAACCCAAGGCAGACCCAAGAGACCTCAAGAACTTCTGACCCATCTCTCTGCTCCCCTTCCCGGCCAAGGTCATTGAGAAAACCGTTAACAGAGAGCTAACCCGATACGTGGAAGAGCACAGAAACCTGGATCCTTCCAAGTCAGGGTTCCGCAGCCACCACAGCACCGAGACCGCCCTCATTGCCGCCACTGACGACATCAAGACCCTGCTAGACAACGGGGAGACTGCAGCACTAATCCTCCTAGACCTCTTTGCCGCCTTCGACACCGTCTGCCACTGCACACTACGCGCACGCCTCCACGCCGCAGGGATCCAAGATAAGGCTCTGGAATGGACCACCTCTTTCCTCTCCGGCAGAACCCAGAGCATCCGCCTCCCCCCGCTCTGTTCCGAAGCCTCCGAGATCATCTGCGGCGTACCCCATGGATCCTCCCTCAGCCCTACACTGTTCAACATTTACATGGCCCCGCTTGCACCCGACAGCACGACCTCAACATAATTTCTTACGCCAACGACACTCAACTGATCCTCTCCCTCACCAAGGACCCCATCACCGCCAAAGCCAACCTCAATGAAGGAATGAAGGCCGTCACCGACTGGATGAAGATCAGCCGTCTTAAGCTGAACTCGGACAAGACGGAGGTCCTTATCCTCTGCTCCAACCCGTCAGCCTGGGACGACTCCTGGTGGCCAACGGCACTGGGGGCAGCCCCTACCCCCACCGACCACGCAAGCAACCTGGGAATCATCCTCGACTCAACGCTCTCAAAGACCAAGCAAGTCAACGCCGTCTCCTCCTGCTTCAACACCCTCCTCATGCTTCGCAAGATCTACAGATGAATCCCGACAGATACAAGAAAGACAGTCACCCAGGCCCTCGTCAGCAGCAGACTCGACTACAGAAACACCCTCTACGCGGGAGCCCCGACCAAGCTCATCAATCGACTACAATGCATCCAAAACGCCTCGGCATGACTGATCCTCGATGCACCACGACACGGCCACATCACCCCCCACCTGAGAAACCTGCACTGGCTCCCCATCAACAAGAGGATATCCTTCAAGCTCTTCATCCACGCACACAAGGCACTCCACAAGACTGGTCCAGCCTACCTCAACAGACGGCTCTCCTTCTACATCCCCAACTGCCAGCTCCGCTCCGCTGACCTCTCACTCGCCACCGGCCTGCGCATCTAAAAAACAACCACCGGCAGGAGATCCTTCTCCCACCTTGCCACCAAGACATGCAACACCCTCCCACTGAGCCTAAGACAGACCCAAGACCTGCTGACCTTCAGGAGACACTAAAGACCTGGCTGTTCGATCAGTAGCGCCCCCTTCCCCCACCCCCAGCGCCTTGAGACCCTCACAGGTATGTAGTGCACTTAACAAATGACTGACTGATTGATTGATTGAATATTAAAGGCGCTAGAATTTCATTAAGCTGCAGCTGTGTGCATGTTATGTCTAGAGTCTAGAATAACAGCTTACATTGTCATGGTAGTCTTGGAGGCTTCTGCACACACTGTACAGATGGAGGTCACAATGTAAGTCTAGGAATGTTGATAATAAGCAGTTCTCATGTGAAGAAATTCAAGCAGTCTAACTTACAACAACAGTTACATTCAGTGTTGGGTGCAAAAGCTGCAAAAAGGCTAAATTGTGTTTACACTTCTAATAAGCTTATGCTAACATAGCAATGTGTGCAAACAAGGCCCTGCCATCACTACAGTATTTATTCTTTTTAGCATTACTACATTTAAATGAAAGACACTCCAAGCTGCTATGCAAAAATGCAAACTACTCCCAAAACTGCAATATGATTTTTCATCTATGAAACTAACAGAAATGTAAATACTAACACACCTATTCAACAAGTAACACTTTCTATTTCAACTAGAGCGGAATACCCACACAATAGTATAACTACTCCTCACATATGAACTGTACAACATATTTCAACAAGAAAAGTAAAAAACAATGTCCAACTTAACACAGACAGTTTCTGAGGACCCAATACCAACAAAACAATGTAAAATGTTGACCTTATCAATAACTATAAACATAATACTATAATAGTAATAAAATAATTGAACACTTTAATAAACAAATATTACATGGGCCAGAATACATTTATAAAATTTGCCATAAACATTCCTTAAAAAATATCACAACGATTCAAAACCATCCAATGTTCAAACAATCCAATATACCTTCAAAACCAGCAAACCATATATGAAATACTTGTTATGCATACATTAACAAACACACAGTACCTCCCTGTTCTTTTAGAAATTACATTTCCAAACATTATTTTACAAGTCTTCGAAGAGAGGTTGGTTTCACACAAAAATTCCATTCTTACAATATAGAATGTTGCCACCAGGTTCACAGCTATAATTAACTGGGGCAATAGTCAATGTACCCGCTGATTTAAGGACAACTGTTACAATTTTACAAGGCAAATAACTAATGAAATGACAATTTTCTATTAATTTACAGACAAGATTATTATACTTATCTAACCCCCTAAAGGTTAAACATTATGCATTCAAGGATGAAGCACAAAGGCTTGCAATTCAAGGATGCAGCACAATGGCTTGCAATAAATAGAACAATGTTTCATGAATATGGCATAACAGTTCATTCAATTTGGACATTTAACCCACAAAGCTTACCAGATACTACTGATATATTAAAAAAAAACAGATTTGAAAACGTCTGACAATATAGCAGCAGGAAATCTAGATAACTTGTTAACCAATAAAAATATTACAATTGGTATCCTCAGTATATTATGCTTAGCACCTCGAGAACATAATGCACCAAGATGTTTATATGGCAAGAATGATTCAGAATTTCTAGCTTTCTCTACTATTTTATGTAGAGAGCGCAGACATGATAATCGACACAAGATGCATATACTTGATTCTGTCTTAATTACTTCAAACAATCAATGATTCCCAATAGGTGGTATATCGGTCACCCTATGTAAACAAATTAATTATGCTGGTGATAAAATCTCTGACAGATTCCACTGTTGGCTTTGCAGAGGAACGTGTTGGTGGGTCCACATTCATGGGATAGGTTTAAAGTAAAGAAAGTGACACACATCCCTTTCACTCACTGGATAAAGGGGATGAGATTTTGATGCCCCTATATGGAGTAGTGACAGCAGCCTTTTACATAATTACAGTTAGGTATGATCCGCAATGACTAGGGTGTTCTGATTTACTATCTTGATGGAGACCCAAACTAATGTATGTACACCACACAAATTGTGAACGGGGTCACAGCATTGATGGATTTTACATTTGTCTTATACCTTGATATGTAGTTTGAGAAGTAGACTGGATTCATTAATGAGCCCAACTTAAGGGACTTTATTGTGTTGATGTGGCCAAGCCTGTAAAGGAATCACAATAGTGTCTGCCTGTTTTTATTGTGTATGTATGTGTGTACTCTATGCACTGCACAAACACTTCTGTACATGTAAAATGCTTGGAGCACATTATGGAGTAATATTGCTCAATGTTTTATTCGATCCCCTAACAATACATTCTTGCAAGACAAAGCAGTTTTCATATGTGTGTGAAGCATAATTCATTGCTGTGGATAGGGGGATTGATAAGTAGGTACTGTGCTTAACCCTGGTTCTGAGGTACTCCGAGCTACCCCAATGATAATTGCAGCCTAATAATTAACAAAGGCAAACTCTGGAACTTTACAGTACCATATGTCAATGGGAATTAAGACGTTGTGACAAAAGAGTTGCAAGATCAATTACTAATATCTTTTTTAAGCTAAACATTTACCCATTAAACAAACCCAGGAGAAAATGTTTGTTTCTTTGTGTAAACATTTTACCAATGGAAACATCAATGCTGCTAAGTATATGAAACACAATTTGGAGAATATTCTACCTTACAATGAAGGATACAAAATATTTAAAACTATTTGCCTTTCACCACCATTTTGGGAACATTACAAAAATGCGATGATTAGAGTAATGCCAACTTTTTATCTTACTTCATTTGTGGCTGAAACTAGATGGTACCATTTGAAACATTTACTACTAAGAATACAACAGTAACAAGACTACACACACAAACCATTTCAGAATATGACTTGGGAAAACAATACCAAGTTAATTCTTTTTTTTTTTTATTGATATTTGAGTTGCAAGTTTATACAGATTATAACATATCCTTCTCTTATCAAAGTATTCAAATACATATTACAAAATATATTCAGAAGAAATACAGAATAAAGAATAAGATAACAAATAGGAAAGGTTCATTAAATCGTTACTCCATCAGTCCATTTTTGAATTGGTGTCCAAATTTTTATACCAAGTAGTTTCCTTCTTTTTCCCTTAGTAGCATATATTGCTGATTCAAGTTTAAACCTAGCTAAGAGATGACCCCTCCATATAGAAAACGATGGCGGTTCTGGGCTAATCCAATCCTGTGATATACATGCACGTAATTCAGCCATCATGATAAATAATAAGTTAGCTTGTTCTATGTCTGTTGAGTCTTTGGAAACACCAAATAATATTAATTCAGGTGACATAACAATGGTTTTACAAAGAATGTTTTCAATAAATTTATGAATATCGGAAATTAATCTAGCAAGCTTTACACACGAATAAAACATATGTAATGTGTCAGCCCCTCTTAGATTACACCGATTACAGTTGATTCCAGCAATGGACCCCCATTTCAAAACTTTTGCAGGTGTATAATAAAGCTCACACAGAATCATATAATGTTGAGTACGATTACGCCCAGAAAATAGGATAGAAGTAGCCATTTTAATTGACTCTTTTAAAAGTAAATCCTTTGTACCTAATTTCGCTTCCCATTTGTCACGCAAATTTTTAAGGTCATCCGGAAGATAGGTCATTAAAGTATTGTAATAATATCCTATTCTTCTTTTATTATTTAAGCTATCTATAAGCAAATTTGGCAATAAATCCTGTCTTGCTATGTTGGAGGGTGAATGTAGAAAGCTATGGATCTGTAAATATTTAAAGTAATCGTGAGAAGGAATTTTGAAATTATTTTGAAGTTCACTAAAAGAAAGTAATGTTTCAGAATTATTTGTATATAAGTCAGAGAGATAAGAGATCCCCTTAATATTCAATTTTTTCATCACCTGGTCTCTAAATATAGATGGAAAACAATGAATTGAATTTAATGGAGTGTATCTTGTGATTTTTCTAATTCCAACCACTTTTTTGATAATTCGCCAAGCTTTATATGCAGCTGTTAATATCTTGAATTTTGTTTTTTTATAGTAGCTTGGCTCTATTATTTTTAACAGATGGTGATTCGCTTCGGTGCCCAGTAAAGCTTCGTAAATATTTGGATATTGTGCCCAAGAAGTGGGGATTTTATTACCAACAATTAGAGGAAACATGTATTGAAGTACGGCTGATAGATAGTAGAATAAAAAATGTGGTGCGGCCCAGCCCCCTCTATCTTTCGGTATAATCAACTTTTTATATGCTCTCCTAATACCTCTATAACCCCACAGAAATCTTACTGCGCTTCTTTCAATTTCTTGAAAAAAACTTAGGGGAAATTCTAGAGGGATTGTTCTAAATAAATAAAGAAATTTCGGCAGTATGAGCATCTTTAAGATATTGTTTCTACCATGGAGAGACAGATGTACGTGATTTATTCTTTCCAGAGTTGAATTAGCCTTTTTAAGAATCGGAGTGTAATTTATACTAGGTATTTTTGAAATAGGTGTAGTTAATCTGATTCCTAGATAAACTGATTCAGAAACTATGTTTCTAATTAGCGGTGGATTTGCTCCTATAAACAGAATTTGCGTTTTAGACAAATTTAATTTATATCCAGAAAAGGATCCAAATATACCCGCTAGTTCTTCAATCCTCAAAAAAGTTCTTTCAATATCTTTAGTAACCACTACCAAATCATCTGCATAGGCAAGGGCTCTATATGTCGTACCTCCTAGCTGTAGCGGAACTATATTCTCATCCCTATTTAACTGATTAAGAAAGATATCTATATATATGGCAAAAAGAAGAGGAGAGGATGGACATCCCTGGCGTGTTCCTCGTTGAATAGAGAATGATGCAGACTTATTAGAACCTATTTTTATTGCTGATACTGGGTTTTCATATAATGCTTTAAATGCCTTTATTATTCCTGATCCGAAGCCTTTCATGGATAACAAGTCCCAGAGATAGGGCCACGCCATTCTGTCAAATGCTTTTTCAGCGTCTAACAGAGTAATCCCTATAGGTGTATTAGAGGCTTCTGCCCAATCCATCATAGCTATAATTCTACGTATATGGTCAGCCGTATCTCTATTAGGAATAAATCCATGTTGCCAGCGAGAAACAATTGATGATATAATCTTTGATAGTCTTGTGGCAAGTATTTTCGAATAAATTTTACTATCGGCGTTGATTAACGATATTGGCCTATAAGAGGCTGGGTTAAGTGGATCTTTATCTTTTTTTAAAAATGTCATAATTACTGATGTAGCCCAGGATTCTGGTGGTATACCTTTTTGTGCCTCTCGAAATATGGCAAGCATATCACTTTTTACGTGCCTTCTAAAATATTTGTAAAATTCTAGTGGAATAAGGTCCGGACCGGTTGCTTTACCTGTTGCTAGTGAATTTAGTGCATTTTCAATTTCTTCCCATGTAATCACAGCATCTAACGCTAATTTTTGGTCATAAGAAAGGGATGGCAGAAGATTTCCCATGGCAAAGTTCAAACATATATCAGATGAATAATGGTCATTGTCTTCTGTATAGAGTTTGAGATAGAACTTACGGAAAACTTCCAGAATTTCCTCTTGTTTATTATGAATTTGACCTGTTTCATCTTGAATCATATTGATGGCATTATAGACCTCTTTTTGTCTAATTCTTTTTGCTAAAATGTTTCCTGTATTTTCACCTATCTCGTATATCTGGGTTTTATGACTTGCCATCAATTGTGCTGATTTATTTGCAAAGAATTCATAACAAAGAGTTTTGATAATCGCTAACCTTGATTCTATATCCGATATTGGTTGTTGACGTATTATTGCTGTTATTAATTCCTTCTCCCAAAATAATACTTTCTCAAATGCCTTATCGTTCTTTTCACGCATAATTTTCTGTTTTTTAATAGTATAAGAGAGAGTCTCTCCCCTTATCCTTGATTTGAACGTATCCCAAACAATTTGAATAGAAGCGGTTCCTCTATTAATTTCAAAAAATTCTTTCATCCATATAGCCAATATATCTAAATATTCTGGATCAAATAATAGTTTACGATCAAAAGTCCAGGGCCTCGGTTGAATAATTGTTTTATCAGTTTTGATTTCAATCAGTATTGGATTATGGTCAGAAATTATGCGTGGAAATAACTCAAAGTTTGTGTCATAGATAAATGATTTTTTAAGGAGAAAGTAATCCTAACGTACAAACTTTTTATGTGGATGGGAGAAGAATGTAAACACGGGAGATAAGGTTTTTTTTTCATAGACTACATCAACTAAACCATGATCTAGGGCCAATGACCTTAAAGACAAAAATAATTTCTTTTTAACTCCCTGATAGCAAGATACATCACCGATATCCTTATTAGAATCTAGATGAATATTAAAGTCTCCGCAAAGTATTAATGATGAGGACCAATTAGATAGTTCCAGATTAAAGAAGTCCAGAATAGCTGGATCATCCACATTTGGAGCATATACAGCACATATAGTCCATAATATACTATTAATTTTAAACTCCGCCATTGTCCATCTACCATATTTATCTGCTTTGTGTCGAATTAGTATACCTATGCCTTTTCTGAATAGAATAGCAACACCTTTTGTTGTTGAACCTTGAGATGTACATACAGCTAGCTGCATACCTAGATCTTTATATAGATGTCTATCCTTCCACACTATATGTGATTCCTGAATACACAGTATATCGCTTTTCATAGACTGTGAGATTTGTGCCGCTATTCCCCTCTTCTTTTTATTATTCAAACCACAAATGTTCCAAGAACACACACGTAACTTTCCCATTTATAGCAATATTTGTAGCAGCATTTGCATCGCATATAAGGCACCGACTTGAGCAAAAAATATGAGTGTATAATCAAATGAGGTTTCAAATTTTTCTCTCTGACAAAAAACATAACTGAATAGCAACACATAACAAAATAATAGACAATCTGTTTTTTCCTTGCAACTTTGTTTTTATCCCCCACCCTCCCCACTCCCCTCTCTGAGCTCTCCCTGATCCCCCCCGTCCCCACCCCCCTCAGTGCTGTCAGGGCAGAGGGACATACTAGTCCCTCGTGTTAATGATGTGATGAGCGCTAGGTGGTACTCATCGTGTGGTTCGTCTCATGATTATTATACTCTCTTCATAATCATTTAGAGCCATTGACCCATCATTCATGCCTAAGAATATCAGAGCAAATTATATCCTTCATTTGCTATATTCAATTGATATATCAATTACTAACTTTTAACATGCCTGCTTCAAATATTACATCAATTTCTTACTACCCTCCTAGCCGGGTGAAAGAGAAAAAAAGCAGATTTAAGTAGTTTTCAGATTTTGTTCATGATACATTGCTTATAGCTCATATTTTATAGTTCGTATAGTTCGTAATCCTCTCAAAGAGACATCAAAAATTCTTTGGCTGCTACCTCCGAGGTAAAGAAAGTAGAACGTTCTTTATGTATCACTTTAAGTTTGGCCGGATTTAAGAGAAATGCTTGGGCTCCTTTTGCCTGGAATAAGGTAATTAGATGTCTCAGTTGCCATCTTAATTGCACAGTAGCATGGCAATAGTCCGGTCGTACAAAGAACTCAATATCTCGAACCTTACGTTTTTTTTAGGTCTTGCCAGGTCATAAAGAGCTTCTCTCGCAAGGAAATTTTTCAATGAAATCAGAATAGCTCGTGGTTTAGAGGCTGAAGCTGAATCTTGTCTTGCCTGGAACGGGAATCTGTGCGCCCTTTGAATTTCAATCTCCCACTTCCATTGACTCAATTCAGGGAAAGCAGCAGAGAAAAGTTCTATCATAAATTGATGTGGATTTGCATTCTCCTTCCCTTCCGGTATACCCAGGACTCGGAGATTATTGCGGCGAGATCTATTTTCCAAATCCACGAGTTTCCAATTGATCTCCTCTTTCAAACCCTCCATTGATTTTAATTGTGTATTCTGCTGTGCTATAGAGTCTTCCATTTGTGAAATTCTACTCTCTGTCTCAGTGACTCTTAGAATTGTATCATTAGAAATTTTCATTACTTTTCTCAGATTATTTTGTAGTTTTTTTACAGCTCCCTGGGTTAGAAGATTTTCAGTTTTGGTTTCCTCTCTGTGGTGTAGCATTACACGATATAATATTTCCAATGTTATTTCAGGTGATTCCTCAGATGGATTGTGAGATCCGGGGATTAGAGGTGTTTGAGGTGAATTAGACCTATTAGGTCCCCGCAATGTAGAGTTAGAATTAGAATTCTCCGCTTCTTCTCCCCCCCCCCCCATTCAGGTCTATTCGGGGACTCCTCTGGATCTGAATCTAGCTCCTCAGAGATGCTAAGCTCTTCTTGGCCTAAATCCGAATAAGATTTTTCTTGCTCCTGCAATAACCCAGTATCTTGTACCACCTCATCTGTACTATCAGAGTCCAACGCTTGAGATAAATCAGTCATAGAGTAGAAATTACCTGCTGATTCCAAGGATTCTGTATCATCACCTCGGGTCTCAACAGTGGTCTCGACAGTGGTTGATGCTTTTTGTATTACTTCACAATTTTTACCACCACTGGATACCCCCCCTTTGGCAGAGCCTTGAGTAGTACTTGATTGTTTATCAAAGGTCTTCTGATTCAAATCAGGGTTAACCGGTTTCTTCCTGAACATAACAGGGATTTTTGGAATAGCTCCTGTCCTACAACTCCCAGAATCCACCACGTTTTCAACAGCACTTGCTATAAATGCGTTAGAGTTATTTAAATGTGGCACTGCTTGATGCACCCCCTCGGCCAAAGTTAAGACATTTGATATAGTTTCTAAGTTTGAGTTCAAAGGGGCGTTTGTACTCACATTAATAGAAGCCTGGGTATTATCATCTGTCAAGGCAACCGACTGAGTTGTATCCTGGGCTGCAGTATCGGCTCTTGTTTTTGGCTTCTGCTGCCGTGAAACTCCCGTCAGATTCTTTGGCGCCATTGAAGCTGGGGGAGCGGATACAATGTTTCTGTGTTGATCGTGTTGATCGTGTTGTTGTCGTAGGTGCTCCCTTAGCGCTGTGTGTCGGCGTGTAGCTGGAAATTTCGTTTCAGTTCCTGCTACTGCAGTGTTTCTGGCAATGCTTCTAGCAGACGGTGAAAAGGAATAAATTGGGCGTGACCACGCCGAGCGGAGAGTTCGTGCAAGTTAATTCAACAAGAGCCTGTTACATGTGCAAGAGAGCTTGACTTTCAAGTTTGACAATTTTTTTTATTGCATTTCAAATGAGGAAATAAAACCTGATAATAACATCACCAAAACTATCCCCTAAATCATATCAACTAACAATGCGGCAAATAACATTATGATTGACGTTCTTATGCAAATACACAAATATCCTTTTTTTTTTTTTTACTATTATTGCACATTACACAGATTCAGATCTCACAGAACAAGTCAAACAAACAATTGTACCAGACACTACATATTTCTTTAAAACTACGCTATGCTCTCACTTGTAATGTGACAAGACTCACTCACCTGAAGGTTCAGGCCTCTGCTGGAGTGAAGAGAGCCTAATCAAGCCCTCAGAGATTCGCCTTCAACACACCCGAAAGCGAAGAGGGTTTGGCGAGGATGGAACAAGGAAGATGATATCTTGTTTATTGTTCAGGTTGTTGAACAAATGGTTGGCTTCCTCTGGACCTGTGGCAGAATTTGAGATCTGTATTCATCAGAATAATCTGACACTGGGCATCCATGGTAGGAATAAACAACAGTCAACAAATGTATGTTACTGAACATTACGTTTACATATAGTCACAGCGTACATGAAGTAGTCACTCATCCCTATCTTATACAAGTGTATCCTCAATTCTCTTTCCTATTGACTCCTCGGATAAAGTTTTGCTTTCAATGAACCCCCTTCTCTAGGATTCTTGACTCTGTTTTCAAATGAAGGTTAATTATCTCTATGAATGGTTCTCAAGGATAATTCCTCTTATCCTTCGTAGTAGTGCAGAAATGGAGTTTCAAGGGATTCGCTGATTCTCAAAACGAAATAAACTAAATCCGCTTGAAAGTTGAAGGGGTTAATGTTCAAGTATTCAGTGTACTAACATTGTTACAGGTGCTGTTGTTGATAAATACTCCAATGTTCATTCTTTGTTCTTTCTTTCAGGTCAATGGTGTGTGGAGGCTGAAGGTTTTTGGGAAATCTGGGTGCCGAAGGCAGATGTACTGGAAGCCAGCAGAGAGAAGTGGGAACATGATTGAGATCCTTCCATCAGAAAATCTTGACACCAAACATAGTCTTACGTGCTGGGCTCAGTATTTATAAGACCACACAAAAGATGGCAGCCAAGTCTTGCAAGAGTTCAAAATCTTGCAAGAGTTCAAAATCTTGTGGGATTTCAGCTTTTGCAGTTGCATAGGCAGCTACTGTAATCGGGACAGAGGAAGAAGGTCTTGACACAAGGGGAGGTTAGGGAAGCCCATGGGATTGATGCAACTGATAGTGATGTCATGAGTGCTGATATTATTTGTCTGGTAGAAATAAACACTACAAAACATACACCTAGTAATAATGCCTTTACAGGCAATTAATACAATCATATAATTTTTGACAAATCTCATGATCATCATTCTCAATATTACTGTTTACTACAATAACAATGTTAAACTAATACTCTTGTTCACTTATAAATTAAAACTCACAGCTTTTAAAACTAACACTGAAACAACCTTACAACAACACCACATACACGTTCAACCACTTTACACTCCATTCCGATAAAACATTACAAATAACATATAAATAAAGGCGAGACCTACTGGCTTTGCCAATGCTTGTTTCTTTTTCCTTAAGCACTCCTCTAAAGTACAAGTTTTATCCAGCCATCTCCTTTTTATGCTTCTTTGAGACTGCAGTAATTGTTTTCATTAGATTGCTGATCGTGCCATTGCTGGCTGTTCAGTTAGTTCTCAGCAGCTGCTCGTGTGCGGCAGAAGTATTTGTCCGGATTGATGACCCTCTGATCATAAATCTCTGGGTCCAATTGCATATCTTTCTAGCAAGAAGGCACCATGACAAGGTTTTGAAGGGTTGCTGTGGGTATGGTACATACACTGGTATCACAACTGTTCTCTTCAGCAAGGTTTGATTGCTGTTTCGCAAGCTATAAAACCTTGTTTGAAAGCATGCTACAATAGCATGCATGAAACTGCAAAATATACCGGACCCCTGACCTCCTGGCCAGGGTCCCTGCTCTCTGACCCTGCAACTCCGCTGCTGTGCTGCTGCCGCCTCCTCCTCACGAGTAGGTGTTCAAGCCTGGTGTTGGTCTATTTGCTGTGATTATATTGTATTGTATTTTTTCCAGTGGCTCTGGTTTGTCCCTTTTTATGCTGCCCCTCCTCCTTGTAGCTGTTCTTGTGCCCTTCGTCTTGTCCGCCATGCCCGTTTTCACCGCCCTTTTCCTGCTGCTGCTGCCCATACGGCCCCTCTCCTCAGTCGCTCCCGCTCCCCCTGCCAGCTCAGCTTCCTTCCCCTCCTATATTATTGGTGGCCACTGGCATGCCGAAGCCAAGCCCATCCGCGACCAGCACCAGAGACCCTGGATCTCCGACCTCCCACCACTATGACTGAACCACCCTCCACCCATTCAACCCCGGAAGGAACAACAACTGCCAGCTGTCCTCACCGAACATCACCCATGGCCAGTTCTCCTACTGCCACTGGCCTTCACCACCACTGTTTGCCCTCTCCACAAGCCCTGAAGTGCATCCTCCTCAACGTGTGCTCCCTGCAGAGACATGCCGTAGAGATCTGGGACCTCCTCGACACCCTCTTGCCAGACGTCACCTTTTTCACGGAAACCTGAACCAACGCCTCCCCCGATGGATACAAGATCCAGAGGAAGTACCGCCCAGGAGGAGGACTCGCCATTGTACACAAGAGCTCCCTCCGACTCTCCACCTCCACCACGAACGACACCACCACCACCAATGACACCACCACCACCAAAAACCCTTCACTTCCAGATCCGGACCAGCCCTAGAACCACCCTACGTGGCACCCTCGCCTGCCGGCCCCCTGGACCTTGAACAGCATTCACCACTTCCATCGCCAACATCGTCGCACCCCACACCATCACCTCCACGAACCACATACTCATCGGAGATCTCCACTTTCACTTCAACAACCTCAATGACCCCAACTCCTCTACCCTCCTGGACAACCTTGTCAACCTCGGACTACAACAGCTCATCACCACCCCCACCCGAAAGGCAGGACACACCCTCGACCCTATCTTCACAGGAGGTAACAACGTCCACTTCAGCCACACCTCACAGCCCCTCTGGACAGACAACCACTGCGTTCACTTCCACAACAACAAATCCACCACCCCCAAACCTGTACCCTGACCACCACAAAGGAACTGGAGCAAGGTCATCGAGGGGCACCTTTACTCCACCCTCAACCGTGATGTCCCCTCCACCCCGACCGTCGCCAACCTCGCCGCCAAAGAACTACACAGATGGATCACCAACTGCGCAGACGACCTCGCACCCTTTTTCAAACCCAACAGGCAGCGCCTAATGAAGGACACCTGGTTCACCACCGAACTACAGGAATCCAGACGCCCCTGCAGTTGTCTCTAGAAGAATTGGAGGAACAGCAAATCTTCGGAAGACCGTACCACATACAAGAACGCCATGACAGAACACTACCAACTCATCAGATCAACCAAAAGGACCTTCATCCAGAACAAGATCACCGCCAACTCCAGCAACTCTGAGGAACTCTTCAGCAGCATCCAAGAATTCACTAAACCCCTCAGTGAAGCCACGGACTACACCCCCTCCCAGGACCTCTGCAACAAGCTCAGCTCCTACTTCCATCTGAAAATCAAGTCCCTCTACGACAACTTCAGCAAACTAATTCTAGATGGTGAACCCACGCACTCCTCCAGACCGCCGTACTCTCCACCACAGAGGACATCCTCACCCTCCTCGACCAAGGCCACCCAAGGCCTTGATCCTACTCGACCTCTCCGCAGCTTTTGACACCGTCTCCCACTGCATTCTCGCCAACAGACTCCACTGCCGGCATACAGGGAACCGCCCTCGAATGGCTCCAGTCCTTCCTCCCTGGCAGAACACAAACAATCAGACTGCCACCCTTCCTCTCCGAACACACAGAGATCAACAGCGGAGTACCTCAAGGATCATCTCTCAGCCCAACGCTCTTCAACATCTACGTGGTCCCTGTTGGACCTGGGGTCTCCAGATCACATAGGATATCTTGGCCTAGTATAAGACAGTCAATCCTAGAGGCGAAAGTGTTAAGTTTGCGTCACACCCTTACAGTAACCTGGCATCCATACATTCAAAAATGACGCTACACCATTTCTTTTTAGGAAAATATGAGCTGTTTTATAAAAATAATTCTGTTTACTCTTTTTTATCCTGACCGTCAACTTTGTTATTATTCAAATCCAATATTTCTCCATTTGCTCTTTTACATTAATTAAGTGATCTCCAAACCGGCACCGAGGGGAGGCCTCTCTGGGTTAGCGGCGTTGCGGGCTCCTCGAGTCGTCTCCTCCGACCCTCCGACGACAGCGTCACTGGGCAGGCGCGGGAGAGCAGTGACTCAGTTAGATGCCGCCCCCCTTCTTTCCTCAGGCAGTCGGAAATTCACCTTTGGGCCTGCGCACCGATTGACGCTTCTCCGTCAACACTCCGCCCCCTTCTCTGGATGAGGGAACACCACAACAGACCTGCGCAGTGTCGCGCCACCTACGCAGATGCTTCTCTCCCCACCAGGGTCTCTCAGGGCTGAGTCGGACACTCCGCCCACCCTCAGGTTGGAGAAACACCACAACAGACCTGCGCGGTTTCGCGCCACCTCTGCAGATGCCTCTCTCCCCACCAGGGTCTCTCAGGGCTGAGAAGGACACTCCGCCCACCCTCAGGTTGGAGGAACACCACAACAGACCCGCGCTTCCAGGTGCCGGTAAGAGGGATCGTGGAGGGCCTGTCACGGACAGCAGGCGGTGTCCTAGAAAGAGGAGGGGGGCGGGAAATTCAATGTCGCTTCCCTCAGGGATCTCTTTAGGAGCTTTGGCGAATAATGTCAATGGACCAACGACAGGGCTCGGTCAAAGGCTAGGGGGGGGACGTCCTCAAGAAGAGGCTGTCGACTTATGAAATGAACTAACCACTTCTAGCGCGCCCACCTCCCCAGACCGCTGCCTCACTCCTCAAGCGCTCTGGTCATTACAAAATGGCTACCCTGTCCCTGGCCTTATATAGGCTTGCCTTACATCACTAGAACCAGCTGGAAGGTTCTAGAGTCCCCCTATGATACCCTATGGGCCCCTTTTCCTGAAGTGTCAGTTATGGCAGTTACTGGCCACCATTTTGTGGGTCTTGTAAATTCAGTCAGAAAGGCACCTAGTCCTCAAGAAAAAGACTATGAGGGCAAAGAGCACCTAACCCCTAGGTCAAAACCTGAAAAGTCCAGTGGACATAAAAAAAATAAAAAGATTGAGGGGCAAAAAGGGGACAAAAATAAATAAGTAAATAGGAGGGACCACCCAAAGGCCTGACAGGTCTAACAGTCCCCCTAGCCACCATCGTCACAGAGCAGGGACTCAACATAGTCTCCTACGCCACAACACCCAGCTCATCCTTTCCCTCACCAAGGATCCCGTCACCACTCGACTCAGCTTCCAAGTAGGAATGAAGGACGTGACATCCTGGATAAGCAGCAGCTGCCTGAAGCTCAACTCAGAGAAGACAGAGGTTGCTGTCCTCGGACCCTCTCCCACCGCATAGGACAACACCAGGTGGCCCATTGCCCTCGGCAGCCCGCCCACCGACCTCGCCTGGAACCTCAGCATCGTACTTGACTCCTCCCTCTCCATGACCTGGCAGGTCAATGCCGTCACCTCCACCTGCTTCAACACCCTCTGTGTCCTTTGCAAGACCTTCAAATGGATCCTCATGAATCAAGAAGGACCTTCTCCCACGCATTAATAACCAGCAAACTGGACTACGGAAATGCCCTCTACGCCAAAATCAACAAGTCTCTGCTCTGCAAACTCCAGACCATACTGAACACCGCAGGCAGACTCGTCCTCTGCATCCCTCAACAAGAACACATCTCCCAACACCTGCAAGACCTCCACTGGCTCCCTGTCGAGAAGAGCGTAACCTTCAAGATACTCACCCACGCCTACAAATGCCTCAACAACACTGGACCCCAATACCTCAACAAAAGAATATCCTTCCACGTACCCAAGAGAAACCTCTGATCCGCTGACCTCGCCCTCTCCAAAACCCCACGCATCCGCGGACGTAGAACAGGGGGAAGAGCCTTCTCCTACATCGCGGCCAAGACCTGGAACGAGCTCCCGGTTGACATCAAACCTGCCCCCTCACTGCACATCTTCAGGAAGACCCTCAAGACCTGGCTCTTTGACTGACTGGAGCTGCTTACCCTCCCCCCAGTGCCTTGAGACCCTCACGGGTGAGTAGTAGGCTTAACAATCCCCTGATTGGTTGATTGGTTGAAATATGTACCTTAACCAAAGGCTACAAAGGAAGCCCAAACTGTGCCTGGGGAAAACAGTACACGCAAATGGACATGGTCCTTGTACGACATTTAGTTAATGTCCCAATTAATTTCAAATCAAGTCAGTTTAGTAAATACATGCTGCTCCACATCAAAGGCTAAAATTATTACAACATGGTATCGATAAACATGGAACGATTTTAAGATGAAAGTCAATAAGATCATCTTGGGTTGAACAATGCTTTGAACTTCAGTAACCTTAATGCATTGTTTACTGTCAACAATTGATGTATATATGCTCTCACTTAGAGGTTATTTAATGAAAACAAGATCTACGGTCTCATTTCAAATAAACCTATCAACAAACTGTTCGATATCAAAGGAAAATACCAACATAGCATTGTATTACATTCAAAGACACTCTCAAGAAAGCCAAATAAAAGGTTTATCTTGGGTCAAATAATGCATTGAATTATAGGACCTACAATGCATTACTGCTGTCAAAAGCTTTGCACAGAGACAAATTTGACTATTTACAATGTTGTTTGAGACGTGAGTTTAGGAATATAATTCAAACTCTAGTCACATATAAAATGCTTTAATAGCCAATGGATAATAGATGCACATTTAAAACATATACATAGAGATGAAATTAAACCTTTGGCATCATTTTTTTATAAATATGAGAAATGTAGATTGTCTTGTATGACAGGTGCTCGCTTTCACTATAAGAATGAACAGCACCAGTGTGTGCTATTGTTTGTAATTGGATTTCACAAAATGCTACTGAGACACTTTAACTGTCCCAATTTTTTCCTTAAAACTACAAGTTAACCCACTTTTGTGTACTTAAGTGAGGCAGCAATGTATAAAGATCTCCCTAGTTCATTGTAGATTTTGAGCAGGAGCTTGTTAGTGGAGAGCTTTGTCTTTGTGCTTTATGGAGGATGAAGAAGACCTCTCTGAAGTTCCTGCTGACATTTCCGTGGATTTGAATCTGTACACCTTGGTTGTTGGGATATAGTTTGAAGTTCAAGTTGTACAGCATGCATGTTAGGACAAGTTAAACAGCATGTAAAGCATATTATCTGCTATGTATTTAGGTTTGTCTAATAGTTGGGTGAAGTGTGGGTTTTGCTTATTGGGGCGCGTTTTGGGACATGTTTTCTTGGGTTCATCACCTGGAATGTTAAGGTCCCATAGTACTATGATTCTTTAAAATAATGAATAAAACTTTTGCTTGTATTGAGAAATTTGTCCAGGAAC
Organism: Lissotriton vulgaris; assembly: GCF_964263255.1. Taxonomy (NCBI): domain Eukaryota; kingdom Metazoa; phylum Chordata; class Amphibia; order Caudata; family Salamandridae; genus Lissotriton; species Lissotriton vulgaris. Next base: position 328,418 of record NW_028242621.1, read on the forward strand.
CCAGCATCATTACCTGGCGTGCAGCAGATTATGACCAGTGTGGAAGATTAGGGATATTGTATTTTGAGATGAAGTGTTACGTGTGAGAATCAATGGTTTTAGTTATTCACACTCCTACTCTCTTTTACTAAACTTACATTTTACAGATGATCCTTAATCTTTCCTGTCAAAGGCATTCAGGATTGTCATCTAGTGTAGAACCATGCCAATATACGTTTGTAAGCATATGTGATTAGATGTTCTAAGGTGTAGAAATGTCACAGATTGAGCACAGTGCACGTTCTCTCAGCCTAATCAATGACACTGACTCATAATTTTTTTTATTCTTTTCTCAGCCTGTGTGCCCTCACCACCCTTTCTGAAACTTAACCACTTCATTTTTTCCATGTATGGAGTATTTATTCTTGTTGTATTTCCTTCAAAGCTGCACTCCCTGTCCCCTTGTGCAAGTCAAACCTATTTACTATCGCTAGGCACTATAGACAACTGAATTTCTGGCAATCTTGGCTCACAATTTAAAGCATTTAAAACCAAGTTTCTAGTATCATTAAGTTGAGCCTTTAATTTATACATAGTCATTATATCCCATAATCTAGGATGCTACAGCTTTATTTTTAGGGTTTTGAAGTTTCTATTTCAGCAAAAGTTCTTTGGTTGGAAAACTGAGCCCAAGCAATCCAAATCATTTAGGGTTATCTCCCACTAGCATCCCCCGTTTCACATACCGTTCCTGTCCAATTTAGCCTTCAAATTCCATATAGTCTTCCAGTGCTTTTAAAAAGGATTTTATATGGTGCATGTACCAAGTATTTATTGTAGGTAATATAATTACCGAACTCGGTTTTGGGCAAGATGCTGCCTGCCTCTCACCTGGTTGCATTATCCAGTGCTTCTTCAAAAACCATAATGCATTTAAGTATATTTTGACTGAACTGATGAATTACTTTATGAAATTATCTAATACCTTCTTTCATTTGTGGTATGTGTCTGTTTGTGATCAGTTGGGATTTTATTGATATGGTGAAAGGTTAGTTCTATTAAAGTTTTTGGCCCATATATATTCCCTTACTTCCAGCAGTGTAAATGTGATCCTACTACAGCATTAATTGTACAGCCTGACTTTCTTGGTTAAACCAAATACATTTTAAAACAGTATGCTTTTTGTGTTTGGTCCTTTAGAGAGAATCATCTCTCAGGACCCATCTTCAACTATTCCATCACTACCTTGAGATGATTTATCCTGTAATAGTTTACATCTCCTCCATTATTGTGCATTTAGAAGAGTAGGTGACATCCTTGCATTTTGACTGCCTTACCTCAAGTAGATTATTTTGCAGCATCCTCAGCATATGGGTTCCCACTGAAATTGGCAGGGCTGGAAGATGTGCAATAACCTTATTGTCTTGCTTATTTTGATCTCCTCCCATTAGGCTATCCAGGGAATAGTTTGTGAATCAGCTATCTGAACTCCTAAAAACTTAGCAAATTTATTAATCAACATCTTCAAGTGGCATCAATGTAACAAATGTGTTCTGCCATCATCTGGCTTTTTTTTTAGAGTTGTTTGTGCAAACGTATGTATGCAAGATAAATATCCTAATACCCTGCTTATTCCTGTTACTTTTAGTAGTGCTGTCACTTGGGACTTTGATGATGTTTATATGACAGCTACAAATAATGATTTCTTATGTTACACTACTATGAACTTTATTTCCTTTATGTGGTATTTTGTTTCTTGTCCCTCTTATGATTTCATGAGAAGCATGAGGGTTGAATTAGGGCAACCATGTCTTGTGCTTTGCCCAGACTGAATTACTTTGAGGTGTGCAGCAAACACAAGGAGATGATGGACGGAGCGCTGAAACTTTTTAGACACCCACCCCCAGTCACAGATCTGTATTGAATCCTTCATCATTCTTTAGCTCACTTCATCACCTCAGTTAAGACCCAGCTATATGCAAATCAGTCTTGACCCTGTGCCTCCTGGGAACAGTCAAGCCCGAACTGCCAAGCTAGGTCTTCCCTGAACCGTAAACAAGCATCCTGGGACCGGTTTCTGGGTAACACCATTCATCAGCCCGGCTAGCTTGAATCCAGTGGCAAAGTGAGCAAGGGACCCACGTCTGGGCGTACCATGCCAACTTAGGGCTAACATATGATGGACAGAGCACTGAAACGTTTCAGACACTCACCCCCAGTCACAGGTCTGGGTTAAATCCATCATAATACTTTAGCTCACTTCGCCACCTCAGTTCAGACCCAGCTACATGCAAATCAGTCTTGACCCTGTGCCTCATGGGAACAGTCCAGTTGGAACTACCAAGCCTGGTCTTCCCTGAACCAGAAACAAGCCTCCTGGGGCCGATTTATGGGTTTTCATCAGCCAGGCTAGCTTGAATCCAGTCGCAAAGTGATCAAGAGACCAATGTCTGGGCATACCCTGTCAACTTAGGGTGAACAAAACAAACACAAGGAGATGATGGACAGAGCACTGAAACTTTTCAGACACTAACCCCCGTCACAGATCTGGGTTGAATCCATCATCATTCTTTAGCTCACTTCGCCACCTCAGTTCGGACCCAGCTATATGCAAATCAGTCTTCACCCTGTGCCTCATGGGAACAGTCCAGCCCGAACTGCCAAGTCAGGTCTTTCCTGAACCGAAAACAAGCATTCTGGGACCGGTTTCTGGGTAACACCCTTTATCAGCCAGGCTAGCTTGAGTCCAGTGGCAAAGTGAGCAAGGGACCCAGGTCTGGGCATACCCTGCCAACTTAGGGCGAACAAATGATGGACGGAGCGCTGAAACTTTTCAGACACTCACCCCCAGTCACAGATCTGGGTTGAATCCATCATCATACTTTAGCTCACTTCCCCACCTCAGTTCAGACCCAGCTATATGCAAATCAATCTTGACCCTGTGCCTCATGGGAACAGTCCAGCCCGAACTGCCAAGCCAGGTCTTCTCTGAACTGGAAACAAGCACCCTGCAACCGGTTTCTGGGTAACACCATTCATCAGCCAGGCTAGCTTGAATCCAGTGGCAAAGTGAGCAAGGGACCCACGTCTGGGCATACCATGCCAACTTAGGGCGAACAAAACAAACACAAGGAGATGATGGGCAGAGCACTGAAACTTTTCAGACACTAACCCCCAGTCACACATCTGGGATGAATCCACCATCATTGTTTAGCTCACTTCGCCAGGACGGTGCACCTTTTTAGTGAGACTCTGATCCTGAAAGTCTTATAGTTGGCCATGGTTAATTTTTCCAAGTATGTTTTTTTTAAATCCGAATGTCCTCCGGCCTATCATTTGGAAATACCCAGGCATGCTGACTGTTGAATGTCTTTTCATGCCCATTTAAAATAGAGCAGTATATGTGTTCTTTTTATTGTTGTTTTTAACCAGCTGAGAGATTTTCTTTAAGATCAGGCCCACTTTTAGAAATGAGCAATCATTCTGGATAAAGTATGTAGAGGCGGTTTGTGAGAGTCTTTGTAAATTATTTTATACTGGTATTTTCAATAGGTCTATTGGTCAGACGAGGTCAGAACGAGGTATGATGTTTTATTATCTTTTCCTGTTTCCGATATAACCTTTGCCATGGATACAACATTGTGGCTGTCAGTGTATATATTAGTCTTTTCCTACTTGAGTGATAGTGAAATGGTTTGTAATGAGGTAGATTCTACATACCTGTGTTGTTAGTCTTCAACGTTCCACCATCTTTGCCCTTTAAAATATAAATTTTGGTATAATTCCCAAAATGATTCTACCTTCTTGCTTTCTTTGGAAACCTCTGTGATTGCTATTGATTGTTTTAATCTGTTCTGCATAGGATTTTGTTCTTAAGACCTTCATTCCGAGGGCTAATAAATTCCCTATGTGTCAGAAACGTTTGTCAGAATTTGGAAATACAAGTGATGTAGTAATACCCCATTCCCTGTTTTCCCTTCCCTGGATATGCCACTGGCTAAAATGCCCAGGTGGTAAATGGCTGATTAATACTGAAATGACAAACATGAATTCCAGTTCCAGCAGTCACCCCCTATTTCTTGTGGCCTCTTTCAAGGCACACCTGGGAATGCTACAGTAGTCGTCCATCCTGGAATTTTCCAATGATGTTAGTAATTCCGGGTACAGAAATACTGGCACGGTACTCCTGGCTACCTCAGAAATGGGGCTGATGTCTGTGTATTAAAATGCTGCTTCCCATTCTGATAGAAGCATAGAGATATTGATGGCATTTCTTAACTGTTTGCAATGACAGTGATTAGTTGATCCATTGCCATTGTTGTTTTTTTAGACTGTTGTGGCGTTCGATTTATAGGCTGACTCTTGCTCTCTCTGTGTTGGCATCCATTCCTTTATCCCATAAGAAATTTCCCCTCGTATTACTACCTTCATATCATCCCATTTCATTCCTATTGTTGTCTCACCTCTTTTGATGTAGCCAGATATATTCTCCTAACAATCTGAAACTTCTTCTGGAATTATTACTTCATTGAGAATGTAATTGAATCCTCAAGCTTTGTTCACCTAAGCCAATAGATGAATGTGCACAGGAATAAGCTTTATAGCTAGGTGAAAATGAGCATGTGACATTTGTAATGGTGTTACTGAGTAGACCTATGTAGAGGTTCAGTTCAGTTAAAGAAAAATGTTTATTTAGATCATTCGGTCTTTAAACAACAGCTCATACATTAATATTTAAAAGAATCAACACATAAAACATTATAGTCATAAAATCATGGTAACATTAAAAATTCATTCCTAACAATTTAAACATTAATAAAATTTCTTTTTAGATTATGACACACCGTTCTGCACAAGAAGCTCCCATGCTTGTAGACATGCCCTAACATTATACTTTAAAAAGATCGGACGAAGGATTCATTTACGTAACTCTGACAAAAATTTACAATCCAATAAAATGTGTAAAATATTGCATTTCATCCCTATCTTACATATACATTTACCGTCTTGTTGCATTAATCCAGATTTTATAGCACTATTTATCACAGCAGGGTTAATTCCAATTCTTATCCTAAGCACTTCCATTCTTAGCCAATGATTCTCTAATATGTCTAGGTAGGGGTAACTTATATCTTTCTCGTAGCTACTGCACATCCATTTTACAGAATCTTTTTTACTTAAATATTCCTGGTCTGATGCTCTAGACAACTCTTTTCCCTGCCTTTTAAGAACGCTGTTTGTTATTTTAAATTGCAATGTCTTCGGGTCTATTTTGACATTTAGGTGGTCACATATGGTCTGAATTTTACTCCTCGCGGCTTTCGCCCACTTTAACTCACTAGCTTGAATTTCATTCATACACCATTGCGACACCTTTGTGACCTCCTCAAGGCCCACGCGATTCCAAAATCTGAGTAGACTTAATTGCACCTGAACATTCCACGCAGTCAGTCCTAGTTCCAATCTAATTGCCTGGGCAATTGACGAGCTAGATAGGGACAGTAAAGATTTTAAACATTTCCCTTCCTCCTTATCGCAGGAGATTTTACCATCAATGCAAAAAAATTCTGAACCATATTGGAGTTGCGGGGGGATCATTGCTTTATAGGCCGTCTTAATGGTGTATGGGACATATCACCATAACTTTGGTTAAATATTTTCAGACCACATACCCCCATATGTGCTTTTATTTTCTGTGCCTCCAAATGAAACCCCCACTTCAAAGAGTGTGTGAACCATATTCCAAGGTATTTGTATTCATTTACTATATCAAGTTTGGTTTGGCCCAAGTACCAGTTAAACTTCGTATTCCTTTTCCCGAAGCACAAGATTTATCTTTTGTCCATTTTTACTGTTAGTCGTTTTGCTGAGCAGTATGCGTTAAATGTGTTCAGCTTTCTTTGAAGACCACCTCAGTTTGATCCGGGATTACTAGGTCATCAGCATACAGTAAACAGGAAAGATGCATTCCATTTAATTTTGGGCTTGCGCCTCTAGGTGACCCCAAAGTAAGGGGCAGATCAGCAAGGAATATTGCAAAAAGAAGCGGGGCCAGAACACACCCTTACCTGAGTCCGTTGTTTATTGCTATTTTTGGTGTTAGCCCGCCTGATGTATCTTTGATTACCTGCACCCAGTTTTGCCTGTGCAACTCCTGGAATACCAACAATAGATTGTCGGGAATCTCATACTTTATCATGGTCTCCCACAGACAGTCCCTGTCTACCGAATCAAAAGCTGCTCGAAAGTCCACAAAGCAAAAGTACAACTTACCCTGCAGCTCTTTGGACTTCCGTGCCACACCCCACAAGGCAAAGCAGTGGTTAATAGTAGAATATCCTTTCTTAAAACCACCCTGTTCTAATGGGACTATCGACCGCAGCTCCACCCATTCCTTTAATTTACCAAGGATTATTTTTGAAAAGACCCTTTCTCCAATGTCCAGCAGATTAATTAATCTATAGTTCATTGGATCCTTCCTTTCACCCTTTTTATGTAAAAGTCTTATTATTGAACCTCTCCAGGATTTGGGGATACAGCCTGAGTCTAAAATAGCAACAAACATGTGGGATAGGAAACCTGCCCCCCAATCTATTTGCATTTTAATTATGATGGCGGGGAGGTTATCAGGGCCTGCAGCCTGATATAAGTTCAACTTCTTGATTGTTTCTTTTACTTTCTCAGTATTAAAAGCTGGTTTTAACGCTTCTACCGACACTGTCCAAGTAGATTTTCCCGAATTTACTTTCAGAATCCTACTAGCTTTTTATAGGTTACCTGGGAAATGTATCCAAGCCGCCTCTTCCATCACACAGCTCATATTTCCCGGGGTCCTACCTGAGTACTTGGGATTTGTTTCCTTTCTTTTCAAGAGCACGGGACTTTCTTCTTACATGACTAATTAGAAAAGTCATTTATTGTTCGTATTATTATTGATTTGCAGCCCTGATGAAGTCGCTTTGCCATACTTGAGCGCGACGAAACACGTGTTGGATGCTATATGAATAAATTTGCTGAAGCTGCACTAACATGGAATTTTGTGAACAATAAACTGGTCTTGGAGAAATGGACTACTGTGTGGACATATTTGTTCAGGTGCATGAACCTGAAATCTATGCGAGAAATTTTCCGTCTTTGGAAACACCAAGATTTGTGGATTGATATATGAACTTTTGTACTTCTTGCAACTACGCCAACTGGTATTTGGAGCATACAAGAAGATTATATTTGCATATATAGTAAAACAAATTGTGATTAGAGAGTGCTCGGGGAGATCTTTTAACCCCCTATTTCTTGTGGCCTCTTTCAAGGCACACCTGGGAATGCTACAGTAGTCGTCCATCCTGGAATTTTCCAATGATGTTAGTAATTTCGGGTACAGAAATACTGGCATGGTACTTCTGGCTACCTCAGAAATGGAGCTGATGTCTGTGCACTAAAATGTTGCTTCCCCTTCTGATAGAAGCATAGAGTTATTGATGGCATTTCTTAACTGTTTTCAATGAGAGTGATTAGTTGATTCGTTGCTGTTGTTGTTTTTTTAGGCTGTTGTGGGGTTCGATTTACAGGCTGACTCTTACTCTCTCTGTGTTGGCATCAATTCCTTTATCCCATAAGAGGTTCTGAAATTTCCCCTCGTATTACTGCCTTCATACCATCCCATTTCATTCCTATTGTTGTCTCACCTCTTTTGATGTAGCCAGATATATTCTAACAATCTCCAACTTCTTCTGGAATAATTACGTCATTGAGAATGTAATTGAATCCTCAAGCTTTGTACACCTAAGCCAATAGATGAATGTGCACAGGAATAAGCTTTATACCTAGGTGAGAATGACCATGTGACATTTGTAATGGTGTTACTGAGTAGACCTATGTAGAGGTGTCTCATATTTTCTGTGGGTTCTTCCCAACTAGTTGTTTGATCCCTCATCCATAAGAAGCAATTTGGCAGACTCATTGCACAATCCAGAAGAACCTTGATGACTGTGATGCTCCAGTTTTTCTCAATCCTCTATCACATTGCAGTTCTTGCTATCTCAGAGAGGTTTAATGAGATTGGACAGAGGTGTGGATGTCCTACATCACTCCCACTAGTGACTGTTGTCTTATGAATGTACGTCTGATGGAACCAAGGGCCAATTATGCCTGTTCTTTGTTCTTGGACCCTACGTAGGGAGGCATTCCTTATATCTTGGTGAACAAGAAGGTTTGGACAGGCATTTCCCTGTTTCACGTTTCTATTGCCTTCTCCTTGATCATTCAAAGGAAGCCCCAAGTTCCTCGTCATGTGTTGTGACAGAGAGCTAGTGGCCCTTGTTATCCTGGTCATCACAGTTGGTTCTGAAACAGCTAGGCTAGCTCTCCTGATGCGCAGATGTTAGACCTGACATTCTTTGTGAGGTTTTCCTCCAAGCTTTTTGCCTTCATAACTCCTGTTTTGCTGAATTTGATTTTGTTGACTGGACAAGGCGGAGACGGGCCGGAATGGCAACCTCTTTAGGGGAGGATAGTGCAGACTGCCAGTCTTCGTCGTCCAATTCTAATCCGTCTCCAGTCCATGTCTCCCGGAGACGCAGAAGGAGATCTGCCCGATTGTTGATCAACTTTTTATAGATCAAGGAAATCGTACTATCGGGCAGATGACCATCAAGTATACGGTCCTCAAGCGGGGAAGATTCAGGGACCATGGTACTGGCCGTGAAGACCGACAGTAAAGCATGACGCACCTGTGCGTATCTGAAGAACTCCCGCTCACTCAACTCATATTCACTCTGAAGCTCCGCGAACAATTTCACTGCACCTTTCACCCAAAGATCACCCACTCTACCGAGTCCAATCGTGTCCCAGTTTCCAAAACCTTTCGTCGTCCAGAGGGATGCCTATCGTTCCGAAGCAAACAACGGGGCCGCTTGTGTCAATCGATCATTCCACCCCATAGCCACATTAGCATCCTTCCATACACGCACTGCAATTTTAGTGGGTCCAGTGAGGTTCCTCCCCGCCGTCCGAGAGTAGAGGGCTCTGTTAAAGTCGCCACCGGGCAACAGGTATTTATCCATGGCGTACGCTGGATTCGGCCCAGGCGCGTATGTAGCATGGTTAATGGCGGACAACTGGGAGGCCCAATAATACCTCCTGATGTCCGGGAGTGCGATACCCCCGCCATACCAGGGGAGGGTTAGCTTTGAGAGAGCAATGCGCGCTCGACCGTCCCAAGCAAGTCTCCTCTGTAGTCCCTCCACCTCCCGAAAATAGCTCGCCGGAATAATATCAAAGGAGTTCTGGAGTGCGGAGAGAAAGCGGGGTAAGGACATCATTTTAAACAGAGCCGCTCGACCAAGTGGGGACAGCGTCAGTCTATGCCAACGGGCCACGTCAAGCTTCAAGCGCCGGAGAGGAGGAAGGAGATTATGCTCGTAACGGGCAGCCGAGTCCAACGATACGTAAACCCCCAAATATTTGAAGCCAGAGTGAGAAATTTGAATGGGGAACCTAGTAGGCAAGGGAGGAAGACCACCAGAGATGACATAAACACATGACTTAGACTAGTTAATAATCAACCCAGAGTTTTTGCCAAAGGAAGTTAGGATGTCAAAGAGGACATTGAGGGACTTGCGAGGGGAAGTAATATACAGAAGAATGTCGTCCGCATACAACGACACCCGGTCTTCAAAGTCAGGGGTCCAACGGATGCCCTTTATCGAGGGTTCCCATCGGAGCCAGGCCGCGAGCGGTTCCAGGGCAAGAGCAAAGAGCAGGGGGGACAACGGACACCCCTGTCTAGTACCCCTCCCAAGAGCGAAGGACTGGGAGACCCTACCATTAACAATTACCTGAGCCAGCGGATCCGCATATAAAAGCCTCACCCAACTGATGAATCCCGCACCAAAGCCAAACTTTTCAAGAGTGGCCCAGAGGTATGGCCGCTCAATCGTGTCAAAGGCCATCGTGGCGTCCAATGAAGCCAAGATGGCCGGTTCGGACAGAAGCTCCGCCCTCGCGAGAACGCCATGAAGGCGACGCAGGTTTAGAGCAGTGTTCCGGTGCGGGATAAAGCCAGATTGATCTGGATGGATCAGGTCACAAATAACACTGAGGAGGCGGTTGGCAAGAACCTTAGCAAGAATCTTAGGCTCAGCGTTTAGTAAGGAGATGGGCCTGTATGAGGCACAACGGTCACGAGGTTTGCCCTCCTTAGGAATTACAACTATAGTGGCCAGGCGCTGATCAATAGGGAGAAAGCCAAGATCACGCGACTCCGTAAACATGTCACGAAGATATGGTGCGACCTTGTCCGGTCATAGTTTGTATAATTCAATGGGCAGGCCATTTGGCCCCATGACTTTGCCGGAACGGAGGGAATGAATGGCAGTCGCTATCTCGTCGACCGACAACGATGCCTCCATACTCTCCCGATCCTCTTCAGACAGGCAGGGCAGCGCGATGTCTCTCAACAAAAAACGAGAGTCATCCTCGTCCCTGTCGGACACCGGGGAGTAGACCACACGAAAATAGTCAGCAAAGCATTCCACAATCTCACCAGGGTCAGTCACCTCCACACCATCAGGATTCTGAATCACAGGGACAACACGATTCGCTCTCTCCTTCTTATCGAGCCAGGCAATCAGCTTACCCGCCTTGTCACCAACGTCATACAATCTGCCTTGCTGTTCTCTGTACATCGTTTTGGCGGCCTCTGTCACAAGGGATTTATAATCAAACTGTTTCAAGCTAAGGGCGTGGAGTTTATCCCGGGTAACACCCGTGTCCAGGTCATCTTCCAAATCCAATATTTCAGCCTCCAGACTCTCGACCTCCCCATCCCTTGCTTTCTTAGTCTCTGCTATTAAGGATAGGGCGTGTCCGCGAATAACAGCCTTAAAGGCTTCCCACAGGGACACCGAGGACGAGACCGACCCCTCATTCTCAAGGAAGTAGTGGTCAAGTGACTTCGTGAGGCTGGCGCGGGTCTTGGGGTTGCGCAAATGCCAGGGTTTGATAGGCGTGACCCGTCCGCAGTACGTAGACCCATATCAAAAAGGAGCAATACAGGAGAATGATCCGAGATACCCCGGGCCAAGTGGCTAATTTCCCCAATGTAGGAGGACTGGGCAGCGGGCATAAGGAAGTAGTCAAGCCTGGAGAGACTCCCATGAGCGCCGGAGTGAAAGGTGTAGTGAGTTGCGTCGGGTGCATTAGCCTCCTGCAATCCACCAGACCAAAGGTGTCCAGGAACCCACCGAGCCACGATTGAGACGCGGGTAGGTCCCAGGGGGGTGACGATCCAAATCGCCGGAAAGTACCGAATTGAAGTCCCCGCCCACAAGGAGAAGACCATCAGGGAGCCCCAGCATCAGCCGACCAACATCTGAGAAAGTAGAAGTCTGGAGGCCTAGGGTACATAAACAGAAACCAAAGAAAGAGTCTTACCCTCCCACCTACCAGTGAGGGCGGCGTAGCGCCCTCTGTCGTCAAGAGTGACGTTATCGATCTCAAGAGGGAGGGAAGACCGAATCAGAATGCCCACACCCCTAGAACCAGTGGTGAATCCGGAATGTGCAACCAATCGGTAACCCCATCTATTCATCGCGTGACACACATTGCCAACTAGGTGCGTCTCCTGCAGGAGTACCACATCAGGGGACAAACGTCGTAAATATAGCAGAACAACACCCCGTTTTATACGATCACCCAAGCTATTGACGTTCCAAGATATACGTTTCAGCCCACTACCACCCATTCCCAAACATGTTGCATGGGGTTCCCCATGAAGAGCAGGACATCAGAATCAGAGAAAGAACCAATACGCCGCCTTGAGAGAGAAAAACACAAACACCCCCCCACCCCCAACCAGAACCCGTTACAACTCCCCCCTCCCGGCACCCCTGCAGAAGACTGAAAAGCCACCCCAAAATGCAGTGTGCCTGTCGCCCTAACAATCCCATTCTACAAAAAGACCCCAGAGGAGGAAAGAGGCCCGTCCCCACCCACCACCCAAGTGCAGACTACTACAGGGCAACATAAACAAGAAAGATAGTACCCAGCTGAGCAAAGTCCAATGTCCAGAAATCAGGGACCGAAGAGTCACTTATGCGTAGGCTCACCACCCTCGGCACTGCCAGGGTGCTCCGTACGATCGCCTCGGCCCGGCAGGGAATCCAACCAGTCACTCACACTGTCCGGTCGATCAGAAAAGAAGGTCCGTTCCTCATATTCCACTCGAAGCCTGGTAGGGAAAAGCATGGCGTACTTGAGGCCCAGGTCCCGGAGACGTCGCTTCACTCCAAGAAAGCCCATCCTTTGTCTTTGCACAAGTTGCGTGAAGTCCGGGAAAAAGTTATTCGAGGAGTTTTCAAAGTTCACCGCGCCATGCACTCTCGATGCCTGCAAAATCGCATCACGGTCTCTGAAGTGAAACAGTCTAGCAATGAAAGGCCTCGGAGGGGCGCCCGACTTGGGTTTACCGCCCGGGACTCTGTGTGCACGCTCGACCGCGAAGAATTTACTCAGGCCAGAAGGGGTAAGATGGGTGAGGATCAGATCCTCGATCAGGAGATCCACCGAGTGAGTCTTGGGGTTTATCTGGGACCCCAATGACGCGGATATTATTGCGTCTTGCCCTGTTCTCATAATCCTCCAGCCGATGGGACATTTGGTCATTCACCGATTTTAGATTTCCAAGTTCGGTTTAGAGTTCCGCCACATCGGCCGTGAGGCTTGAGGTCTTCAGATCGAGTGATTTGACCTTTTCGTTCATTTTAGACAGGTCGGCCCTGATCAGAGTAACATCCACGGCAACCGTGTCAATTTTGCTAGCCAGGGCCTCGTACTGTTGGCCGATGGTTTCCCTGATGCTGGTGATGGCGCCCATAATGTCCTGCAGGGACAACTCAGCAGGAACAGAAGGGTCGTCTCGGACGTCCTCTGGGGTGCGACTGGAAAGCCCAGGGGAGCCTTTAGCTTGGGTATACCGATCCATAACATTTGTCTGGACCGGTCCACCACGAAGAGACGTCTTGGTCTTCCGCTTCTCGGCGTCACCCCTGCCCGCCATACTGGAGACTGCTCCCCGGAGGGGCCCACACGACCTGGTGAAAATGGCCGCCGACAGTCCGGGCGCCAACAAGACCACAAGAGCTGGCTCGTATGACCAAGAAAAAGTTCACAATGTAATTCAAAAGGGATGAAATGAGGAGACAGTTCAGCCACTAAGTGAGGGCTGGACTGGTCCCCAGCCGGGTGAAACGGTCTCTCAATTAGAGCATGCGGGGATCCGGAAGCAAAACTGAAAGTAGAGATGCGGCCACCAGGGAGGCCCCACTGCCGTTGTTGTTCGACTCCGTCCCGGATCCACAAGTAGCGAGAACCCAGCACAGCCTCCAGGTGGGCCAGAAAAGTTCAAAGTGCCATAACTTCGGTCGCCGATGTCCGATTTTAATTCTGAGAAGAGTTATGGACTCAGCTGAGGTTCATCTCCGAAGAGCTGTCCAAGAAATCAGGATATCCTCAGGATAAATTGCGAGGAGTGGCGAGGGTCCGGGGAGCTCTGTGCTCACACGACCATCTTGGATGCCCGCTAAGCTCCTCCTCCGTAAATTCGAATTTAAAGTCACAATCCTGAAAATGCCAGCTTTAGACATTCAATAATAAACAAGAGGGCTACCCACTATTCTCTTGTGGGCTTGGGTATCCTTAGTCAAGTAAGTAAAGATGCCAAAAAGGCAGTTATTTAACAAAAGCAGTTGAGTACGCAAAATAGTGATAGAATATGGGCACCCAGTGATAATGTAGTACAATGATGTCAAGCGCAAACTTACTTGGGTCAGTGAAAAGGCTCCTCAAAGGTAGTAGAATCTTAGCAGGAGGCATCTAAGACCGTCATTATGAGTTAAGCTGTATGGAGGGAAATAAATGAGTCTCAGGGGAGCTCATTACGACCAAACATTAAGTGTGAGATAGACCGGAACATTGCCCAGTTGTGGGGTGCAGAGCAACCTCCCACCTTGGAAGCGTGGGAAAACAACTTAGACTGGTGTATGTTTAGGGAGAAAACAACTTATCTTGCAAGGGGATGTCCTTGGAAGTGGTTGTTGGTCTGGGGGCCCTGAAACCGCCACTGAGGAGAAATTTGTACGCCACCCAGAAATGTTGCTCTTGACGTCCCCCACTTCCTGTGAAGTTCCCTTTCATTAGTAGGTATTGTTTATCCTGTAAACACCCCCCACCTTTTTTGTATAATTTGCAATTTTGAACGAACCTCTGTATTTTATTTTTGCTGATGCCGTATTTCAATAAAAAGAATTATAAAAGAAAAAGTGTGAGATAGACCAATGTGGTAAACTTACAGATTTAACCCCACGGCTCTTGTATGTGGCCTTGCAGGTAGCGCGAAGGATGTCCAGAGCTTCCCTTGATAGTGATGATATGGGATGAACAATATGCGGCTTGGTTAGGTCCAATTCGTGGGAAGAAACATCTGACATTTTTAAGGAAGGCAAGGAGTCAACTGTATGTGCAGCCGAAATCCGCATCTAGAGGAGGCTAATCTTTCTTGGGACTAGACATGTAACTTAACGGTACTCTCAAGGAACAACCTGTGGTTACACAGAAAGGAACTGGTGGTATATCCTCGTGGGAAATGCCTTTCAGAGACGTACTATTGAGCAAGACTATTTTAATACGGGTTCATTGCTGACCAGTGTGCAGTGGGAGGGCATGGTGCAAATCTTCAGTTTCTCCGAGTAAGTAGGGATACTGGCGAATTGGAAACTTCCATTAATTGGGTGAACAAACTGTATCAGTAGGGGATGATAATGAATTGGTGCCCATATCTGAAGCTTAGAATATGTACGATGTGCCCTCGTGTGTGGGCGTGTGCACAGCGGTGATTATGGCCAAATATACTTTGTGCCAAACAGCTGCTAATGATGGCAACCATAGCACGTATGCCACTAGATTCACATTGCTGAAATTAAAAAACTTGTATTGGTAAGGGCTGTAAAAGTATCGAGGATGTTGGATGTTGTTCCTAGTGTGGGTGTGTGTGCTTAGCAGCGATTGCATGTTTATCGAGGTGGAAAGTATCTGTTAACTGGTGGAGTTTGTTGTAAACAGTGTAAGACTTACATATGTGCAATGTATAACAGTACAATTGGCAGAAGGCAATATAAGGATCTGTAATGACAAAGACTATAGAGCGAATTGGTTATCGCGCTCCATCCTCATGGAGAAGGTGCTGCACTATTTCTCTCGATTTCACAATCACCTCTGCCTTTAACAAAGGGCAATCATCAACATGATTTTTTATTTGCACATGATTGAAGAGTGGGAACACTCACACCATCTATTTGGATATCACGCTCTCCTTTCTTTGGGAAGTTTTTTCCTAAATGCATGTTCTTTTTATTCAATCTCTTTTATAACAAGGTGATGGTTTCACTTTTCACTTTCTTTGTAATTGGAGCAGTGTTCCTTTTTCTCTGCTCTATTCACTACAGGTGTATTTTGCTTTTTACAAACAAATATGTCTGATGTATTTTAATTTTGATTGTCTTATTGTTTAGAGTAGTGACCTCTATATATCTTCGCTTAAACACCACATTCCTGAAGATGGTCTTGTGGATGTTCACTGCCTGAGACTGAAACATCAATTCACAACCCATCTCTCTCTCGGACTACCTTCATCACACCAATTTATTTGTCTCAACATGTTGATGGACATTTTTATGTTGAGAGTGGGTCATTAGAACATTGTCAAATGTCTAGAATTCCCCAGGTCCATATTCTCCTGTATACATCCTATTGTCAATGTACTATGCAAGAATCTTTATGTTGAACCCCTAGATTATCAATATGTTTATTTTCAATACACTATGCTAAAGCATATAAACCTGTTTCTGTGATTCATTGAATAATGTAATATTTTTTTCCCAATCGGTAAAATTAACGATCAGTAAAATTACCGAATCTGTAATTTCTTATGTAGGTAGCACTTTAAACAGTGCTACAGGGCCGTTAGAATTCGTTATTTACCACCTAATACCATTGGGTGGTAAATAATGAATTCCTGTGTACATACACATCTGTGTATGTGACACACATACATGCCCTTAGGGCATGTATGTGTGCCACATGGCACACAAGCCAGAAACAGGGGTGGAATAGGGTGTCAAAGTGACACCCTGTCCCCCTTGGCAATTCGGTATTTTTACCGATTCGGTAATTACCGAATCAGTATTTGCTATTGATTCCTATGGGCTTCAAGGCCCTTAGGAATCAATGGCAAATACCGATTCGGTAATAACCAAATCGGTAAATAACGAATCCTACCGATTCGGTTAAAATTACCGAATTTTTACCTACATCTTATTTACTGATTCAAAAATACCGAATCGGTAAAATTTGGTATATATGAATCGGTAAATAAGATTTACCTACATCTAGCCCTTAGTTCTTATTTCACCTTTGGAGATCACTCAATAATCCACGTAGGCAACTGTTTTTGTTAAATAACTACCTTGTTGGCACCTTTACTTATTTACTTTTAGAAAGTCTGCATTTACTTGTCCTAACCATTTGGTGCCTGCCACCTGTTTCCTGACTCATGACTAGGTGTAGATTTCAGTTGGCCTTTGTGTATTCCCCTTGACATCCACACAATAAAGGTACTGGGTGATGGCAGGATAGGCCATCCAAGGCAGGATGGGTGGGGGGTGGGTGGAGCTGTCTCCTGTCACACTTGCACTGCCTCAGTGCACACAGAAAGAACTTCACACTAGCCTATTGTGACTGCAGACATACTGGGATCAAGACAGGGAGGCAGGAAATTTCAAACACCTCTTTGGGTAGAAAACCCGAGAAGCTTCTCCTATTTCAAAGCTAGCAGGTATAAAAGTAGGACCCTCGGAACCCCTCTCCAGATCACTTCTGGACCTGTGGAAGACTTAGGAGAGGGTCTGCTCTACTGCCTGAGAAAGGAAAAATGGACTTGCTCCTTGAACCCAGAAGCACCAGAGGGCTCAAAGGGCTAGATGACTGGCCTCTTGCTTTGAGCTACCGGGACATAACAAGCTCCAGAGACCTTTTGGCAACTGTCCAGCTGCCCAGACTCAACAGGACCTGCATGTACCCTGCTGTAGGCCTCTGCTGGAGTGAGTCCTATTCCCCAAGAGATGCCCCCCAGATCCTAGACTCTTGGCTGGCATCAGAGTGTACACCTGCTGGTTTAAATGTGGGTTCTCTCAGATCGAACACAGTGTGATGCAACTCAATGCAGTAAGACGCAAGACCTCGCATTGCAGCACCTCATCAGCCCTTGCACAGCACAATGCAACTTGACACAAGAACTTGCATCACATCCCTTGCAGCTCTTCATCAGAATCAACGCAGCACGATGCAATGCTCCGCATTAAGGATATAGGGTACAATTCTCCGTGGTACAAACCTGGTCCCTGAAGTTGTGCAAAATATGGCAGCTCGTCTTTGATTTAAGCTCACTTGGGTGACTCTTATGTCCTTCTAACTAAGACAACTTCATTGGCTTCTGATTTGTAAGAGAATTGTATTTAAAGCTTTAGTGTTAGCCTACTGTGCCCTTCATGGAAACGGGGGAACAATATCTCAATACCAGGATACAGCAATGCTGTCCTCCCCAGATCTTGTGCTCCGGGACGCACAGTTGATAGTGGTCTCTCACATTGAAAGGTTGATGCTTGGTAGTTCTTCCTTTTGTGTCTTTTTTGCCTCCATTTGGAATCGCTTACCAGTGCCACTGTGTATGACCACTTCCTCCAAAGTGTGGCATATTCTTGTCCCGGAAAGCACTATTCTTTCAAAAATCTAAGATGGAGAAAGTCTCTCCTGAAGAGTTAGATGTAGCTAAATCAACCCACTGGTGTGGCTAAGATTCTATATTACTCCCCTTCCAGCCCTCTCTCTAATCTAATTACAGGGACTCTACTCCAACCTCATCCTGCCTTCTGCTTCTGCAGTTTCAGTTCTCCTCCCACAGGAAATACTTTGGCTCTCTAGCAGGCCACTTCACACCTCATTAAGACAGCTTGGCTTAGCATGGCAGTGGCTTGCCAATCAGGAGAGGGCAGCTGGAAGGGTCGATTTTGGCTTACAGAAAAGAAAGATCTATAGATTATTTTCTGTAATAGTTATTATAAATCCAACAGTGGAAAATTGTTGGAGTTATCATAACTATCGTTTACATTATTTGAATGTACATAAGTAATCTTTATTTGCAGATTAGATAAAATCCTTACAAAAAGACTACCAGTACAGAATTTTTAAAAATCGGTGAAAGGTAAAACACAAATTCAATTGCTACAGTGTGCTTATTAGTTTAAAAAGGTGTAACTACATTTAAAACCAGTTAAAACTCTGATGGGGCAGAGAATCCCCATAATTATTAAGATACAGTGCTATTGTTTCTAAGCAAGGTACTGCATGGCAGGTTGCATGCCAAGGGATGAGCTGCCTCTCATGATCCCCACACTCTATCCCTTCTGCTCTAGTAACAGTCTGTTAACTTGTAGTAGAAACTTTGTCCTGCACTAGAGCTGGAGCACCTGACTGTTCAAAAGTGTCATCACAGCGGGGGCAGGATCCTATCTGGAGGGCTGGTTGTAGAAGTTTCTGTCTCAGCTGGCTGGCAGCGGGGCAGATGCACAAAAATGTAATACTGTCTTCTCAGAACAGCTGCCTAACTGACAGGTAGGGTCCAACCAGGTTTGTTTCCAGGCTGGAACCTGGTCTTTTGATGAGAAGGCTCCCAGGCGGATTTGGATTAGAAAATGTTGGATTGATGGGGATATATGACTTTGTATGGGTTTGCAGAACCATCCATCATGTTTCTTAAGAGCCATCTCAGCTTTTTCGATTATTCAGGCTTGTAATTTGGCTGCTTTATTAAAAAGAAAATTAAAGCAGTAAAACTGATGTTTAGGCCCCATGTTTTGGACAGTTTAAGGGTGGTTAACGCTTGCTGAAGCACCATTGGCCAGACATTTTTGTTCAGGTGCTGGTTCTTCATTTCTGACCAGCACAAGGCACCCAGTGAGTCGGGTTGTGCGGATCTCAATTTCCAACACAATTTGATGAGTGCGGCGATCCTTACGGGAATTGGTGGAATAACCCAAATTCCAATCGGACCTAAGCTTTAGACATGTATCAAAGGAGGCGAAAAATGCATTTGAACAGGGGAGACCGGTGTTGGTTTAGAGTAGTCGCATCCCTTCCCTTTAAGAGTTCGGAACCATAAGTAAGGGTAGGAGAAAACGCAGATCTATTACTTGTAGTAAATGTGCGCAGGACGTGCACCCCAGCTTTATTCACAGTGTGTTAAATGCGAAGTGCAATTTATTTGCCAGAGCCCTTCTTTGAACTAAGTGCTCTTTAAACTTTAGTCTGGAGTCCAGGAGCACTCCTAGGATTTTGTAAGATCTGACCAGCTCTAGTTTGTTGCCTGCTGCTTTCCACTTGAATTTGATATGGTGAAGGCTGGTGTTTGCGGAGAAACAGATGACCTTTGTTTTACAATAAAACAAAGGTAATCCGTATCACCAAGGTCGACAGCCTTCACCACATCAAATTATACTTAAATAAAATATTCCCATGTTAGCCTATTGAGCTAGTTTTCTACAATGGGGAAAAACGTAATTGGCAGTTTTTCCCTCACCAGGGCTTGTAAAACATATTTTATAATGCCCCTGCTTTTAGGTTCAAGGCACCCTACCCCAGGAGCACCTATGGGAGACCTTACGGGTGATTTGTATGTCAAAATCAGGTTGTTTGAGACTTGGAAAGTACCTTTAAATTCAAAGTCGAAAAGCAGTGCAGCCTTTTAAATGACAGCAGGCAACCCAGCAGTGCATACTTAAGTGCATTAAGTCTACTGGGCATCTAAAACTATTATATACTATGGATTTACAGCTAGGCTGTCAGTACGAATTGTAATTATACCTAATTACCATATACCTTATAATCAGAGCACTGGCCCTGGGTCTGGTAAGTGGAGCCCAGAGGACAGTCAGAATCAGTTACCACCAGCATCCAGCAACAAATGGGGGTGATCAAGGCAAAAAGGATAAGTTTCCCACACCAGCTGGTCCATAAATCTTCTGATTCCCCACTACCCAGCTTTTTGAATCTCCAAACACATGGCTATGAGTCCTATAAAATGCATGATTAATGTTATCGTCATCGATGTATCAGGAAATATATATTCGGAAGCCTTCTCCTAATGATCCTCAAAGCTTTGAAGCCAGCTATGCGGTGGACACATTACAGGGTATCTTCTGTTCTTCCAGGGGCAAGTGAAACACAGCAATCTCCTTAGCCATCTAAAGGCAAAGCGGGTGCTGAAAAAGCAACCCGAGCAACACAAATAGTGAATCATATTTAAGGAGGCCAAATGACCTCAAATTGTAAAATCGCATCTTGAGGGATAGGTGTTCAAGAAAAACTTAAAAACGCATCTTTTCGCTTAAACTGACTCTCTCACCCTCCTTGCAGGTTGCGCGCCGGGACACTCGTGAGTATCCGTGTGCGTTACAAATAAAGATAACATAACATAACATAACATATGTGGTTGGTGTGTGCATGTGGGCGGAGTACGTGGGTGTGTACTGTTTGTACGGTGTGGTGTGTGTCTGTGGTTGGGTTTGTGACAGCATGAGGATATTTCTTTGTTAATAACTCTATATTCTTATTTATAATTTGTTGCATTTGGTGCATTTTATTGGATTTGTGTGATTGTGAGCTTTTCATTATTCAGTTATTCAGCCATGTGTGTCTGCGCTGTGATGCTACAATTATGGCAGAACACATTTGTAGAAATCTCAATACCTTTGCATTCTTAAAAACATATTTTTTTTAAACATAATGAGCTGTGTTTTTAAAGATGATGAGAGAAGCTGTTACTTAGAGAGTATGAGAAGGACAAGGCAAACAAGACCTTGAAAGAAATGTATAATATGGACAGTATTAGAGGAGTATTCGCTGTCTAATATTATTCACACACATATAAAAACAGAGCCGCTGTTTGTTTATAGAACCCAAAAGGTTATTTAAATGATACCTGCTATGATTTATTATTTTTATAACCCTGAAAGGATGTATGACGTAACAACGCAAACTTTTACAACGCACACCGTTACAACGCATTTTTTACAACGCAGGATCCTTTACAACGCATGCCTTTACAACGCATGACATTAGATAGCAGATGCTATTACAACGCATGCCATTACAACGTAAGTATAGGTAAGTATATTATTTTTTTTAAATGTAATTAAATAAAATTAAATTTCTTTAATTAATTTAATTATTTTAAAATAATTATTTTGTCCATATATATATATTTTATAAAATAGATTAGGTATTTATAAAAACCCTAAAAATACCCCTGTACCCCAAAACCCAAACCCAGCCCTAAAACCTAAAAATACCCCTGTACCCCAAAACCCAAACCCAACCCTGAAACCTAAAAATACCCCTGTGCCCCAAAATCCAAACCCAGCCCTGAAACCTAAAAATACCCCTGTACCCCAAAACCCAAACCCAGCCCTGAAACCTAAAAATACCCCTGTACCCCAAAACCCAAACCCAGCCCTGAAACCTAAAAATACCCCTGTACCCTAAAACCCAAACCCAGCCCTGAAACCTAAAAATACCCCTGTACCCCAAAACCCAAACCCAGCCCTTAAACCTAAAAATACCCCGTACCCCAAAACTCAAACCCAGCCCTAAAACCTAAAAATACCCCTGTACCCCAAAACTCAAACCCAGCCCTGAAACCTAAAAATACCCCTGTACCCTAAAACCCAAACCCAGCCCTAAAACCTAAAAATACCCCTGTACCCCAAAACCCAAACACAGCCCTGAACCCTAAAAATACCCCTGTACCCCAAAACCCAAACCCAGCCCTAAAACCTAAAAATACCCCTGTACCCCAAAACCCAAACCCAGCCCTGAAACCTAAAAATACCCCTGTACCACAAAACATAAACCCAACCCTGAAACCTAAAATATATATATATATATATATATATATATAATACCTTAAATTAATTTAAAAAAGGTTAAATAAAAAGAAAAACTTACCTATACTTACGTTGTAAAGGCATGCGTTGTAATAGCATCTGCTATGTAATATCATGCGTTGTAAAGGCATGCGTTGTAAAGGATCCTGCGTTGTAATGGTGTGCGTTGTAACGGTGTGCGTTGTAAAAGATGCGTTGTAACGGCTGTTTCCCCCCTGAAAGTATGTGACAAAACCGTTGCCAACATTAGCTTGGGCATTTTAACTTGGCTGCATTCAATTTGACCTATGATAGATAAAACATGATACATACATCCTTGTCAAAAAATTAGAAAAGACCCTTTTGTACTGTTGATACGACATCTTTTCCAACATCATTGACGAATGATGATATACATGCTTGCAGCATAGCCAGGACTTTACATTTTGTTGCCAGGTAACCAGCATGGGTACCTAGAATCATGCCCAATCTAAACCCTCTTGGAAAATGCAGGCCCCACTATGTGGGCATCCCTCGGATAGAACTAGAAGCTGACGACTGCCAGGAGCTTACCTTTTCCCTGGCGCCTGCCCCAAACTCACATAAAAATATCTTTTGACCAATTTTTCAGTCCTCAGCAGGTGCCATACGCTTGTCTCTGAAATAAAGTCACCGGTCCTTCTAAAGTAAGGGGGCAGGTGGACAGGCTGCTCGGTGTGCAAGGTGAAGGCAGAACAGACAAAATGGAAGGTAGCTACGCCGCCCTGTCTGTTACCTGCCTCTGCATGTGCAGGTCCAAATCTACAGTCCTCCTACAGGCCTACCAGACCAGCCTCCATGTCCCGAGGAATGTTCAAGAGAAGGAAACAAGAATTTTCAAGAGAAGGAAACAAACATAGTCAAGCATTGTCAAAGCCAAAAGGTCTCGCCTATGTAAGAGCTGATGGCTTTGCCAATGTCTTTTAGCCATGTAGTACAGCATGGCTTTAAAAAAAAGTGCAATAAAAGGTGTTAAATGAAGTAAGATGATGCAGGAAAGTAAATAGCGTTTTGATTTTTATATAATTTTTAGCCATGCTGCACTGCAGCGAGCCTGCTCTACAATATGTGATCTGGACGATTGGGTGTGGTATGCCTGTGTCAGGTGGGTTTGTGAATGATTGAAACATTATGCCTTGTACTTTCGTAATGAGGTGTGGAGGGGGGCTAGGGGGAAGTGGGGGTGTTGCTGGTGGGAAACACTGCTGCTGCTTTTGGTACAGGGGGGCAATATTGCTGCAAAACCAGCTCCCTGTACCTAAAACGGCCCCCACTAGTCCAAAACCGCCCCCACCCTTCCAGCCCCCCCCCCCGGGGAAAAAGTCCAGTGCCTGTTATGGCCATTCCAGCTCTGATTCCGTGCAAGGGACCCCTGCCAGACCAGAGCTCAGCAGAGTTGTGTTCTGTTTTAGGTGGGAGTGGAAGAGTCACTAGGTGTTGGGTAATAACTGTGGGAAACATATTGCCCATGGCTTATCTTTGGAGCTTTATTTTAAGAAGACAGCGGGAAGGGGGGGGGGCAGGATGATAAAACACAATTGTAAGGTGGTATGCATGTTACATATCGCCGACACTGCTAATTTGTGGTCGTATGTGCAAGTTAAGCTGAAGTTAGCAGCTGTGCCATGTCAGTGGTTGAGAAAGATTCTTACTTCTTACCTCCAGGTCCATCCCGTACTTAGCAACATCTGGAAAGTGCATGCAGTTACTTTTGATGTGATGATGTATCGATGTGAAAGTGTTTTGTAGATATTAGGCTTGAATACAGTGTCTGCAAACTGAGCTGGTGTGCCCAAAAAACAAGCAAAGTCTAAGCAACACACACAAAATAGTAAACATAAATAACCCAAGCACTATGGGGGGAGCAACAGGAGGGAGTGGGAGGGAGTTAGAAATAGAAATAGAACTTGAATCAATATGTGCTTGGTCCCTGCTCCACAGAATGGATCCGACATATCTTGTCACCTGGACTGCCAGTTAAAGAGGCTAGCAAAAAGCAGCTTGCAAGGATTTCTTCAAAACACCCCAAAATGACAATGCATCCTTTCAAAACATGAAATCACTCGGACCTATTCCGTGACAGAGTACATAGTGCATAGTACAGGTGGCTTAATTAGTTGAAAGCACCAAACGCTGAAAAACTGCATGGGCATTGGGTTAGAGTCTCAGAATCGGCTCAATAGCCTGTGAGTCTGAGTAAATCACCTGGGGCCAGATGTAGGTAAGTATATTTTACCGATTCATAAATACCGAATTTTACCGATTCGGTATTTATGAATCGGTAAAATAGAAGGGGTGAGATTTAGGAAGAATCGGTAATTGAATTACCGATTCTGTAAGAATCGGTATTTACAGAATCGGTAAATACCAATTCGGTAATGCCCATTGATTCCTATGGGCATTGAAGCCCATAGGAATCAATGGGCATTACCGAATCGGTATTTACCGATTCGGTAAATACCGAATGTTGCAAGGGTGCAGGGGGTGTCACTTTGACACCCTCTAGCACCCTGACTTCAGGCAAGTGTGACATGTGGCACACAGACATGCCCTAAGGGCTTGTCTGTCTGTCACATACCATAGGTGTGCATGCACACATGTGCATGCACACCTGGAATCAGTATTTTACCACCCAATTGGATTGGGTGGTAAAATACCGATTCGGTAAGGCCTGTGGGACTCAGAAGAGTCCCACCTACATCTCAAAATTACCGATTCGGTAAAAATACAGATTCGGTATTTTATCAATTCGGTAAATTTACCAATTCGGTAAATTTACCGAATCGGTAAAATAGGGCCCCTACATGCCAAATACTGAATACCGGTCGGTAACGGCCGAAATTGGCCATTACCGACCGGTATTTTGGCTCCTACATCTGGCCCCAAATCGCCCCGTGCATAAACAAAAATAAAAAAAATGTAAGTAATGTTTTTTAACCCCTTCCATGCTGGTGACGAACCCCAGCCGTCATGCACTACAGTGCTCGTGTGCTGATGACGGCTGGGGTTCGTCATGGCCCGCCCGTGTTCGGCCGGCGGCCGCACACGGGAAAAATCGCGGCCGCACGGAAGGGGTTAATGTGTCACCATGCCTAAAGAAAAAAAAAATGAATGTAATGGAATTGGAGCTCATGTTAAGCGCCTCAATACCTTTGGGTCGAGTTCTCGCTAGAGGTTAAAGGAAGCACCAGACACAAGGGGGAGTGGGAGGTGGGAAAAAATACGTAGGGGCATATTAGCAAGGGCCGTATCACCGCTTTAGTGGCACTTTTTGCTGCTAAAGCAGCCATATTTTTATTGCCCTATCAGCAAGCTGCTACTAACAGCAGTTAGCGACAGCTTTCAGGCGATAGCGACCGGTTTGGGGCCCGCTTTGCATGTCAGCGATATTTATCGCTAATGACATGCAAAGTGGGCGTACCCACACTGTTAGCGACTGAAAGCAGTCGCTAACACAGCTATCGCCTATTAGCAAGCAGGCAAAGCGATAAAAAAAGCAGCGCTAAGCGCGATTATCGCTAGCATCTAACGCCTACTAAAAACATGACTTACCTGTTTATCCAATGGGAGGTGGATTGTCAGGTTAAGTCCCTTTTGGTGTTAATGCGTGAATATCTCTGGATTTCCAGCGATATTCAGGCATTTTGCCACTATCGCTGGATATATTAGTACAATGGAGATAAAAGTTGCTAATAGCATGTTTCTCCGCTAACATATTCAGCGATAGGCAGCGATAACGATAAACGCGCTAAGCGCGTTTTGTGATCAATATCGCATTTCCTTGCTAATATTCCCCATAGTACCTTAATCATAGTGCGAGCAGTGGATGGACACTAATTAAGTTTAATTAATGTGTGCTTCGTCCATGCTCCACTGAAGGAATGGAACGGACTGACGCATATATCTGTGATGCTCAATTAAAAGGCTGCATAGAGTGAAGATGGAGCAAACTGCTGGTAAGTAAAGATGGGCTCCAAGCCATTTACTGTGCACAATACCGCTCGCAGCAACTCTGATAGGTGAGACCTAAAAAGGAAAGGATGGCCTAATCCCATCGGACAGGTCTACACGAGAGCCCGTCATCAGTGACAAAGTCCACCCCTCGGGATTAACAGGGTGAGAGCTGCAGGGAAAAAGGAAGGAATGGAGATGGGGGAACAACAAACAGGGAGTGAAAGCAAGAGAACAAGAGGATTAGAAGGGGGGTAGAAGGAGTTGGGGTATTGTTTGTCACAAAGATTGTTGGCAAAAACAAAACAAAACCATCTGTTGAGCAATAATTGCCAGCAGGAGAGATGCGTGTTAACTGCAGAAGATGGAGCACCTTCCATTTCTCAAAGCTTTGATCCAACATTGGAGGATGACAAAGGTCGACAATGTGACTGTTTGTCCTCCGCATACGGATAGAAGGCACCCGCCGTATTTATGGCTTCTCTGTGGATCATGTGAACCGTATATTGCCACAGAGATACATTTTTTTCATTTCACAATACAGACACGTGTTTTTAGGCTCCTTATGGTTTTGCTGAAATGAATCAGACAAAAAAGCATAAACATCATTGCTGCAAACAACCAAAAAACCAGCAGAGAGCAGTGTTGGTCCGTCAATATTGTGCTGGTGTTCAATTTGCTTGATAGGAATTAATGGAGCAACGCATGCTCACGTTTTCTCAGTTTATTCCTTCCGCGATAAGATCCCAGATGACGTGCAGCTATTTTAAAAGGCTGCTCCAATTTCATAGCAACAAATAACCCTGCACAAATTTTGATACTGAGAATGTAGAGGTTACCCCAGACCCAGAAGTGGAAGTGGAATGTCACGTTCTCAAAACTCCTCTACCAATGCAAGCCTGGCTCTCAGGGCACGTTTTTCTGTGACTATGTTTTATTCGCTTTTCAAGTTTGGTCCTTCACAATCTTTTTAATTTAGGTCTATCTACATGTTCACCAAGAAGACACTGAAAAAAGAACATGATTCTGTCCTAAATGTACGTATAAATAATAAATAATCCATTTTAATCCCGTTCGAAATGCAGATTAATGGTGTTGTTGGCAGAATTGAATATGCATAACAAAGGAAGGGTAAAATGAAGTTATAGGTGAAATAAGATGAAAAATAATATATTTGACCCTCCCACAAAAAAAACTAAATTTACCAGTTGTAGTTTACTGAGCTACCTAGCTAACTATAACTTCAGCCCCCACCATTTACTGCTTATAACCTCACATATTACATCACTTATGAAGTTACATCATTGATGACATCACTGATGACATCCCAAATGACATAATTCAAAAATAAACTACCCCCAATTTATTAGCGTATGAAAATGTTTTTACCTTTCGCGCAGAGGACATGATGTTCACGTCCTCCACACTACTTCTGTGCGGAGGGCCTGAACAACATTTCCACACACTAATAGGAGAAATCCCTCTGGCGCTTGCATCAGAGGAATTTACTTTTACAGCTCCCAACATGAGCTTCAAAAGAAAAGCTTCCCTTGGAACCCAATATATTTTTTTAAAATTCAATTTAAAGTGTCATGTGCCACAGTGGTGTAACGAAACTTAAGGGGGCCCCCTCCAAACTACAAGGAGGGGGCCCCCCTCCCATCCTCCGTGCCAGTTTAGAGCTCTCAGGCCAGCGATCCACCATGCTGCAGGGGATGCGGGTC
Source organism: Lissotriton vulgaris (assembly GCF_964263255.1). Classification (NCBI taxonomy): domain Eukaryota; kingdom Metazoa; phylum Chordata; class Amphibia; order Caudata; family Salamandridae; genus Lissotriton; species Lissotriton vulgaris. The sequence continues at coordinate 356,142 of NW_028242621.1, forward strand.
GATTGTTACGCCACTGTCACCAATACAGCCGTTATAAGTAACACTGGATGGTGGAGTCAAAGGTTGGGCTTAGTCTGCCAGCAGGCTATCATAGGTTTTGGTCCATTCATTTCAGGGTCCCTGCCATTAGTACACCGGGGAACTTTGCCAAATTTTAGGTGGGTTTCCTGATGCAGACTCCTGTCATGATATACAACATCGGACCCACTCATCGTTCAGTTTTGACAAAGGTGCATCCACTGCTCCTTCTCATTTCCGTTTTAAAACATTAGACAATGCGACAATGCATTATTTCAAAAGTAGATGTAACTACAAAGAGCAAATTTTGATAATACATTTTTATTAGTAGACAATAGCAATCTTAACCACATCGGTGCAGTACGATTTACCGCCCGGTGCTGACCCCTAATGGAAATGGGTGTGGACATGACGGAACGGTTCCGTCATGAGCACAGCTCAACTGATGCTCATGATGGAACCGTTCCGTCATGAGCATCGAAGGGGTTAAGAGGCATTGCATAGCTTCATACACATTGTGACCCCAATTCCATCACAGTCTCTCTCTCTCCTACTCTCTCTCTCTCTCTCTCTCTCTCTCTCTCTCTCTCTCTCTCTCTCTCTCTCTCTCTCTCTCTCTCAGTGAGTCAGTCTCTCTCTCTCTCTCAGTCAGTCAGTCTCTCTCTCTCTGTAATTCAGTCTCTCTCAGTCAGTCAGTCTCTCTCAGCTAGTCAGTCAGTCTGTCAGTCTCTCTCTCTCTCTCTCTCTCTCTCTCTCTCTCTCTCTCTGTCAGTATTTCAGTCAGTCAGTCTCTCTCTCTCTGTCAGTCTCTCTATCTCTCTTTCTGTCAGTCTGTCAGTAAGTCAGTCTCTCCCTCTCAGTCAGTCAGTCTCTCTCTCACTCAGTCAGTTTCTCCGCCAATCAGTCTCTCGGTCAGTCAGTATTCAGTCTCTGAGTCATTCAGTCTCTACTCTCTCTCCACTCTCTCTCTCTCTCTCTCTCCATTCTCTCTCGCAACTCTGTCCACTCTATCTCCACTGTCTCTCTCTCCACTCTCTCTCTCCACTGTCTCTCCACTGTCTCTCTCTCCACTGTCTCTCCACTGTCTCTCTCCATTCTCTCTCCACTCTCTCTCTCCACTGTCTCTCTCTCTCCACTCTCTCTCCATTCTCTCCCTACTGTCTCCCTCCACTCTCTCTCTCTTTAGTCTCTCTCTCTTTCCACTCTCTCTCTCTCTCCACTCTCTCTCTCCACTCTCTCTCCACTCTCTCTCCACTGTCTCCCTCTACTCTCTCTCCTCTCTCTCACTCTCTCTCTCTCTCTCCACTCTCTCTCTCTCTCCACTCTCTCTCTCTCTTCACCTTCTCTCCACTCTCTCTCAACTCTCTCTCTCCACTCTCTCTCCACTGTCTCTCCACTGTCTCTCTCCACTCTCGCTCGCCACTCTCTCTCCAATTTCTCTCTACTCACTCTCCACTCTCTCTCTCTCCACTCTCTCTCTCCTCTCTCTCTCTCTCTCTCTCTCTCTCTCTACTCTCTCTCCACTCTCTCTCTCTTTACTCTCTCTCCCTCGACTCTCTCTTCTCTCTCTCTACTCTCTCTTCACTCTCTCTCTACTCTCTCTCCACTCTCTCCACTCTCTCCACTCTCTCTCCACTCTCACCACTGTCTCTCTCCCTCTCCACTCTCTCTCCACTGTCTCTCTCCACTGTCTCCCTCTACTGTCTCTCCTCTCTATACTGTCTCTCTCTCACTCTCTCTCTCACACTCTCTCCACTCTCTCAATTCCATCAGTCCCCCCTCCCTCTCTCTCTCTCTCTCTCTCTCTCTCTCTCTCTCTCTCTCTCTCTCTCTCTCTCTCTCAGTGAGTCAGTCTCTCTCTCTCAGTCAGTCAGTCCCTCTCTCTCTGTCATTCAGTCTCTCCTAGTCAGTCAGTCTCTCTCAGCGAGTCAGTCAGTCTGTCTGTCTGTAAGTCAGTCTCTCTCTCTCTCTGTCAGTCAGTCGGTCTCTCTCTCTCCTTGTCAGTCTCTCTATCTCTCTTTCTGTCAGTCTGTCAGTCAGTCTCTCTCTCTCAGTCAGTCAGTCTCTCTCCCACTCAGTCAGTTTCTCAGCCAATCAGTCTCTCAGTCAGTCAGTATTAAGTTTCTGAGTCAGTCAGTCTCTACTCTCTCTCCTCTCTCTCTCTCGCTCTCCATTCTCTCTCTCAACTCAGTTCACTCTATCTCCACTGTCTCTCTCTCCACTCTCTCTCCACTGTCTCACCACTGTCTCTCTCTCTCTCCACTGTCTCTCCACTGTCTCTCCCTCCACTCTCTCTCACTGTCTCTCTCTCCACTGTCTCTCTCCACTCTCTCTCCACTCTCTCTCCATTCTCTCCCTACTGTCTCCCTCCACTCTCTCTCTCTTTAGTC